>NC_061798.1:31557194-31860319 GCF_021462225.1 Girardinichthys multiradiatus | reverse complement strand
CGCCTTCAGGATACAATGTTTGAACCATTGGATGCACATGGTCCTCAAGAATGGTTCGGTAGTCCTTGGCAGTGAGGCGCCCATCTAGCACAAGTATTGGGCCAAGGGAATGCCATGATATGGCAGCCCAAACCATCACTGATCCACCCCCATGTTTCACTCTGGGCATGCAACAGTCTGGGTGGTACGCTTCTTTGGGGCTTCTCTACACCGTAACTCTCCCAGATGTGGGGAAAACAGTAAAGGTGGACTCATCAGAGAACAATACATGTTTCACATTGTCCACAGCCCAAGATTTGCGCTCCTTGCACCATTGAAACCGACGTTTGGCATTGGCATGAGTGACCAAAGGTTTGGCTATAGCAGTCCGGCCGTGTATATTGACCCTGTGGAGCTCCCGACGGACAGTTCTGGTGGAAACAGGAGAGTTGAGGTGCACATTTAATTCTGCCGTGATTTGGGCAGCCGTGGTTTTATGTTTTTTGGATACAATCCGGGTTAGCACCCGAACATCCCTTTCAGACAGCTTCCTCTTGCGTCCACAGTTAATCCTGTTGGATGTGGTTCGTCCTTCTTGGTGGTATGCTGACATTACCCTGGATACCGTGGCTCTTGATACATCACAAAGACTTGCTGTCTTGGTCACAGATGCGCCAGCAAGACATGCACCAACAATTTGTCCTCTTTTGAACTCTGGTATGTCACCCATAATGTTGTGTGCATTTCAATATTTTGAGCAAAACTGTGCTCTTACCCTGCTAATTGAACCTTCACACTCTGCTCTTACTGGTGCAATGTGCAATCAATGAAGACTGGCTACCAGGCTGGTCCAATTTAGCCATGAAACCTCCCACACTAAAATGACAGATGTTTCAGTTTCATTGTCCAACCCCTGTATATATAAAAGTTTCAGGACACTGGCCTCTTAGACCTGGAGATTGAGGTCAATAAGTTATCAATTTATTGTGCAGTCCTGTTGATTAGTGATTTTTAAAAATACTACGACATGACCGTATATTCAGTCTGTAATGTTGGTAAAAATCTTACTGAAGTAAAAGCAGAAAAAGTATGTTCACAGCCTGGTAACTTTAGGCAATTTTAAATTTTACCAACATGTTTCGATCGTCAAAAAAAACTAACGTTTTGGAGCAATCTAGTCCTGACCTTTGATCTGATACAAAATCTGTGGATGAAGCTAAAGATGAGGGTTATGACAAGGAGGTCTTTCAACTTCCGACTTGGAGCTCATCACCAAGTATAAATGATCAAAGAAAAGCGGAAACACTCAAAAGCTGGTCAGAAACTATAAATGCAAAACTTTTAAGTGCAATTTTTTAAATAAAATGTAAATTAAAAACAGATTTTGTAAAACTCCTTTTACATTATCTTTTGAGAGATGTCTGTCTTATTTGGTATCTAATAAAAAAATATTTGCATGAACTAAAATAAATTCACATCCAAGTCTGTCAGGAGTATAAATACATCTGGGCTTAGCGGTGCACTCATCAGGGGCATGAATGTCGTAATAATTGTAGACTTCTAATCATGCATTTTCCTGACGCAGTTTGATGCAGCTGATAACTAATTTAACATAAATGTTAATTTTTTTTTGTGTAAAAATATTTAAGATTTTTTTTCAGAAATTCACACTTTTTAGGAGTTTCATGGCAGCTATTAAAAAATGTGATAGGTATTTTTACTTTTTTTTTTTCTTTTGATGAACAAGGTTAACATTATTTTCCTAATATAATGCACTCTCCATAAATGCAGTAAAGAAGGTGCTTTAAAGCCAAACGGTAATGACCGAAGTCTTTTCATTAAACGAACAATCTTTGGATTTACCTTTTCGCTCCAGAAAACAAAACTTTGAAAAGAAAATCTTTGGCACCCTGAGGTTATGTTGTTGGTAGACTTTTAGTTTTTTAACACGGAAGGGGATGTGTTTGCTCCGTTAGATCTGTGTGGTGGGTGGACTGGTGGGCTGAGTGACCAGTTTGTAATTTAGGCCCACAAACAAAATATTGTTACATACATCAAAAATAGTTTCTGATGTTGGTGTTTATTTTGTGTTTAAGCTGCAGCATAACTGCAATCCACCATCATGAACATCTAGGTTGATACATTTAGTTCCTGATACTGATTTTTTTGACGTTGTATAACCTAATATTTCACTTTAAGAGGTCATTATTCTGTGTTTTTGCAACATTCTCTGTTTTCTTCAACAGTGAATAATCCTCCATTGCAGCCCTCCAGCTTCCTGTCTCTCCCTCCCAAGCATCCAAACAAGATGGGCTTTGATGAGGTATACTCCACCTCCCATGGAGTTTGCATGTTCTCCCCGTGCATGCGTGGGTTCTCACCAGGTACTCCGGCTTCCTCCCACATTCCAAAGACATGCCTGTTAGGTTAATTGGTCACTCTAAATTGCCCTTAGGTGTATGAATGAGTGTGTGCATGGTTGTTTGTGTGTTGCCCTGCGATGGACTGGCGACCTGTCCAGGGTGTACCCCGCCTCTCGCCCATAGACTGCTGGAGGTAGGCACCAGCTCCCCCGCGACCCACTATGGAATAAGCGGTAGAAAATGACTGACTGACTGAGAATCTGCATTCATGTGCACGCAGGTTTTTATGATAAATCTGGTGCGGAGAACCGACCGTCGGGAGCGAATGCTGAGAACTCTGGACGAACAAGAGATCAGCTGTAAGATTGTTGCTGCTGTGGATGGCAAGTACGTTTTATCGTCATCTCCCTCTCCCTCTGCCTATGTCTTTATTTCATTTGGCAACTCTGCAACATGTGGGCTTGTCTCCTGCAGAGCACCAAAACTGAGAGAAACAATCTGATAAGTGATAAGTAGTTGTTTGCATACTCTTACTGCAAGTTAGTTTTTTTTGTGGACAATTTCCCTCTATTCTTACTGTTGAGTCTGATGGAGGGAAATTAAAACTTTTTCATGCCTGTAAATACAGTTAAAACCAAATATTCTATAATTTACACACACTGTATCAAAATCTTTTTTTGTTTTGTCTGGTATTTTATCAGACTAAACTTTTCCTGCTTTAGGTCAGTTAGGATTACTTCTATTAGATTATTTCTATTTGCTAAATGTTGAATAAGAGATTTTTTTTATGACTTTCTTTAGAATTAGAAGCTTGCATACATGGGGATTACTGTCCCTTTAAACAATCTGCTACAGCCCATAGGATGATGTCATGGCTTTGTGAGCTTCTGATAGGTTCAGTTACAGGGATGTCCAGCTGTGACATTGTGGAAAATCCAAATAAATCAGACAAGATATTGCTTTGTGAGACCTCGTTAAATATCTTGGAGACCATCGAGCTGTCTGACTCCCTAAAATGCACGCAAGAACTTGATGAATACAGCGCAGCTATGGGTGTAATAATAAAATGCAGTGACTTGTATTAAGATTATCAAATAAAAGTGTATCTTTATTAATAAAGTTCAGTTTGGTCTATACAAATCTATTTTTAATACAGTGAGTGCAAAACATTCTTGTGATTTATAGATTCCATCTCTAATCTGTTTATATTTAATCCCACATTTAATCTCTTTCTGCCAGAGCTCTGAATACGTCTGATATAGATTCTATGGGGATTAAGATGCTCCCAGGATACAAAGACCCTTATCACGGTCGACCTCTCACCAAGGGTGAACTGGGTTGTTTCCTCTCTCATTATAACATCTGGAAGGAGGTGAGACACTTGAATGCACCTGAGGCGTTTGGGTTCACCTGCACAAGGCTGATAACAGTTTCTGTTAAAACAGTAGATTAGTTTAATGTTTGTAAAGTGCTTTTTTCTGAGACAATTTAATTTACCAGTGCATGCAAGTATTTTTGTCTTTTCCATTGAGAATAACTTTGGATCAGGTATTACTTTATTACTTTTATTTGGACTGAGTAGAAGCGACAGAAAGGTACTGCATCTAATGATGAAGTATACGAACCACTCTGCCATCAGGTTGTCCTAAAGGGGCATCTTGAGAAATTGGCTTATTGCAGCAATTTAACTTAATAAGTGAAACTTGTATAGATTCATCATACAGACTGATAGATTTCAGGTGGGGTTTTTGTCCTAAATTTAAACATGGCTTAAAACAAATCAAAGCAAATAAAACTCAGTTTCTCAAAGTTAGAAGATTACAAATGCGTATAGGGAAAGAAAATAATACAGAACTGTCTGCCTACTAAAAAATATATCCATTTACTGAATAGTATATGCACTATATACATGATTAGACTGTTTTTCTCTCACACTTTTTCCTTCCACTTAACTTTCCATTAATTATGCTTGCACATATGGCAATGACATTTTGTGGCTTACTCTCATTGTAGAGGATACCAGCAACTGTCTGTTGGGCAGCTGTCAAGTCAGCAGTCTTTCCCATGATTGAATCAGCTTTAACATAACATTTCTGAATTATAACTGCTTTTTAAAACAAACAGCATTTCAAAATTTGCAGAAATAAAACTTTAAAATATTTATCTCTGCAAATAATGAATCTATAACATTTGAGTTTCACTTTCTAAATTAAATTACTGAAATAGTTTTGATCAGATTCTAAGACTTTGAGACGTAACTAAAACTAGTTACTGCAATTCAGAACATGTGTTCATGGTTTAGAAACAGGCCTCCTAGTGTTTTTTCAGCTGTATAAAACCTTTATTTCTCTGTTTGCGTGTGTTTAGATCGTAGCGCGCGGCCTCCAAACGTCCCTGGTCCTGGAGGATGACCTCCGTTTCGAGGTGTTCTTTAAAAGGCGGCTCCAGGCGCTGCTGCAGGAAGTGACAAAACACAAGCTGGACTGGGATCTTATGTGAGTGATGAGAAATAACCCAGTGTGGTAAACAAAGAGGATTAGCTTCCCTTTTCAATGCCATCTCTCCTGACATGATGTCTCTCCCGCCAGATATTTAGATTATCGTTTGCAAAGGATTTGTTTGAAAATATTACTAGTGAGCACAAACCCTCAGCATCATTATTGCTGTACAATCAAAGCTTTTATCGGTTTAAAATAATTCACTAGATTTTATCTGTTTAAATCCTGAACATTTTTTGACTGAAATGCAGCAGAGATATGGATGTGACATTTTAAGACATGACATAAGTTAAAATAGTTAAAATTAATATGAATTCTTTGAACCTTTATATTTCTTTACCAATTTATTTTTTTCTGTGATAAACAGTTTATGATTTTATTGTGTATGCTGTTTGTGAGCATTTATTTCTGTTGTTGCCATTCTTAGTATCAAGTTTTGGGATTAAAAGTTTTTTTTAATATATATATAATTTATTCTTTTTATATAATATTGTCACACGGTATTACTGCTTAGAAGTTTCTTTTCGACGGCTTATTAGTACTGTTTGTCCTTTCAGTACCAACCTGCTGTGACTTCCTGTAGTTTGTGTTGCAGTCTAAACTGTCCAAAACTTTCTTATGCCTCTTGAAATGGATCGCACGAGGCTTGGGTCTTTGGTGGTCATGGGAAAGATGTGTAAAAAGTTAGAAATGACAGCAACATTTTTAAAATTAGTATTTATGTAGGAAACAAATGTAGCTTAAGAAGAAATTAGGTTTTATAATATCACCAGCACCATGCCTATGGGCATCTGTAATTCCTTTAAAATAAATTTGCCTGAAGCGTATTTTAAATTTATGATACTACTTTTTGAAGTTATTTAGAGTGGCTTGGACCTTTTAATCATTAATTAAATAAAACACGATGCTGAGATTCTCTTTGTTTTGACACTGGCCCCTTGGCTGGACGAGGGCCCATATTTATTTTGCCACCATGCAGAGTAAGCAGAATAGTAAAAGAGGTTAAATAAAATCACTGGAGAGGTGCAGCAAAAATTACCATCTCGGGGTCATGATGTCTCCATAAGGACCCTCACATGAAATCTACATGCTAACCTGTTTCCTGGAAAATGCTTCATCAGTCCAACCATCACAAACATGAACATGTGGACCTTGCTAACTGCAACCATGTGCTTTGGTCAGATGAGACCAAGAGTGAGCTTTTCCCCAACAATTAATCCAGGATGAATGTGGGTGAAAGCACACTATTGTCCCTTTTCCACTGGCTCGTTTTAGCCGGCGCGGCTCTGCACCACTGTTTTGCTCTACTCTGTACGGTAATGGCTGAAGCTACGATGGCTGAAGCCCCACCTCCAGCCATTAGTGTAGTGTGCTGTGCTGCTATTAACATTACTGAGGTTTGTGCTTGTTTTTTATGTCTAAAACGATCTACTAGTATAATTATCTGGACCACTTTTCACTGTTATTCTGACGCATTACATTGTTGATCAGATACATCGGACGGAAGCGGATGCAGGTGGACCACCCAGAGAAGTCTGTCCCAAACATCCACAACCTGGTGGAGGCGGACTACTCCTACTGGACACTTGGCTACATGTTGTCTTTACAAGGAGCCCAGAAGCTCCTCATGGCCGAGCCTCTGAGCAAGATGCTTCCCGTCGATGAGTTTCTCCCAGTCATGTACGACAAGCATCCAGTGTGAGTTTAACGTGTCTTTTCTCTGTAGGCCTCCATGTGGCGCTCTTCCTTTATTTGATCGGATTCGTGTTTCTGCCCCCCATCAGTTCAGAGTACATGGATCCCTTCGAGCATCGAGACCTGCAAGCGTTTTCCGCTGAGCCGCTCCTGGTGTATCCGACCCACTACACAGGAGATGCGGGTTACATCAGCGACACGGAGACGTCAGTGGTCTGGGACAACGAGACGGTCAAAACGGACTGGGATCGAGCCAGGTCGAGGAAGACCCAGGAGCAGGGGGAGCTGAGCTTTGAGGCCCAGAACTCCGACGTGCTGCAGTCAGAACTGGAGAACGTGAGTGCGCGGGATGAGCTGTGAAGAAGAAGAAGAAGGGAGGAGTGAGGGACGGAGAGCTCCATCATACAGATATGAGGGAGGGAGAACAAAGCTGTGATGCAGAGTACAGTGGAAAATATGGAGGGAACATGACAGAAAGAAAACAAATAAAGACTGAGAGGCAGAGCTGGTGGATGATTAGTTCATGAGGAAAAACAGTTTTCCTTGTACATTTCTCACTCTACTAATGGATCTTTCTCTTGAGAAATTAGATGTAGAGTTAACTCTTGAAGAGTCCGCTAACAGCTTTTAGTTTATTTATTGCAGTCGACACACATATTTCTTGCTTGTGTGGTCCAGTTAAGGCTTTTTACATAAACTTTTCTAAAAGTGATGCAAACATTCATGTAGACTTTATGTGCATCTCAAAAGAAAAGAAAATTGGAAGAAAATGGGCCCCGGTTGCAAAATTCCTCACCTTACTACATATTAATATCGGAGTATATTTTGGGCTAAAATTGAGGCTTTGTAAAATAATTAGGTCACTTTTTGATTTGTGTGGACTGCCTCTGCAGCTCCTCAGCTGTTCATGCTTGTGAACTCCTGCGTGTCGACTGTCTGCCAAAGGTCAGTTCTACCAAAAAGAGTTTTATTTTTAGAGTTGATACAAACGATCGAAGCAATCGGAATTATGTTCAGTTGTACCTGCTTTCTGTCAGATCATCTGTCGACCTTCAGATTTATCTTTTTATACCTGTCCCAGGTGCTAAAACGGATGTTTCTCCTTTATTGTCTGTTATCGCCTCGTTTAATGTAACCCTTATACATTTCTTTTACTTTTAAAGATGAATGTATCTCTCTTCTTGCCAAAATATTTTCATATTCTGACTGCAGCAGATGTGATCAAGTGTGTCTGTGTTTTCTGCTCTTGACGTTTTGCAGATTTATTGCAAACCAGCAGCTTTTGTCGCATGTTTGTTTAAACAAAATAGATTTTATTTTTAAAAAAAGTGTTAAGTCTCAGCTTTTGTCATCCACACCTCTTTCCTTTTTCATTTTTGCCAAAGGATAAATAAAGCCTTTATTGTGAAAGGCCTTCACTGAATTCACCATGCCTTAAAGAAGTATTTAAAGCCCTAAAACCTTTTCACATTTTGTCTCGTTACAACCACAAACTTCAAACTAATTTATTAGGATGAATGTGATCGAGCAGCACAAAGTAGGGCACAATTTTGAGGTGAAAGGTTTTATTGAATATTTTTCTGAATTCTTCAGCCTCCCCTTTGCTCTGAAACCCCTAATTCAAATTAATTGCAACCAATTGCAAATGCTGTTGGTGGGGAAAAACTTAACCTGCACATCACCCTGCACACACCACCCCTGATGTGAAACATGGTGGGTGGCAGTATCATCCTGTGTGCATATCTTTTATAAACATGGAGGCTGGTCAAAGTTGATCTTAATAGAGGACAATTCTGGAAGAAAACCTGTTGGAGGCTGCAAAGAACTTGGAGCAGAGGTTCACCTTCCAGCAGGAAGCATTATCTGAATATGCACTGCTGGAGATTCTCAGTCATCCACGACATGACCATCCTAAGTGCTTAGGTAGAAGGTAGAGAAATCATTTTGGAAGCGAGACAAAACATCCTTAATAAACAAAAAGAAATCCAGTTATTTTCTACTTAAGCACACAGAGCCTTAAATATACAGTCAGAGCTACAGGGAAGGTCATTAATATACACTGAAGTCTGTGGTTGCATTAGGAGAAAAGAGGAAGCATTCGAGGCACTGTAAATCAGACTAAAATGAAAAAAATGTTTCAACAGAAGCTTCAGTAGTGAAACAACAGTGCTGAATCTTTTGGTAATCGGCGGTTTGATTTCAGCCTGAACATCCCACAGTGCAGCTCAGGCTTATTTTAATTACCACTTCCTGCTGTTTGCCCTCTTCATAATTACATAATGGTCAGTTTGGAGGACAGAAAGCCACAATTACTTATCCTCGTTCTCTGTTTCTATTCTCATTTGTTATTCACTGTTGAACCATAAGGCTAACCCTTTGTATTCAACTTCATGGATTTAAAAAACATTTCCTACTTAATTTGGGATATATATATCTATATCTATATCTATATATCTGTATATATATATATCTAATTAGCCAGAGAACAAATGTCTTTATTAGGTGTTGGAGAAATGAGAACACCACTGTGCATTATCTATGTAATGATTCAAATTTGTATCACCCTTCACGCAGTAATTGCTTTTATTCTCAGCTGAACAGTGGGGTGTTTGCTCTGGTGTAAAGTTAAAGCTCGTAGTTTGCATTTGATATGCTATATTAAAAACATAGACCCCCCGCTGCTGCAAATCAAACATCAGTAACCCATTGTTGCACAGTGTTGCTTTCTTCTTATTTTAAAGGCTTTGCTGAAGGATTGTGTTGCTTTATTTTCTCCTTTTTAATTCTAACATTTTGAAAGTGTGCTTTAGATTTTTATCTTGATGAAATGTTCTTAGTTTACCAGAAGTCACCATATTAATCCTTACTTTGGATATTTCTAAGCACTTGTGGCAAAATGCACTCCTGCCTCTGTTTGCTGAAAGCAAACATGAAGGACCAGAGCTCAACCAACCCAACTGATCATGGACTGCTCTAAACACCAACAGAATGTATCTAATAATTATTATAGTAAGTTATGGAGTAGACATTCGTCAATATGAAAAAAGTGCCTGTCTGACGACATGAAGTATGCTAAAAGTTGTCCAAAAGCAACACATCATGCTCCAATCTAAAGATATTTAAGAAGAGTTGAACGTCTATCTGTGTGGAAAGGATTGTAAACCATTTTAAGGCCTTGGAACCATATTAACACAAATCCTCTGCAGTCAAACAGGGACAGGAAGTTTCATTTCATTTCTAGTAATCTGAGAGGCCTTACTGTGCCCTGCAAAAGTACTCCTACTCAAATGGTTTCCCATTTGGTGATGTTACAACCACAAACTTCAGCTTATTCTATTTGGGTTGTATGTGATGACTTAACACAAAGCAGTGCTTAAATGTAAAGTGGATTTAAAAAGATTTTTTTTTTTTTTTTTGCAAATATTGCTATCCACCTAAACTGACAGGCCAGGAAAAAAAAGAGCATTAATCAGATATGGTAAATATGGGGGAGCTGTAGAGATCCACAGCTCATGTGGGAAAAGCTGTTGAAAGGTCATAAGTTGAGCATTCCTGTCATTTTGGATGGGTGGCAAGAAAAAAAAAAGCCATAAGAGGTCCTGTTAGCAATTTGCAATATGTGGAAGACGCTTCTCTGGTTGGATGAGACCAACTATTCAAGTTTCTGGGCTATATGCAAACTCTTTGATAGAAAATTAACATTGTACAGTGAAACATGGTGGTGGTAGCATCATGCCGTGCCGGGATAATGTTCTTCAGCGAAGTTGGTCAGAGTTCATGGGAAGATGGAGTTAAAAAAAGGGGCAAATACTTGAAGAAACCCTGTTAGTAAGCCACACTTTTCAGATCTTTAGTCATTAAAATGTTTCAAAATCAGTTATCGTCTTCCTTCCACATAAAAATGAAGTGGGATAAAGTTGTGCGGGTCTGTCATAAAAAACACTGAGGTTCGTGCTTGTAATGTGGCATACTGTGAAGAAAAATAAAAGGTGTGAATACTTTTTCAAATTACTGCAGCATCCAATTCTTTGGAAAATGTTTGTCATTTTCCAAACATAATTGTGTGAAAATCCCCTGGTTTTCTCTGGACCTTTCAGTGGCCATAATGTTTTGGTCTGTGTATTAAAAATCTGTTCATCTTTGATTCATTCCAGAATATTCCCAGCTTTAAGGTGTCCAGACGTGCTTGACATGTTGCCTTCTCTTCCATCACGTACAGTGACAATCTGACTGAGCTGCTGAAGAAAAGCCAACAGGTCGCAGCACACATGAGAAATTTCTCCTGGCACATAATTTAATGTCATATTTCCAACTGAGCAGACAGGCAGAAATGCGTTGGCACCATTCTTGCAGTGGAGCTGAGCCTTCAGGGCGGCTAACGAGCTCTGGCATGCAATTGTGTGCACTCAAACGTTAATGTCCAAAAGGTATGTTTGTGTATATCTCACCACTGGAGTGTTTTAAGTGCGTGTGAAGTTTGTGGCTCAGAGTAATCCTATTAGATCTCTGGCTCTCCCCGCCTCTATATTTACCTCAGCTCTCTTCCTCTCTCAGATTAACCTGAGTGTTTACACTGTTTGCTTCTGTAGATCAGTAAGCGTGTTTTCCAGTCTGCAACTCGGGGTTCACCAGAACCAGCAACAAACTGTCGACTTTCTCGGCTCATTTCCTCAACTCCTTGCCGCATGCTGGCTTTTTAAATCACCCTGATTCCTGACGCAAAAGATCCAGTGTTGTGCTTTAAAGGTTTAATGTGCAATGTGAGACACTTTCGACTGTGAAGGCTGAAACGGGTCATTGGTCTCACTCAACGCTTGTTTTAAACCTATCTGACTTCTTTTTGCATTTTCTCACCGGCTTTCTTCCCCCACTGTGCATGTCCGTCCTGCTTTGCAATCCAATTTGTCCTCCTCCTTCATCCTTCCCTCCCTTCTTCGTTTTGTAAGTAATACGATTTCTGCTGTTGAGCTGGAGTTTTAGAAACGCACACACACACACACACACACACACACACACACACACACACACACACACACACACACACAATGGAAAGCAACCTCTACCCCTCAATTACTGTGCTGCCACACCTCCAGCTATCTCTAATCTCCTTCGGTGGACCACAGAATGCAAGCTGAACAAATTACAGAGAGGAGCAAAGAGGCAGTGAAAGGTGTCACTAAAATAAACTTCACAGGATTCAAAGGAGGAAAACGGATCAAATGAAAACCAAAATGGTTTGACAGGGAAGGACAGCAGTGGATTTGTTTCTTGTGGGAGTGTGAGGAGTTTCAAGGTGAGGTGAGTTATTTGTACAGATTTAGCTGCACAGAGATTGATGCTCTACTAAATTAGCAGCCGACAAAACGGAGCACCGTTGCAGCTGTAGATCAGGCGCCATCGATCTGCTTCCACAGAACTGAACCAAATAATACTTGAGGAATTACTTCCCCAAATGTATAATTAGGCCTACTGCAAACCCTCATTCTGCAGCAGGTGAGGTTTGATGCCGCTAAATTTCTAACATTACTCTACCCACGTCGGTCCTGGATGCTTCAGTCCAGAACTGTGGTCTCTAACGGATTTGGCACAGCTCAGTGCCAGAGAGCCAAATGTAATTTGTGCAGTTATCGCTGTCAATTCCCACCCTGCAGCGGCCGCTGCAACAGAAATACAGTCTGGATCAAACACATCAAGCTCTTTTGGGTCTGATCTTTATTTCTTTTTCTGATTTTTTACTTCTTATTAGATTTATGTTATTAGTTTTGTTTTGATTATAAATTGTACATGTTTACCCACAGAAACGTTTGCAGCCTTAACTTTAATAGGTAACTCAATTAGCCAGTGAGACAAGGAGCAGAACCATTGTAAGCCATGTGGGGAAAGCACATCCTGAGGGCCAGTAGTGGCCCTTTCTGGCCTGTGATGGCCTCAGATGACAATGAAACAACATCCATCAATGAAATTCACTGTTTTAATCAGAAATCCAAAACTAAAACTGAACATCACGAACAACCGAAAGGGAAGCTTCTGGAATCAACTGGCAAAAGTAAACCTTTGTATGGAATGCATACTTCTGAAGGAGGAAAACTCAGAATGATGTGTGTTTGAACGAGGAGCTGACATCCAGATATTTTGTCATAAATAACAGTTCACAGACAATATGATTATCTTGCCAGATGCATTTATCTTTATTAATCTCTTCATATGCCACACTATTCCTAATTCTTGTAGGAGCCCCCCTGACTAAGCTCCACATCATGTTTTGTTTACGCTAAACTGCAATGTTTACTTACAGGCTGCTGTCACTGTTTTATGGGCCTGAACACATTGTTAAACTTTTTTTTTTTTTTTTTAAGTTCATTTTCTACTGTTCCTTTGGCTTTAGATTTTCTTTTCAAACATAATTTAATTTGTGAATATTTTTTAACATTATTTAGAGATGTAGAAAAATGCCTAAAAGTTCAACTCAAACTTTAAGCTTCCTCTAAGTGAACTAGTGAATCTAAATGGATCCAAGCTGTAGTAATCATGATAGTGAACACACATGTCTACTTTGTATTTGCAGTGCTTTTTAAATGTATTTTCACCGCTATGCTGGCTTTCATCATATCGGTGTTTAGTAGAACTTTATGTGATGGACCAAATCTGTTAGGGAATAGCTATAAAGTGGGATAAAAAATATACAAGCTTCACATAATTTACAAATAGAAATCTGAAAAGTGTGGCATGCAAGTGTGGTAGTCAGCAGTACAACAACCCCCAACATACAGGAAGAGCTTCAATGAAATAGTTTAGATCAAAGCATTTTCATGTGTTAGAGCGGCCCAGTTAAAGTCCAGAAACAGGTCCAATTAGGAATATATGCCAAGACTTTTAGATAAGAAAATTATGTTCACAGACACTTTCTGTTTAAACCAATGGAGCTGGAGCTAGTTTCCAAAGAACAGGGAAATAAACTCACTTTCTAGTTATGCAAAGCTGGTAGAGACACATCTAAAGACCAGGGGGGCTGAATCCAAATTTCTGATTTTTATTTGTAAAAAATTATTAAAACTATAATTTTTTTGCTTCACAATTAAGCACTGCTTTGTGTAGGTCAGTCACATAAAATCCATAGAAAAATGC
This sequence comes from Girardinichthys multiradiatus, assembly GCF_021462225.1. NCBI lineage: Eukaryota > Metazoa > Chordata > Actinopteri > Cyprinodontiformes > Goodeidae > Girardinichthys > Girardinichthys multiradiatus. Next base: position 31,846,659 of record NC_061798.1, on the reverse strand, counting down.
ATTGAAAGTTGTAGTTGTAATGTAACCAAATGTGGCAATGTTCATTGCCACATTTGTATAGCAGTGTATAAGATCTCCATGACCCTCCCATCTCCACAGCGGGCTTTCCCATTTCTGCCTGCCAACATGGTGGACCTGTTCCTAAACCGAGTTCTTGTGGAGAACAACTCGGATCAGGATGAGCTTAACACGGAGCGTGAGATCATCGGGATCCTTGAGAACCGTATTCTGTTGCTATTCTTTGCCTCAGCTGAATGTGAGATATGCCAGACGTTTGTGCCTGTTCTTAACAGATTTTTTAAGAAGCTGAAAGATCCAGCGCACATCGAATATCCCAAACTGCTCGCTCTCATCTACATCAGGTCCCCATCTTTGCCTCTTATTTGTATCTTTTTCCTTAACACAGTCCCACTGATGAATCACTCATATGATTTCCTTCTTTTTTTCTCCAGCTTGGACAAATATGAGGAGCAGCAGGAAAAAGTTCTCAAAGAGCTCCACAAAAGGACTTTATTTCTGGCATTTGAGGATCCATATAGAAAGTAGGTTACTTTTTTTTTTCTGATGAATGGATAAAATAAATAAATCTGTTTTCATAAGTTTTGTGTTCTCCCATGTCGTTAAGGGAGCTGCAGGCCATGTTTAAGGTGAAGGACATTCCTGCAGTGGTGGTCCTGCGTCCCGATGGCTCCATCCTCTCGCCGAATGCCGTGCAGGACATCTCTCACCTCGGCACTGACTGCTTCCGCAACTGGCAGGAGTCCGCTGAGCTGGTTGAGAGGACCTTCATGCTCAATGAGGACTTTGATGATCCTAATCTACGGAGCGTCACCGACCCTGTGAGGAGGCTCAAGTACAAGACCGAGGATGACAAGAGGAAGAAGAGATGGTGGAAATTATGGGTAAAGGAAAAAGATGGAAAGGAGGAGGAGGAGGAAAAAGATGAAACATTGGACATGAAGAGGAAGAATGGAGATAAAGGAATTTGGCGAAGGAGATGAGAGGGTTTTTTGTTGTTGTTTTTATATCTCCTACTTGTTTTGCTGTATTAAATCTAATGCTGTTCATCTAAAAGCAAACCACACCTGTTGTTGCAGCTGTAACCTAACCCTTTTTTAAGAAAGATTTTCTCGCTTATGCTAACAATCTAGCTATAGTTAAGCTATAGTGTTAATGTTAGCACTATAGCTTAGCTATCTGCTGCAGGAAGATAGGAGAGTATATCTGTGGGATGTTAAATAATCTATTGTTTATATCCAGTATGTGGAGATGATAACTATGGAAAGTGTCTCCCATAGTTTGCTGTTGCTGATGTTAAACTTTAAATATAAAGGATTTATTTCTAGTCATATTCAATTTAAATATTATTGAAAAGTTCATTTATTTCAGTAACTCAATTCACTAAGTGAAACACATTATACAGAATTACACAAAGACTGATGTTTTCAAGACTTTATTTCTGTTAGTTATGATGATTACAGCTATTGAAAACATAACATTTAAGACTAGAATATTGCATCAAACCAATAAAAACATTTTTAATACAGAAATGTGGGCCTAATGAAACGTATGTTTAATGCATAATGGGTATTTTCAAAAGGTACTTTTAATCTGCTAAATTGCTTTATTCGAATGAATATTCTAATTTATTGAATATCACTTTGTTTTTAATTTGTAGCCATTCCTTGTTACCCTTCGAGTATTATTTGATGGTTCATCCTATGGTTCATGTTTATTATGTGCCGGTATTATTTGGATGGATCATAATGTCCCTATCCAAGCTCCTGTATTTGTCCCTAAACAATAAAGGTCCTGTTGTAGCTCACTTCATTAAAATCTTTTTTAAGTATAAGTAAATATGTTCCTGCTTTCATTTTGCCTGTGTATTCAGACGGTTCAGTCATTGAAAACCCTTTGAGCACTTCATGTTCCCTGCTCCTCTGGTCACCTTGTCCTTACGACCCTCCTTTACCCAGACTGAGGAGGGGTGGAGCCATGAAGACTGAAAGCCAAGACAGAGAGAGGAGCTAGCGGCACCAAGACGAACAAGGTGGAGTCAGAGGGAGAATGTGATTGTGACTAACAGAATGGGACCTGCTTCAAGTGGCATCAAGAGAGAGTTTCAAAATAATAAACTTAGATCTGAATGTTGTTCTGGGTTGAATCTGCTGCCCTGAGGAGAGATAATATAGGTAAGCAACTCTGAGGATTATCTGATTTACCAGCAAGCAAGATTAGATATGTGAATAATACATGCCTAGTAGGCCTAAGTAGAGCTTACTGGAAATAGAAATTGACATTTAAAACAAAGTGTCTTCACCAATGAGAAGTTGTTGAGTTTTGTTTACATTAAACAGTCTGTTTTCTTAATTACTGATCATCTGTAATGTTTCAGACTTCTTTTAGGTTCACCACTAAATGTTGTCCTCCTGTTAATAAAATGAAATAAATTCTTTCCATCTGTTTTTTTGTATAGTACACAATAATTTTTTTGTATACAAATATCTCATCAAACTTGTAACTGTCATAATCTGAGCCAAACCACCACTTTAAAGTTGCTAAATACTCTAAGCAGCTAAATACTTTACAAACCAAGATAATTTAATGTATTTATTCTGCAGCTTATTTTTCACTTTATTTTTTACAACAGCAAACCCAACAGGTTTTCTACCGGTCTTGCCTTCGCTTTCTCTCCCTGTGTCGGCTCATCATGGTGGACCTGTTTGTTGATCGCGTTCTTGTAAAGAACAACAAGGACCAGGATGAGCTGGACACAGAACATGAGCTTGTCATGCGTCTGCAGAACCGGATCCTGATGCTCTTCTTTGCCTCTGCTGAATCTGAGACCTGCCAGCAGTTTGCTCCCACGCTTCACAACTTCTTTAAACAGCTGACTGATGAGTTCTACGTGGAGCGTGCCGCTCAGCTGGTTCTTCTCTACATCAGGTGCATCATACAGACGTTCAGCACACTGCTCATTTCTCCAACTTTGTTTCTTGCTTGCAAAGTGGGATTGCTTCCTTAGATTTTCTGCACCCTATCTTTTCAGTAAACCAAACGCCATTTACTTTGTTTAAATTGTGTGCACCTGCAGAAAGCCTATGGCACGTTAACAGCTCTTATTGTAATTATCAATAATTCTAACAGTCCAGTCAGACATGTTTAATTATGTCCACTTTTAGACAAAAAACGGGCTACCAAGAAGTAAAAAAATACACAAAATTAGAAACTTCAAGCAAACTTGTTGAACAACTTGTCGCTGGAGAAGCTTTGTAATCTTTGTTGCAGTCTTCTCCAAGTCTTCTCTAATGCGTTTGCATGTAGTTTCTGCAGTGGCAGGTTTTAGGTCAAGACCCCTTACTGGTCAGTTTGAAATACTTACAATTCTAGTGTGTCTGCAATGTCCTTTAAATAAACCAAGTCCGTTCAACCAAAAACTTCATACCAAGATGGCCAGTGACCTTAGCAGTCAAATTTTCTCTTCAGACAACACCACCTCTGTGATACTCTGGATCATAACTGAAACTTTCTGCAAACCTAAGAGTTTACTTTGAAGGCTATTTTGTCTTTAAGTTATTTTTTGAATTTACCACAGTGAACACACTTTTTTTCTGGATATTTAATGAATTGTGTTTGTATTTATTTCTAACTTTATAAACAATCATGCCAGTAGTTTTGCCTAGCATTTTCCAGGTATGTTTAACCATTTATACACCATATCAACCACATCCACATTGTAATAAATTAAAAGATAGTCACAAAGTTAGTTTATTTCATTTATCCCATTCAAATATACAAAATTACAAACAGAAATGCTTAAAGTGTTTATTTTTGTTAATTTTGTTGATTCTGGCTTACATCTAATGAAAACCCCGAATTCAGTTTCTCAGAAAATTAACGTAAGACCAATAAAAAAAAGTATTTTAACAGCAAATTGTTAAGTTATGTCTTACTTCTTAATGGCGAACTAACTTTACAGTTCTCTACCAAACAGTAATCGAGACACCCTACAGAGGAAGCCAAAAAATGTGATTGCTTAATCCAGTTGCTCACAGAATGCTATATCAAAGCATATTAATGGAAGGTTGAGTGGAAGGAAAAAGTATGATAGAAAAAGGTGCTCCACATCGAGAGGAGCCAGTTGAGGTGGCTCGGGCATCTATACCGGATGCCTCCTGGACGCCTTCCTCGGGAGGTGTTCCAGGCATGTCCCACCGGGAGGAGACCCAGGGGACGGCCCAGGACACGCTGGAAGGACTATGTCTCTCGGCTGGCCTGGGAACACCTTGGGCTCCCCCCGGAGGAGCTGGAGGAGGTGTCTGGGGAGAGGGATGTCTGCTGGGCGTCTCTGCTGAGTCTGCTGCCCCCACGACCCGGTCCCGGATAAAGCGGAAGACGACGAGCACGAGTACGAGAACGAGAAAAAGGTGCATACGCAGCAGGTATTATTTCAGTCTTGAGAGGATTGTGAAGCAAAGCCCATTAAAGAGTTTCGAGGAGATTCACAAGGTGTGGACGTCAGCTAGAGTGTTACCTGAGCTAAAAAGAAAAATGACCGAAGTGTTGCTCAGTGGTTCAAGGTCCTCTATTACAGATGGAAGTAAATATTGCATTTTGTCCCAGAGTGGGGCGGCAAGAAGGTCCTCGGTTCGATTCCCGCCCGGGGGTCTTTCTGCATGGAGTTTGTATGTTCTCCCCCTTCATGGGTTCTCACCGGGTACTCTGGCATCCTTCACAGTCTACGAAAGGTCTACTTAGGTAAATTGGTCTCTCTAAATTCCCGTAGGTGTGAATGGTTGTTTGTGTGCATGGTTATTTGTACTCTGTGTCTCTGTGTACCTGCAATGGACTGGCGACCTGTCCAGGGTGTACTCCGCCTCTCGCTCTTAGCTGCTGGAGATAAGCACCAGCTCCCGGTGATCCACTATGGAATAAGCGGTATAGAAGATGAATGAATGAATGTCCCAGAGTCCGGAGGAAGAGCGGAGAACCACAGAATCCATGTTGATTGAGGTCCATTGGGAAGTTTCCACAACCAGTGATGATTTGGGATGCCATGTCATCTGCTGGTGTTGTTCTATCAAATCCAAATACAGCAGCAGGACATTTTGGAGCGCTTCATGTTTCCCCATAAATAATCCATAGGGTATCGTCAAGAGGAAGATGAGAAACACCAGACCCAACAATGTAAACGAGTTGAAGGGTACTATTAAAGCAACTCAAGCTTATTTGTTGGTCTTACATTAAATTCAAATTTTCTAGATACTGAATTATGGGTTTTCATTACAAGTTCATTATAGGTCATAATCCTCTCAATTAACAAAATAAAGCAAATATATATTACTCTATGTGTAATGAATCTAAATAATATGGTTTTCAAATTTTGAGTTAAATTAGTCAAAATCTTAAACTTCTCATTGAGATGATAATTTATTGAAATACACCCAAATATAATTTATGGAAAAAGTTATTTGGGAAAATCCCTAACAATTTTCTTTTTTTCTTTTTATTCCCCCAGTCTAGATCAATCGGAGGAACAGCTTGAAAACGTCCTCAAGGAGCTCCCAAAGAAGTCCCTGTTCCTTGCATATGAGGATCCATACAGGAGGTGTGTGGAGCAAGCCAGACAGTAAAGTGTACTACCTTCTGGTGAATATTGACAATGTAATCCTATGTGCATGAATTCATTACGCTTCTACTAATGTGTGTTTGCCCACAGGGAGCTGGAGACCATGTTCAATGTGAAGGAGGTCCCCACAGTGGTGGTCCTGCGTCCCGACTGCTCCATTCTCATCCCCAATGCAGTGGAGGAGATAATCCAGATGGGTCCAGACTGCTACTGCAACTGGCTCGAGGCAGCCGAGCTCATCGACAGAAACTTCCTCATGAAGGAGGACTTTGAGAACAATTCCATGCGCAGCTTTAGCGACCCTGTCAGAAGACTTAAGTACAAGGTGGAGGATGAGAAGAAAAAGAAGAAGAAGAAGAAACAGCGCAGAGGATGGGGGGGAGGTGGTGATGAAGGTGAAGAAGTTGAAGCAGGAGGAGGAAGAGATGACAAGGATGGATGACGGCCAATGTGGTAAAGGAGACCATAATTGGAAAAAACAATGCTGTAAATCTGTCCCAAAGCTGTTACTATTAGAAATTGAAAGCTATTTTTCTACTTTAATTATTGCTCTTGCAAGAATTTAGTTTTTATGGCTGAATTAAAAAAAAGCTTAATTCTGGCATTTTCAGATGATTTATTTTAATTCTATCTTAAATGAAGAAAAGAGTTGTGATGATCTCTGGGGCCAAGTGTGAGTGTGCATAAACAGAGTGTCCTACTAAAGCATTCACATCCCTTGAAGCTTTTCAATTTTGGTGACATTACAGCCACAAACATAAAAGCATTTTTATTGGTATTTAAACAGCCTAACTAAAAGTAACACATAGTTGTGAACTGGAAGAAAAGTGAAGGATGGTTTTCATTTTTTTGTCAAACAAAAAAATAGTCTGAAAAGTGTGGCATGCATGTCTTGATTAGGGTTGACCTGTGTTTAATTTGATCCAAGTATAAAAACAGCAGTTCCGTGAAGGCCTTATAATGGTTTCTTAGAGAACGTTAGCGAATAAAAAGCATCTGGAAGACCAAGAAACATAGCAGACAGCAGTAATTTAAAGCAGGGTTAGATTATAAAAAAATCCCAAGCTTTGAACATCTGAGAGCTCTGCTCCATTTATCATCTGAAAACAAAAAGAGTATGGTTGGCTACATACAAGCCTTCCAGGATATGGCTCTACACTAAAAGGGTGGACAAAAAGAACATTAGTCACAAAAGCAACCAAGAGGCCCATGGGAACTCTGGAGGAGCTGCAGAGATCCACAGCTCAGGTGAAGGAATTTGTCAATAGGAAAACCATTAGTTGTGCACTTCACAAGGAAGAAAGACATTGTTTAAAGTCCTATTTAAAGTTTGGTACAAGCCATGTAAAGGACACAGCATCAATGTGGAAGAGGGTGCTCGGTTTAAATGAGACAAAAATTTAACATTTTGGCTACATGCAAAATGTTACATGCAAACACGGCACATCCTCCTGAACACACCATCCCCACTGTAAAACATGGCGGTGGCAGCATTATGCTGTGCTCAGCAGAAACAGAAAACCTGGCAAGAATTAATTTTCACATAGAGTCATTGTTATAGGGTGGCATGTTCATGTGTTGGAACAGCCCTGTCAAAGCCCAGGCCTAAATCCAATTAAATATCTGTGACAAGATTTGACCATTGGGTTTCAAGCAATCAGGCTGAGTCTTGACTATTCTGTAAAGAGGACAAATTTCCAGTCTCTAGATGTAAAATAGCCTACACTTTATCAAGTCCAAGGACCCCAAAGAGCTTTACACTGCAATCAGTCATCCACCTCATTTTTGCACACATTCACATACTGGGGCAGACTGAAGTGAGGCTGCCATACAATCGGCACCACTTAGCCCTCTGACCACCATCAGCAGGCAAGGTGGGTTAAGTGTCTTGCCCAAGGACACAATGACTGAGATGGACCAAGCAGGGGTTTGAACTGGTAACCCACTGGTTATAGGACAAACTCCTACTACTGTCGCCACCATCGCACTACCAGATGTGCAAAGCCGGTGGAAACATACCCCAAAGATGAGCAAAGATGGAGTACAGATTCAGGGAGCTGAACACAAATGCCACAATTTTTTATTTTGTTTGCAACAAAATTTTAAAAATCAGGTTGCACCCTTCTTCCACATAACATTTATGCACTTTGTCTCGCTCCATCACATCCAATCGACATTAAGAGACATTGAAGATTGCGGTTGTAATGTTGCAAAATGTGAAAGAATTCAAGGTCTATGACTAGTTTTGCAAGACAACCCGTATGTCAACATTCAGTGCAATATGGATAATCTCCCTAAAGGACAACTGAAAGCTGCCTCTCTTTGCTGTGTTTGTTTATTATCATCTCAGTCTAATGTGTGAAGTATACAGGCAAGCAAAGGTTTGGTGTGAGCCACAACCAGTCTCATCCTTGTGGCTTGTTTTCTTACACCCAGGAGGAATACTAAAAGCCATTTCTCAATTTTCAACAACAACACAGCTCTGTGGAGATGTAGTTTTCCATGTTGTTTGCCACCTGATCAAAGCTTGTGGTGCACAATGTGATAACCAATAAATAATTCAGCAGGATTAAAATAGTTTTTAGTGACTGTTTTGTTTTGAGTGTTTGTGAAGCCTGGCTGTACTTTATGGTCTGCACAAGCAGCAATCAAAGCTATTCAAAGAATCGAGTAATTCAAAGAATCAAAATGGGGAAACTAGCTCAACAACATAATCACTGATTTCCTTTCAATGTACTGAGGTCTATGTTTAGTCTCTGCACACTTCCTGTCACTTGCATATTGCATTGATGATGCTTTGTGTGATCATTTAGGAATCCCTTTTGGAACGTTTCCCTCAAAGGAAAACTAGGGAACATGGTTTTCTTCCTTCTTTCTGAGTGTCCCATTACTGTAAAACATGCCATCAGTGCTTCTGAGCACAGGGTTTTCATTTAAACATTCAGTATTTTTCAGGCTCCTTTGTAATATATAAATACAAAACTTTTGCATAAATCTAGAGCAAAAGGTTCTACCGTGCTCTGGCTTTATATTCGTAAACTACAAAACGGAAAGAGAAGGTCATGTTGCAGAAATCCCAGGGTTCATCCTTGTTCATTTATTTATTCAGTTACAGAGAACATTCAAAAACAACCCCAGATGCACTAACAGACAGATGATAAAGAAATCTAACAAAAGATTAGCTAATAAATGAAAATACTGTACAAAACCAATAAAGAAGTGAAGTAAATCGTCAGTGAAGCTAAGAAAGGACTTTGTGTGTTTTTGATTTGTGGTATCAAATACACTGAAATCAGAAATCATCTTTACCTGCTGTTTAAACATATCAACAGAGTTCAAACTCCTATGCATTTTTCAACTCCTCTCTCAGTTTATAAGAACTCTGGTTTTCATTGTTCTTTACTGGTTCCTTCCGTTACTTTGTCCGTGCTCCATGTCCTGCTTATCCTGTGATCCCCCCTGTAAGTTCTCCTTCTTGTTCACCATCAAATAAGTCCCTTACTAATCCTAAACATGACATGAAACCACTAAAGTTTGATGTTTCCAATTCAACTGCAGACAAGACGGAAGAATGTTATGGTCCCCTGCACTGAGATGTTAAAGCAATTGTTACCAGAATCCATAGTTCAATTTTATAATCTATTTGATCACTTGCATAAATTTTGTTCACAAAAATCTACAGGTGCAGGCATACACTTGTGTTTGTTGCATAAACGTTTTAAAAATCTGATTGGAGGAACGCTTTGAGATTATCAGATACGTGTACTCGTGCTCGTCGTCTTCCGCTTTATCCGGGACCGGGTTGCGGGGGCAGAAGACTCAGCAGAGACGCCCAGACGTCCCTCTCCCCAGACACCTCCTCCAGCTCCTCCGGGTGGATCCCAAGGCGTTCCCAGGCCAGCCGAGAGACATAGTCCCTCCAGCGTGTCCTGGGCCGTCCCCTGGGCCTCCTCCCGGTGGGACATGCCTGGAACACCTCCTGTCGAAGGCGTCCAGGAGGCATCTCGTATATAGCCACCTCAACTGGCTCCTCTCGATGTGGAGAAGCAGTGGCTCTACTCCGAGCCCCTCCCGGATGGCCAAGCTCCTCACCCTATCTCTAAGGAGGAAGCTCATTTCAGCCGCTTGTATCCGGGACCTCGTTCTTTTGGTCATAACCCAAAGTTCATGGGCATAGGTGAGGGTAGGAACGTAGACCGACCGGTAAATCGAGAGCTTCGCTTTTCGGCACAGCTCTCTCTTCACCACAACAGACCGGCACAGCGCCCCCATTTCTGCGTCAGCCGCACCGATCCGTCTGTTGATCTCCCGCTCTATTCTTCCCCCATTCGTGAACAAGACCCTGAGATACTTAAACTCCTCCACCTGAGGCAGAAACTCCCCTCCAACCTGAACAGGACAAGCCACCCTTTTCCGGTCGAGAACCATGGCCTCTGACTTGGAGGAGCTGATCTTCATCCCAGCCGCTTCACACTCAGCTGCGAACTGCCCCAGCACATGCTGTAGGTCTTGGCTAGAGGGGGCCAGCAGGACCACGTCATCTGCATAAAGAAGAGACTAAATCCTCTGGTCCCCAAACCTGACCCCCTCCGGCCCTTGGCTGCGCCTAGAAATCCTGTCCATAAAAGTTATGAACAGGACCGGTGACAAAGGGCAGCCCTGCCGGAGTCCAACATGCACCGGGAACAGGTCCGACTTAGTGTCGGCAATGCAAACCAAACTACTGCTCGACTTGTACAAAGACCATACTCCTGGAACACCCCCCACAGGGCATCACGAGGGACACAGTCGAATGCTTTCTCCAGGTCCACAAAACACATGTGGACTGGTTGGGCAAACTCCCATGAACCCTCGAGTACCCTGTAGAGGGTGTAGAGCTGGTCCAGTGTTCCACGGCTGGGACGGAAACCACACTGCTCCTCTTGAAGCCGAGGTTCAACTATCGGCCGGACTCTCCTCTCCAATACCCTGGCATAGGCCTTACCAGGGAGGCTGAGGAGTGTGATCCCCGTGTAGTTGGAACACACCCTCCGGTCCTCCTTCTTATGAAGGGGGACCACCACCCCAATCTGCCAGTCCAGAGGCAGTTTCCCCGACCGCCACTCAATGTTGAAGAGGCGTGTCAACCATGACAGCCCAACAACATCCAGAGACTTTAGGTACTCAGGGCGGATCTCATCCACCCCCGAAGCCTTGCCACCGCGGAACTTTTTAAACACCTCGGTGACTTCAACCTAGGAGATGAAAGAGTCCACCCCCGAGTCCCCAGCCTCTGTTTCCACCAGGGAATGCGTGATGGCAGGATTGAGGAGATCCTGGAAGTACTCCTTCCACCGCCCGATAATGTCCTCAGTCGAGGTCAGCAGCCTCCCACCCCCACTGTAAACAGTGTTGGCCAAGCACTGCTTCCCCCTCCTGAGGCGCCGGAAAGTTTGCCAGAATCACTTTGAGGTCAACCGGTAGTCATTCTCCATGGCCTCACCGAACTCATCCCAGGCCCGAGTTTTTGTCTCTGCCTCTGCCCGGGGCGCAGCATACTTGGCCTCACGGTACCCGTGTTAGTCGGGTGAAGAGCCAACCACAGCCGATAGGACTCCTTCTTAAGCTAGACAGCATCCTTTACTGCCGGTGTCCAACACCGAGTTTGGGGATTGCCACCGCCACAGGCACCGCAGACCTTACGGCCACAGCTACGGGCAGCAGCATCGACAACAGATGCGGAGAACATGGTCCACTCGGACTCTGTGTCTCCAACATCCTCCGCAATCTGGTCAAAGCTCTCCCGGAGGTGAGAGTTGAATACATCCCTGGCCAAGGGCTCCGCCAGGCGTTCCCAGCAGACCCTCACTATGCGCTTGGGCCTGCCAAGTCTGCCCGGCTTTCTCCTCCCCCAGCGGATCCAACTCACCACCAGGTGGTGATCAGTGGACAGCTCAGCCCCTCTCTTCACCCAAGTGTCAAAAACATGCGGCCCAAGGTCTGATGATACGACAACAAAGGCGATCATTGACCTCCTGCCTAGGGTGTCCTGGTGCCAAGTGCGCTGATGGACACCCTTATGTTTGACCATGGTGTTCATTATGCACAATCCGTGACTAACACAGAAGTCCAATAACAAAACACCACTCGGATTCAGATCAGGGAGGCCATTCCTCCCGATCACGCCTCTCCAGGTGTCACTGTTGTTTCCCACGTGGGCGTTGAAGTCCCCCAGCAGAATAATGGAGTCCCCGGGAGGGGCACTATCCAGCACCCCCAACAGGGACGCCAAGAAAGCTGGGTACTCCGTACTATCGCTCGGCTCATAGGCCGAAATGACAGTCAGAGACCTGTCCCTAACCCGAAGGCGCAGGGATGCGACCCTCTCATCCACTGGGGTAAACCCCAACATGAGACAGCTGAGCTGGGGGGCAACAAGCAAACCCACACCAGCCCACCGCCTCTCCCCGTGGGCCACTCCAGAGTAGAAGAGAGTCCAACCGTGGAGGCGAGCCCGACTATTCCTAGTCGATATCTCTCGACCTCCCGCACAAGCTCAGGCTCCTTCCCCCCCAGCAAGGTGACATCCCACGTCCCTAGCGCCAGCCTAAGCATCCGGGGATCGGGCCACCGAGGTCTCCACCTTCGTCCGCCCCCCAATCCTCTTTGCACCGGTCCCTCACAGTTCCCCCTGCAGGTGGTGGGCCCACTGGGGGATGGCCTCGTGTCTCTCGTTCGGGCTTGGCTCGGCCGGGTCCCGTGAGGAGCAACCCAGCCACCAGATGCTCTCCGGCGAGTCCCGACCCCTGGCCGGGCTCCAGGGTGGGATCCCGGCTCCGCCGTACCAGGCGACGTAACATGCCTCGATTTAGTAGTCGTCATGAGGGGTTTGTCTGACCCGTCAACTAGAGCCTGTTTGTCAAGGGAGACTCTACCAGGGGCATTTAAGCCCCAGACAACATAGCCTCTAGGATCATTCGAGCACTCAAACCCCTCCACCATGTTCAGGTGGCGGTTCAAGGAGGGGATTATCAGATATTTAACATAAAAGTGGGTTACATCTGAAAATATCAATATTGTTCCACTGTCATTCTAAAATCAAATTCTATGTCAGGAAACCTGTAAACAGAAAGAGCCAAGAGCACCGGAACAACAGAAAAGGCACCTAAAACGCATATGATTGAAGCAGAGAATCATCAGGTGGCGTTAAGAGCTCATATTTGTTTCGGTGTGATTGGATGACTTATTTCAAACAATGAAGCCCTGGACAGATTGACAAATATTACAAAATCCAGTGCTGGCTGGCTCTGCATGCAGCAAACACAATACCTCCGATTCCTGACAGAACTGCAAATTCTCTCGGTGGTCAAGATGAGACAGATGCTGAAATGGACGCGCATATTCAGTCGCTTTTCTCTACACAGCAGCTTATTGTTGCTCACTCAGACAAACCTTGACAATATATCTGAATCCCCTCCACCCACCTACCATCAAAACACGCACACACACCCTCCCGCTGTCTCTCCCGCTGCTCACGCGCACGCACGAGCGCACTTAGAAAGCACAGACGCGTTGCGCGCTCTCGAGCTCAGAGCGCGCAACAAGCGGGACCAGCGGATGGAGAGAGAGAGAGAACAGAAAGAAGAGGACGGATGCAAGGCGAGGCCAGGAGTGAGGAAACCTTATCTCTCCTGCTTATCCAGCTGTTGTCTTTGTGCTTTTCAGGGTGGTTTTATGAAGCATCTTTTCCTTCTGTCTTTAAAGAAAAAACGTGACAAATCCCAACATCCGTCCTGATGTGTCGCCGCGATTCATCACGATTGGTCAAGGATGCGGGAAGAGGCTCCTGTCGCGTCGGTGTTATTTTCCATTAAAAATACTAGGATGTACGCGATGAACGACGTCGGACACATGACAAGCGACACCAGCCTGGTTCGGTGAAGAGGTGGACATCGACGGATCTACGCAAAACAACCGCGGGTTTGTGCAATAATTTGCGCCTAATTATTGTTTGTGGAGGCTGATAGTGTAGTATTTTTTTGCCTCTTCCTTCTAACATATATCCATCCATCCCGGAGCTCTAAGGCCTACATAGCCCCGCATTATCTCTGGACATGAAACCCGTGGGAATTATGATACCGACGTGACGCACAGTCACACACACACACACACACACACCACACACACACACACACACACACACACACACACACACACACACACACACACGCGCGCGGTGGGGAAGACATCGAGGGTGTGAGGTCCAGCAGAGAACACTGATCACAGGAGGGAGGACGCCCAGTTGCTGTTTGACAAATCGCGCTGAGGACTGTTATTTAGACCCAAGCGGACTGGGCACAACAAATATTTTTATTTTTTTTATTTTATTTTATTTTTTTAATGCACTGGAGCCAGTGGAGCGGGAGGCGGACAGGAGAGTACAGCGGGTGAGGGAGCGGAGGGACGGGATGCGGGAGACGCAGTGAGCGCGGAGGAGGAGGAGGAAGAAGAGGGAACCAGGAGGATTGACGGTAAGATATGAATACAGGCACCCCGCCCATCACATTAGCTCTCTATTTATCCTCATGCACAACTGCACATGTGTGATCAATGACCGTGAAGACAGCAAGAGGTGCTGCTGCTGCTCTGTTGCTGCTCTGCTGCAGCCTGTGGCCATTTGATCAGTGACAAACATGCGTCTGATGTGTTGAAACTCTTACCTCTGGCTACCATAAAGCCTGGGTCAGTAGTAGAGGAGAGGCGGTGTGTGAGTGCTGTGCTGTGAAATATTCATAGGCATGTGATTGGCCTCAGAAGGTGACACTGGCAACTGGCAAATGTCTGATGGGGGAGAGGGGAGTGGGGTCCAAGCTGGTCCATGCTGCACCTTAATTCATTTGTCTTGTGAGGGTTTTACATGCTTCTTCATGACAAATGGGGAGCAAACCCAGCGAGAGGCTAGTATCAATATTTCAGAGCGGGAATGAGAAGACTGGGTCAGTGGAGGAGGAGGCCAACTATAGAGAGAAAGAAGAAGGGCAAAAAAAAAAAAGCTGAATGAAAGAGGAGTCATGCTTGTGGAACATCTGTCATCTTGAGTGTCAGTTTGGATTTACAGTTTTGAGTCAAATCTTTAGGAGAGATGCACTGATCAGGTTTTTCCTGGCTGATACCAGTTTATGAGTTGTCTTTTTTACTGTAAAGACTATAACACATAACAATGTGCTGCGGACTCTTTGATGGAGTTTTTAATCCAACAGAAAATGAACGGAATATGAGATCATATTCATTTGCATCAAAGCAGATGTCCCAGGTCATTATTCGATTTTTTTATCAACTTAACCTCAAAGTACATGTTGTTGGTTGATCCCTTTACAGACCTGAAAATTCTGGGAGTTCTTATTTTTGTTGAATTGAACGAAGAGCAGGAAAAATACAAAATCTTTTGTATTCACTTGCCGATCAAGGACTAATTTACAGATGCTGTCTCTGGCTTGCTTGGTGCATCCCCAATGATTTGGTTCAAAAGGAGAGATTGCCATGAATGATTATCTTGTATGTACTGACATGAAATTTTAACAAACACAGACCTTTCTCATGAGCCTGTAAGGTTGTATATGGTGTATATCGAGAGAGGAACCAAAGGTAATGAGAGTTGTTTCCACATTTACATCAACCACCGTGAAGACAAAGCAATTTACCTTACAACAAACGCACAAACCCACACACACACAACTGAAATGTACCATTTTGTTGCTTTATCCTAAGACCATCTCAAACAGGTTCCCGTCACGTCCCTTTGAATCAGTCAGACACAATGAGTCAGTCTCGCTGTTGTGCTGGGAGCCTTTTACGCATGCAGGCCTGTGAACGCTGTGCAGAGCCGTGGGCGGATGTATCAGTGCAATATCAATCCTGTGGTACGAGACTGGACATCAGCAGGGATTTCAGCTACGATACAGACACACGGATGCGGTTGTGAATTTTATTGTTTTTTCTGAATTTGTGGAAAACAAGAATTGTTTTGGTCAGCAGGAAGAAAATGGTTAAATGAAGATTCACTACAAGCTTAAGGCTGGCTGCTACTAACCCAATGACAGGTGTCCGAAAGCATTGCATATAATCAACTGCAGATCTGATTGCAACAACAGACAGTGAATTACAAACATATTCTCACCCTTTGAACCGTTTTACATTTTGTCATGTTACAAATTTCAGTGTGGGTTATTAGGATTTATTGTGATAAAGCAACACATACTAGTGCATAATTATGAAGTGGAAGGAAAATAATGGTTTTCAAAGTTTTTTTTACAATAAAAATCTGCAGTGTTTGGTTTTCATTTGTATTTATTAATTTGTAACTACTGTGGAACCACCTTTAGCTAAAATTGCATCTGCAAGTCTTTTGGGGTATGTCTCTGCCAGCTTTGCACATCTAGAGACTGAAAAGTTTGATCGTTCCTCTTCATAAATTAACTCATTGCATGGAGAGCATTTGCAAAGATCAATTTTCAATTATTGTCAAAGATTTTCAAAAAGATTTAGGTCTGGACTTTGACTGGGTCATTCTAAAGCATGAATATGCTTAGATCTAAACCATTCCATTGTGGCTCTGGCTGCCTGTTTAGGTTCATTCTGCTGCGAGGTCAAGTTTTTAGCAGCCTCCAAATGGATTGCCCTGTATTCAGTTCCATCAATCTTGCCATCAACTCTGATAAGCTATCCCCACAGCATGATGGTGCTACCACTATGCTTCACAGTGGATATAATGTGTTAGATCTCTACCACACAAAGAGTTTAGCATGTAGGCCTAACGGTTAAATTTTGACCTCATCTGACCAGACCTTCTTCCACATGTTTGCTGTATCCCCTACACTCCTTCTGGCAAACTGCAAATCGGTCTTCTTATGGAAGTGGGACTTGTTAATGCTTCAAGGGTTTTGTCAACCGTTTTCCGTTTTTGACAATTTTTTTTAAATCGATAACGAAAAAATCAGAAGGCCATCTGTCAAATTGATAGATTGCAATTCACACACCTGACCACTTGGTGGCGAGTCAGCATATTAATTAACTGTTTTCTCACTTGATACATGACCTCGTTGGCTTCACCCAAACAAATGCCACTGTTTCTTCAAAGAGCCCAAGAATGATGATGGTGTTGATAAAAGAGGTGAACAAAGAGGGACTGATGCAGAGGCAGATGAAGAACAAACAAGTAATCAGCCCTCAGCAACTACGGAGCGAACAAGTGGCAGCAAGGAGGTTAGGCGGGAGGACATAGTTCAGTGGGAGCAGGAGTTCCTCTGACTGAGGAGGTAGGATGGGAAAATGTTCTGCGACGTGTCTTAAAAACCAATATGAGAAACGGATTTGTCCGTGGATGCAGAAATTTAAATTGATGAAAATAAATGCTATTGAATGTTAAATGATTTTTAACAAATCTCTGAGGCCTTCACAGAACAGCTGCATTGATACTGTGATAATATCACATACAGTTGGACTCTGTTTACAAATCTGATGATTTCTGGAAGCAATTGCTTGGTACCTACTTTTATTTAGTTGATCATTTCTCAATACTATCAGTGTAACGTAAACATTATTTTATTTCAGTCTGTGTATTTCATAGGTGGTTGTAATTTGGACATAATCTTCTGTCACAATTAGATCAGGATTATTTTGTGCTTCTTCTGATAAACAAATGTTTTGGTTATTAATGGACAACATGCAAGTAGATTAAGTTCCTGAAAACCAACAATATAAAATATAAATTTTCTTGATTTCATAGTACTTTGTGGCCTACTCCTGTTGCTCAGCTCTGTTCTGCAAACCTCATGCACCCAACATGGTTCTATTAGACCACAACTAAAAATCATAATGTCATATTGTGTAATACTTCAGAACAGCAAACCATTTTTCTGCAAACATATTAACATAACATTTTTGATTTTAATCTAAACGTCTCTCCTGCTAAGTAATGCACAATAGTACCATACTATAACATTATGACATTGTAATTTAGTCACTGGGTAGTTATATATTATTGGCTGCATTCTGGTATTAAGAAATCTTATAGTGAGAAATATAAGCGCCTAATTTATCTTAATTAGTTGCTGTCTTTGTTCTGTGGTGGTAGAGCGGTCAGTATGACTGTCTTAGGGGACACATGTGCTGTTGTTTGGAAACAAGCACGTTTCATGTTTTAATAAAGAAGTTGGTCCTGCTTGTCACCTACAGCCCCCTGAAAGAAAAGCATCCATTACCCAAACAGAAAGCAGGGTTACATTATATTAAAATATTCATACTTTTACCTCTAATTTTCTAAAATTGGTAAATTTAAAACATCTGTCTGATAAGACTTTCATAGGCATTTCTATATGAAAATTAGAAGCATTTGTGTTAATGCATCTAATATCTGCTAATATCACTGTCAACGTTATATATACAGTACAGACCAAAAGTTTGGACACACCTTCTCATTCAAAGAGTTGTCTTTATTTTCATGACTATGAATATTGTAGCTTCACACTGAAGGCATCAAAACTATGAATTAACACATGTGGAATTATATACTGAACAAAAAAGTATGAAACAACTGAAAATATGTTTTATATTCTAGGTTCTTCAAAGTAGCCACCTTTTGCTTTGATTACTGCTCCGCACACTCTTGGCATTCAGTTGATGAGCTTCAAGAGGTAGTCACCTGAAATGGTTTTCACTTCACAGGTGTGCCCTGTCAGGTTTAATAAGTAGGATTTAGAGCCTTATAAATGGGGTTGGGACCATCAGTTGTGTTGTGCAGGAGGTGGATACAGTACACAGCTGAATCTACTGAATAGACTGTTATAATTTGTATTATGGCAAGAAAAAAGCAGCTAAGTAAAGAAAAACAAGTGGCCATCATTACTTTAAGAAATTAAGGTCAGAACAATTGGGAAAACTTTGAAAGTGTCCCCAAGTGCAGTCGCAGAAACCATCAAGTGCTACAAAGAAACTGGCTCACATGAGGACCGCCCCAGGAATGGAAGACCAAGAGTTGCCTCTGCTGCGGACGACAAGTTCATCCGAGTCACCAGGCTCAGAAATCGCAGGTTAACAGCAGCTCAGATTAGAGAACAGGTCAATGCCACACAGAGTTCTAGCAGCAGACACATCTCTAGAACAACTGTTAAGAGGAGACTGTGTGAATCAGGCCTTCATGGTAAAATAGCTGCTAGGAAACCACTGCTGAGGACAGGCAACAAGCAGAAGAGACTTGTTTGGGCTAAAGAACACAAGGAATGGACATTAGACCAGTGGAAATATGTGCTTTGGTCTGATGAGTCCAAGTTTGAGATCTTTGGTTCCAACCACCGTGTCTTTGTGCGGCGCAGAAGAGGTGAACGGATGGACTCTACATGCCTGGTTCCCACCGTGAAGCATGGAGGAGGAGGTGTGATGATGTGGGGTTGCTTTGCTGGTGACACTGTTGGGGATTTATTCAAAATTTAAGGCATACTGAACCAGCATGGCTACCACAGCATCTTGCAGCGGCATGTTATTCCATTCAGTTTGCGTTTAGTTGGACCATCATTTATTTTTCAACAGGATAATGACCCCAAACACACCTCCAGGCTGTGTAAGGGCTATTTCACCAAGAAGGAGAGTGATGGGGTGCTGCGCCAGATGACCTGGCCTCCACAGTCACCGGACCTGAACCCAATCGAGATGGTTTGGGGTGAACTGGACCGCAAAGTGAAGGCAAAAGGGCCAACAAGCGCTAAGCATCTCTGGGAACTCCTTCAAGACTGTTGGAAAACCATTTCAGGTGACTACCTCTTGAAGCTCATCAACAGAATGCCAAGAGTGTGTGGAGCAGTAATCAAAGCAAAAGGTGGCTACTTTGAAGAACCTAGAATATAAGACATATTTTCAGTTGTTTCACACTTTATTGTTTAGTATATAATTCCACATGTGTTAATTCATAGTTTTGATGCCTTCAGTGTGAAGCTACAATATTCATAGTCATGAAAATAAAGATAACTCTTTGAATAAGAAGGTCTGTCTGAACTGTGTATATATATATATATATATATATATATATGTGTGTGTGTGTGTGTGAGTGTGTGTGTGTAGTTTGCAATGAAGAGGTTATACCAAAGGGAGTCTGTGGGGAAAAAATCTCATGTTAAGATTTTTTTTTTTCACTAAATTATCCATGCCACACTTGTAGGCCTGCCTATCAGACCCTATGAAATACATGTAACTGAAGCATTCCTGCAAGTATTGCCTAGGGACTTACAATAAGTAATCCAAGACTCTTTGATTCACAGGGATAAAGAATGACACACATGCTGTTTTCTCTTAGCCACCCTTCAAAAGAGAAAAGCGAACATGCCGTTTAAGTAAAGCAGATGTGTTGAAAATAACTACAAGAAAGCAGTTACCCACTTCAGACAGAGCAAGAATTATTTTCTTAAAAAAAAAATGTAAAGGCGACAAACAAGGCTGGTTTAGGACTCATATTTATCTCAGCAGTGACCATCACAAATGTAAACATGTGGAGTTAGCTCAGCTCAGCTGGGACTGAGCTGTGCTTTGGTCAGGTTAGACTAGGATGGCGTTTTTCAGCAACAAACATTCAAGGTGGGTCTGGCATCACACAAAGGATGAAGAGGTAGAAAAGCTCTTCATGCTCACAGTTAGATGTGGTGGAGGATCTGTGATGTGATTCTGTGGGTAGTTTTTTTTTCCCATGGAGTTGGGGTATAGTCTATCACAGAACACCACAGAGACATACAACTATGCACATACACAGTCAGACCTAAGAGCAATTTAGAGATGCATGCTTTTGGACTATGGGATAAAGTCAAGGTATCTGGAAATAAGTAAAACGTGCATGATTTGTGCATGCAGACTCTAAAGACTTTAAACAGATATTTTTGCTGCAAGACAGTGGCGCTCCTTATACAGTCAGCTCTACAATTATTCAACCATCGGATGACTCACAACCTATTAACATTGCTTCTTGTGCTTCTCTACCTGCATGTCACGCAACACTTTTTTTCCTGTCACGATGAGCCTTGTTCCCACCCCCAATCACTGTGACTGATAAAGCCTCTGAAGGCAAGAGAAGAAAGAGTGTCCTACGCAATTTTAATGAGGCTTCAAATACACTTTAGCTAAACTTAGAAAGGCTGGATGAGAAATAAGTATTTCTAAATGATAATGAATGTGGGTGTTTTAAGACAGACTTCTAACCTTTTAGCATTTTGCTTTAAACCTATGTGTTCTTTTGTCTGCAAAGATAATGATCTTAGACCAGACACTGACAGATTTAGGCTATTATGCCTAACACTGCAATGCTCAGATAAAAGCAACAAAGTGATAAATGAGCAAATACACTTAAAATCCTACAGATTGTCTGGCATGGAGAAAGTGCTTGTAGTGCGTAAAAGGCAGGAAGTGCTTTTAACTCAAAGAGCATGTGCTGAGGGCAGGATTAGGATCTTGATAAATATGTGAGAAGCCTCATCAATGTTTAATCAACCTCCGAGCAGTTTTAAGAGACTCGAGGCTTTCAGTGACGGAATATGAAATAAAGTCTCATTCCAAATCATTACAAACTATTTCTGTTTGACACATATTATTGATATCTGCACATGGATTAAAACAGGAAGCTGGGGGAGTGATTTTTTGCTGCTTTCAATTTTTTAATGGCCTCTATGGAGGCCAGGGCCTTTATTTGCTTCACCAATCTAAGGTATCAAGGACATTTTTAGTGCTCATTGTTAGTGTGATTTGTGATTAGTTTTGTTCTATGAGGACTTAAATTTATGCTTAAAAAACTTGAGCCATGGCTATAAATCCTTGTTTCTATATTTGTGCATGTTTACATTTTAGTTACTGGGTAATCTGTCCAAACTGCTTTATGGAAAATAACTTGGAATAAACAAAGTAAAAAATATATTAACTTGATTTACAGGTTAACTGTCCTAGTCATCCTACAGGTTAAGCTAACAGGTTAGTCTGCTATGATATGGCTAGCTAATTAGTTTGCCTGTAAAGATAAATAGCTACTCTGAAATTACTAGGAGATTTTAATCTCAACTCTTTTGTTTTTCAACCATAAAATATGCTCCAATATATCTGAAAATATGAGTACGAGTACGATATTCAACTCAACTTTTGAAGGATGTATATATATAAACCTAATTGTGAACATACTCTGGGTGTATCTGTCAATAATTTGTCACTTTGTTTTCCTTCACATTGCCAGACAGAGTATAAACTAATGCTTCAAGGAGTGCTGAACATGCAACATATGCTTTAGTGCTTTCAACTTGGCTCTGATTTGCAACAAGCAAATGATTGACAAAGGGTGACACTTTAGTTACCCAGAGTCCTGCATTGACCAGACAAACATACAGGCTTTAACTGCAGCATGCAGGCTTCGGCCCACCGGGAGATCCAGAGGTCGATGTTTTGAAACTGGCTCACTGACATGAAGGACAATGTACTATCTTTAAATTCTAAAGTCCAATAAAGCATTTGTAAGAAAAAAAAACGTTCAAGTGTTGATATTGAAAAATATTCTGTCTCTAATGCTTTATATTTCTGTTTACAGTCAATCCCTCTTCCCCTCCATCACCTCTTGATTGCTTTCTCTCTCCATCACAAATACACACTAACTCTCTCTCTCTCTCTCTCTCTCACACACACACACACACTCGTTCATCCATTAGAACTACAATAACACTACAAGCCTGTTTTGTCGCTTAGTGCTTCATCGCGATCTCCCCTCAGGCGCTGACAGCATTGATGGGGGGTAGATGTGGGGGGTTACACATTCTCTGCCAATCTTGTTGTTATGTCCTCCTGTTGTTTTTTGACATCTCCATATTTTTTTCAAAGGACCTATGGTGTAGCAAACAAATCGCTTTGTATAATTCATTGTTTAAGATTTTTTTCAGCAATTTTATTTGTGTCAACATTTATGTCAACAACCCATGTCTTGACTCGAGGCTTTTTGAGACCAGTCTTGAGAATCAAGTCAAATAGATAAAGTATAAGACACCACCTAAATTGCTAGAACATTTGATCAACTAGTTTGAACACTAGTTGAGCATTAGTTGAAATGTATTTGTGTGCTGTATGACAAAAGGTATTTGTGACATAGACTAAAAAATCTAAATAATACATAAACGTTTTATCAGAAGCAAGAGGAAATGGTCAAATGATCTGTAAACAATTAAACAGCTTACTAAACAACCTGTACTCGTACTCATTACAAATATGAACCTATAATATCAGGAAACACTATAACTGGTCATGCTCAGTTAGTGACAGTTTTCAGTGACTCCTTCCTTTCAACAGTTAAAGACTTAGTAGTATTACAGTTTCAATAAATTAAATTAAAAAAAATATGCATTATAGAAAACCAACCAAAAATGGCTCCGATTCGTTTGAGATTAGTGAAGTCGATTCTTTTACTGTTCAAAAAGCTATTAATAGTGTGAACAACTCCTTTGCTAAAGACATGTATAAGACATGCATTAGATGCTGTGTTTCTAAAATAAATTCAGTAATAATCTAGTAGAGCCTTTAACTTGGATAATTAATTCTTCCATCAGAACAGGACAATTTCCTGATGCATGGAAAAAAGCTCTGGGGAAACCGATTTTGAAATCAGGAAGCCCTCATGAAATCAGCAACTACAGGCCAATAAGCCTCCTCCCAGTCATGTCAAAGGTGTTGGAGAAGATTATCTCTGAACAATTGTTATCATATTTGGAAAATAAAAATGTCCTGCATCCTCTCCAATTTGGATTCAGACACAATCATTCGACAGAGACCGTCATATGTTTGTTGCTTGAACAGGTCAAACAATCACTTGACAGGGGACAAAGCGTTGGTGCAGTCTTTCTCGATTTTAAAAAGGCCTTTGACACCGTGAACTATAATTTACTAATCTCAAAGTTTTCATTATTGATTTTTTCAGAATGCTCACTCTCTTGGTTTCAGTCATACTTAAAGGATCATGAACAATGTGTCATCATTAGTAATAGTAAATCTTCTTTTGACAAAATTGAAACAGATATTCCTCAAGGAACAATCTTACGTCCCATATTTTTCAGCATATATGTTAATAGTCTTCCTGAAATTTGTCCTGAAGTTAACGTGCATATTTACGCTGATGACACTATCATCTACATGTCAGATAAAAACTGTATTTTAGTCAGTAAAAAATTAGTAATAGACTAAAGGGAATATCACCATGGTTAAATGACTCCTGCTTAACTCTTAATACAAAGAAAACAAAGTGTATTTGCTTTTCAATACAGAAAGCTCCATCGCAGTCCTTGCAAATTTGGATCAATGGGGATCCTATTGAACAAGTATCACAGGACAAATAGTTAGGAATAATTTTGGATGCTCAGTTAAAATTTAAAAGCCATGTTGATAAAATCTGCAAAACTAACACTTCACTGTGCAGAGAAGTTCTTCAACTCAATGATTCTTTCACATCTGTCTTACAGAGTTACTGTCTGGTGACAGACTAACCAAACTGCAGTCAAACCATCTGAAAGTCTCTACAATCGGGCCTTGAAGGGATTATATCAAAAGCCAATCAGATTTCATCATTGTTATATTCTAGCTAAATTTGATATTATGGATTTTTCCAAATTTACAAATCACATTTTTTTTAAATTGATTTTTAAATGTTTAAATGGACTTTCACCCAAACCATCAAGCAATTGTATACAGGAACTGCAGGGAAACAGCAGATCTACCAGAGCGGCTTTAAACAGCAACTGTGAGGTCCACTGTAGAAACACTTTTGATCCCTCCGTGAGAGGATCTGAAATTTCCTGTCAATTTATAGTCTATGACCAGCTTCAATATGTTTAAAAAACAACTAAACTTTGGCTATTTCAAAAACAGCATTGTATCCACACTTCATGTTTCCTTTTTATTGCCATGTTTTTAATTTTTTTGTTTTATATGTATGATTTTGAATATGTTGTCAATATCATGTTTTATTATTTTACATCATTACTATTTCATTTCCTAATAGTTTAAGATATACTGTCTATAAAAGCCCATTAAGAGACAAGTTCTGCAAAATAGCCTATGCTATAAGCACCATGATACAGGCACGGCCCAGCTATTTTATTCAGTTTGTCTATGTTATTGTGTGTCTAATTGAGTTTGTTGGGAGCAATGATGATTATAAAGTCTTACATCTGTTGGAAGGATGTGCGAAAATGCTCCTTTTCGTGAACTACACCTGGCTGATGAAAGCAGAAGTGTGAATTTGGCTGATAAACTTGATAAACTGATGTTGGTTGTACACTAAAATATATATATATGTATGTATATACGTAGACTTGTAGACATGTAGACTTACTAATGTATTTTTATGACTAATATATCAGAATAGACAACAATATATGACCAAAATTATAAAAGTTATTTCTAATTTAGAATTTGAAGCTTTTTAGCAACACAAGGCAATTAATGAATGGAAATGAGTAATACTAATTTTGATTAGAAATATCTATAATTTGGGTACAATTGTAGAAGTTATAAATTCTGTGCATGTATTCCTATTATGCAAATTTAAATCAAATTAGCAGTATCAATAAAATAATCACCATACTAAGTTTAAAAATGAACACACTCCTACTACCTGAGCCACAGCCGCCCAAAAAGTTATTTTTATTCCTTAAATTCCTAGTGGTGCTAATAAGAATCACACTTATATTTACACTAAAGGCAGGGGAATGTTCAAATTAATAAGCTGTATTTCATTTAACATCTGATTGACAGCAAAAAACACAAGTGATAAAATGTTGGTACAAAAATAAATAAATTGTAAATAAATTCAGGGTTAAACTTCTCAATAACTTTCTTCCTGACTTGGCCTTCACAGAACAGCTGTATTTAACAAACATTAAATTATACACAAGTTTGCATAGTTATACACAGTTTTCAAATCAAACCTGTAATTCTTTAAGGATACATTGTATTTTTAAATATGTACAGGCTGTCAAGATGTTGGGTTTTACCCTGTAAAATACAAATATAACACTGTACCTCAGTGTGTTTTGCGGGTAACCAGAATTCTTACTAAATGTTGTACTTATCATCAATCAGCTTCAGGGAAATGGTCACAACATACTGTAAATGCATTTTTCTCTCTGAATAAACAGTTAAAATAGTCAGGACTATGCACATTGTCTGCGTTAATGCATGCATGCATGTGCATGCATAAGGTTTTGCACTCCAGGCCCTTTACTCACACACGTTCTCACTAAGAGACTGCTGCTACTCCAAGTAGGCCGGCTGGTGGCCCCGGGCTAGATTTTGGTTGCAGGCAGGGGGACAGGGTGTACGGCTTTGTCGAGGGCCATCAGTGTCCTTGCTCTACTTACTCTGCATCAACACTTATGGGGTTTATGGCTGTGTGAGTGAGAGGAAGAGACAGATAGTTGGGGATGCAAGCAAAAAAAACATGCTGCCATCAGGGTTTTTGATATCTCTGTGTGTGACTTTGTGTGTATAGGATAAAAAATGAAAATGTTCTCATTTTCTGTAATCTTTTGTGTATATGTGGGTGTGTGTGTAACATAGTGGACCTGAGGCCTCGATTACAGTGTTGTTGGTTCAGTGCATTCAAAAAAGGCAGAGGTTTCTGTCCTCCCTCTTAGTTATGCGTGTGTGGACAAGCCAAAGTCTTTGAATGCATTTTGGACATTTGTTGAGTAGTGACCTAAATCTGTCGGCCAACATTACCTAACAAGAAGAAGAAGGGAAAAGTTAGTCACATATAAACATACAGGCACACATATGCTTATGTATACACAAAGTACAGTTGCTTTAACAATCATCAAAACCGAGTCATTCAAACATCCAATGTAGTCCTAGAAAAACAAAATATCACTATAAATTTCCAATTAGAACTTAACCTTCAAGAAACTCTATGAATCAAAATATCCAAACCCAAACCTACATTTTGTGGAGAGAAAATGTCATATTTTGATGCAATGAATTGTATTAATTTAATTCTTGAAATCTACAAAAATGTCCATTAATGATGCAAAACTGCAAATTAAAATAAAATGAAGCACTGATTATGAAACTTATATTGAGTAAGAAGTTGTTCTCAGTTTTTTTAAGTATATATTTTTAATAATATGCACTAATGTGGACACTGAGAAAACTATTGTTATCTTCTGTTGTTGCCCTTGAAAGCAAAGAAACAGTCACAAAACTGCATTTCATCAACTTACGGTGCCTTGAAAAAAGTATTTACCCCCTTACAGATTTCTTCTTTTTTACTTTCGCACTTAGTTGTTACAGGTCATCAAACACATTTTGAAATCGGAAAAAGACAGCATGAATAAATATAAAAAACTGGGTTCATATTAGGAATTCATTTTAAAGAGAAAATAGCTATCAAAACCATTCTGGCCCTTTGTGAAAATAGTATTTCCTCTAAACCTACAACCTAATTGTGCAGACCTTGGCAGAAACAACTGCTTTTAAGCACCCCTTTAACGTCATCCCACAGCAGCTTAGTCGTAATTAGGTCCAGACTTTGACTAGACCACTAAAAGCCCCTTATTTTTAGAGACATTCAAAAAACGCTTCACTTAGGTTTACTGTCCCAAACTCATGCTCGGGCATTCTACTTCACGGTTTTCTGCTACAGTCCGAAATTCATGGTTTCACCAATGACAGCATATTTTTCAGGTCCTAAAGTATCAGAGCTGCCCCAGACCGTCAAATCATGATCTGATGGTGTGTTGTCTTTCGTCTGAAAGGTTTACAACATAAGTAACAGAAGGTAAAATTCCCAAAAAATGACATCAGTCCACAGAATATTTTCCCAAAAGTCTTGTGGATCACACTGATGTTTTTTGGGAAATGTGAGATGGGTCTTTGTGCTGTTTTTAGTCAGGTCTGTAAAACTTAGATATCAGTGACTTTGTATTAATTTCTTTAGATTGGGCCATGAGTTGTTCCTTTCTAAGATCATTTACCCTACTTCATGTTGTCAGACAGGGTCTGGCACCTGTCTGACAACAAATTATGGATTTGTTTGATTCTACAGGTCTACCAGTATTCAGGGCCAGTTTGGCTTGGATAGCCTTTTTCGCTTAATAAATAAAATCATCATTTGAAAACTGTTTTTTGTATTAATTCATATTATTAGTTTGCTTGGGGACTTGAAACAGGGTAAACAATTTTAAAGGCACAGTACATTTTATGACACCTTCTGAAATGTATGGTAGCACATGTCTTTCCAAAGATTTTTTTCCTGTTTGGCATTCCTTGTCTCTCTGTATTTGGAATGGGCTGCAAGGTTTAATTAAAAGTGTTCTTTGTTATGATCTCAGGTTCAATTTGGTTGTGAGTTCCTTGTCGTTTCAATTAGTTTTTTGCTTTTAGGTAGTTTTGGGTTGGTTACATTCGGTTGGTGTTGTTTTTTTAAAATCTATGATCCTTTGTATGCCCTTTGTGTTCATTCTGAGTTGTTTCATGCCACCCTCCCTCAGTTGCCTGCACCCTTGGCGGGTAGTTAACTGAATGTTTCCATTCAGTTAATTAGTCTCACCTGTTCCTTGTACTAATAATCACCTTTCCCGGTATATATTCCTTTCCTCATTCAATGCCACATCCCCCTGCTGTTAATGCTGTTGTGATGTGAGATCAGAAAAACAGCAAACTTTGAGGCTTTTTAACTTAAATGATCTCAAACTATTTAAAATGGAAACCAAACAAAGACATGGAAGGAAATGAAAATTTACCATTCCAGTAGGCGGAGGGATAATCAAAATAGCAGTATTACAGTTAGCTGTTAGTACTGTAATAATTACAAGACATCTATGTGTAGCCAAGCGATCTGTGAGAAGCCCCCTGAAAGTCCCACTGTGAAGAAAAAAAAAACAGAAATGCACTAAACAGCTTACAGTTTGACAAAGAACACAATGACCGGTCTAAAGAAAATGCCAAATATTCTGTGGACCACCAAAATCAAGTTTGCTCCTTTTTTAATTAGTCAGTTTGTCAGACGACCCCCAAAATCTGAATACAAGTCACAGTACAGTGTGAAGCAAGGTGGGTTAGGTATCATGGTTGGGGATGTTTTTTATAACATTATGTCAGACCTATTTAATGTGTACCAAGTATCATGGATCAGTTTGAATACATCAACATTTTTGCAGAGGTGGTTGCCTCAGGCCAAAGACAAAAGTTTCTTCAAATGGCTGTTTCACCAACACAGCGATCTCAAACACACCACTAAACAAGCAGCATCTTGGTTGCACCCAATTAATGTTATGAAGTGGTCAGCCCAATCCAGGACCCTAATCTACCAAAAACATACTTGTGGAGAGACATTAGAGATGCTTTTTCTGAGGCAAAAGCATGAAATACTGAGGAGTATATATACTTCTATAATCCTGAGTTGCATTTGTGTTTGCAGGTGCCATAATATATGTGTGCAGACACATGATTACCAAAGTCTCTTTTAAAAGTTAGATGTCCTGAGTACAATCACAGAAGATTTGATCAAGGCTGAAAAATATTCAGCACCTATAAAGTTTTATATTAATCTAGAATCATCAGTGGTGCAGTGTGTGTGATTGACAACACTAATAAACCTTCATGTAATTACGGCACATTGCAAAAGTATTTACACCCCTTTAACTTTTTTACATTCTGTCAAACTTTAATGTATTTTATTGAGATTTTATGTAATAGGCCAGAACAAAGCAGCAAATGGCTGTGAATTGGTAGGAAATCAATAAAGGTTTATCAACTTTCTTTCTCCTGAGTGGCTCATTTCTACAACCACCCTTCGCTGCTGTTAAATTTTCAAGTCTCTTGGGTTGATTCTCAATCTTTGCCCAATTATCTTTACGAAATACATCAAGCTTATTCAGATTTGGGCAAAATGTGTCTATGAACATCAGTTTTAACAAGATTTAGGTCTGGATTTTTAATCTAAAACATCCTTCTGTGGATCTGGGTGTTCGTTTAGAGTTGTTGCCATGATAATAGAAGAACCTCCATCCCAGTTTGAAGTCTTGTAGCCTCAAACAGGTTTCTGTCTGGTATTGTCGTCCATCAGCAGAGACTTGCCTGTCTCTGCTGATGAAAAGCATTCCCACAGCATGATGCTGCCACCACAATGTTTCCCTTGGGAATCATGGGTTTAGGCTAATCTGGTGTTTCTGGGGTCAGCCTTTAGCATTTTGTATGTATATTTTCCCACTTGTGTTATCATGGACCTCTTGGATACTTCTCTGATTATTGCTTTCCATGCCCAGCTTGTCAGTTTATGAGGACAACATCGTCTTATAGCCAATAATGCAGCCTGTTTATTGATTAGATGACTTCTGAAGGCTGCTGGGGATTATATTTAGTAAAGGGGGAGGGGGATTAATATATTTGGCATATATTTCAGATGTATTTTTTTACAAATCTATGTTTGTCATTCCACTTCACAATTTGCTGTACATTGTGTCTATCATAAAAAATCACAAATAAAATAAACTAAAGTTTGTGGTTGCAACAAGAGATCATTTTGAAATTTTCAAGGCATATGATGTGTTTGCAAAAAAAAAAAGTCACAAGCTGTGCTGCACACAGATGCTTGTACGTTGCATTGACTTTCACTCATTGTTTACAACAATTATCTGTTTGTGTCTAACTTTCACCTTAAACCATTCAGTTCACCCCTCCACCCTAACCCGGTCCTCAGAAATTATGTTTTGCCTCATTAGAATCAGGCTTTGATTCCCACGAGGACTACAGCTACTGACAAGGTCAAAGATTATACAAGTAAAAAGTTCTAATTAGGTAACAAAAACAAGGACACACAATCACTCCTCCAGCCATGTTGTTTAATTCTTTAGGCCACACTGCAGCAGCCAGCTGATTAGTATGCTAAGCAGGAAAAAGAAATGCAATACAGCACATGTTGTAGTTTAGCCTCTTTCTGCCATTCTGTCTGAGGCCAAGAGTTCAGTCTATATTCAGGAATCATGTTACTGTTGTTCTCTTGTAGCTCATTCGCCTGCATCCCTTATGTTCTCCCTCATGAAATCACCCTGGGATCACCCTCGCCTTCAGTCAGCTGTTTACCTCGTTACGCCTGCTATGGATGAGGTCGGCTCTGCAGCATCATTTATTTAGGATTAATGAAAAGTGGCCTAAACTCAGTGTAGCCGTCTGCCTGCACATGTGTGTGAGAGAGAGAGAGATGGTGTGATGGAGGGTGATTACGCTCTTTCATGGGTCAGTGGACACTTTTGCCTCTGGCTAATTGTGGACTTAAAACACAAACGCTCTCTTATATACTATCACTCCCAGACAAATAAAGGCAGCGTATCTCCTCATTCCCCTTCCCTCCGTCTTTCTCCTTGAGACTGCTCTGCTCCGTCTCCATGACAGCAGCAGATTGAATGATTTTTCACTGCACGGATTGTTCAATTGTTATCTCTGTTTTGCTCTCTGGCTCTGTTTGCCTCTCACTATTATTCTGTCTCCCTCCCTGCTGTCTCGTGTTATTTCACGTCCATCCATTTCATTTTATATGAGGGTTACTGATCATCCTGCGTGCTCATGTACAGATGTGCACAAACAGAACACAATGCAGCTCTTTGCTCTCATTTCCACCATTGCTCTGCCTCTTCCCCAGGGTCTCAAATTGCAGCTGGTGGTGTGAAGTCCTAACTCTTCCTGCTCAGCATGGCTGTGTCTCTGTGGTGTATGGCAGTGGGCGTGCTCACTCTGGCTCAAGTTGCCCCCTCTGGTCAAGGTGAGTTTGATAGCGATGAATTCCCCTCAAAAAATTAAAACAATAGATAATGCAAGCATAATGTAGATTTTTGTGTAGAGATGCATTAGTTGCAATTTACTTGTCAGCAGTTTCTGATATTTGCAAAAGCTCTGACCTGTCGATTGAAGTTTTGAATTTCTCCCTAAAATCCCAAATTTATAAATTTTTAAATATATACAGTGAAAAATCTGGCTTAAATGAAATTTTAACTATGTTTATAGTAAAATATATGCAAAAAATCTTTAGGGGATGTTGCTTTCTCTGTCTGTCACTAAAAGTTTTAAAATTAAGGTACCTGTATAGACTCTAACAGAAAATCTTGAGTTTATTTGCCCCTTATAAATCAAACTACAAATACTTAACCTTTTCATTTTTGTTGAAAACAACCTAAAATACCTGTCCAAGGTGTACCCCACCTCTCGCCCATAGACTGCTGGAGATAGACACCAGCTTCCCTGCGACCCACTATGGAATAAGCGGTAGAAAATGACTGACTGACTGACAACCTAAAATATAAAAGTGCATCAAAAAGGAGGACAATAACTGTTCTAAAAGCTTTTCAATTTTATCTAAACTGCAGCAGCATCCAGCATAATATTTGAGGAAGAAATAGCTCCCATAAACACTTATTTTACAACGTTAAACAATTAATTTCATTGGAACTACACATGTACTGCTTGATAAGTGTAACTAACAAACAAGTAAATATTATTTACACTTTCAATTTGTCCACCAATGTTCCTAAAAAGTAAGATGATGGTATAATAAATCAATAAGCATATAAATAAATAAATAAACAAATGAATACACATATATATTGTCAGTTTATAACAATATACATATATATATATATATACAACATATATAGTACTGTTATAGAATAGAATATTATAGAATATTATTATTTATAATATTTTATAATATTCTAAAGTGAGTGTCAGAGGCTTCTTCAGATCTTCAGATTCAGGCTACTACAGGAGATCCAGCCATCATCATCTACAGGGGTTGGACAATGAAACTGAAACACCTGTCATTTTAGTGTGGGAGGTTTCAAGGCTAAATTGGACCAGCCTGGTAGCCAGTCTTCATTGATTGCACATTGCACCAGTAAGAACAGAGTGTAAAGGTTCAATTAGCAGGGTAAGAGCACAGTTTTGCTCAAAATATTGAAATGCACACAACATTATGGGTGACATACCAGAGTTTAAAAGAGGACAAATTGTTGGTGCACGTCTTGCTGGCGCATCTGTGACCAAGACAGCAGGTCTTTGTGATGTATCAAGAGCCACGGTATCCAAGGTAATGTCAGTATACCACCAAGAAGGACGAACCACATCCAACAGGATTAACTGTGGACCCAAGAGGAAGTTGTTTGAAAGGGAGGTTCGGGTGCTAACCTGGATTGTATCCAAAAAACATAAAACCGCGGCTGCCCAAATCATGGCAGAATTAAATGTGCACCTCAACTCTCCTGTTTCCACCAGAACTCTCCGTCAGGAGCTCCACAGGGTCAATATACACGGCCGGACTGCTATAGCCAAACCTTTGGTCACTCATGCCAATGCCAAACGTCGGTTTCAATGGTGCAAGGAGCGCAAATCTTGGGCTGTGGACAATGTGAAACATGTATTGTTCTCTGATGAGTCCACCTTTACTGTTTTCCCCACATCCGGGAGAGTTACGGTGTGGAGAAGCCCCAAAGAAGCGTACCACCCAGACTGTTGCATGCCCAGAGTGAAGCATGGGGGTGGATCAGTGATGGTTTGGGCTGCCATATCATGGCATTCCCTTGGCCCAATACTTGTGCTAGATGGGCGCCTCACTGCCAAGGACTACCGAACCATTCTTGAGGACCATGTGCATCCAATGGTTCAAACATTGTATCCTGAAGGCGGTGCCGTGTATCAGGATGACAATGCACCAATACACACAGCAAGACTGGTGAAAGATTGGTTTGATGAACATGAAAGTGAAGTTGAACATCTCCAATGGCCTGCACAGTCACCAGATCTAAATATTATTGAGCCACTTTGGGTTGTTTTGGAGGAGCGAGTCAGAAAACGTTTTCCTCCACCAGTATCACGTAGTGACCTGGCCACTATCCTGCAAGAAGAATGGCTTAAAATCCCTCTGACCACTGTGCAGGACTTGTATATGTCATTCCCAAGACGAATTGATGCTGTATTGGCCGCAAAAGGAGGCCCTACACCATATTAATAAATTACTGTGATCTAAAACCTGTCAGGATGTGACATTTTGGACTTTGTGTTTTGTTTTGTTTACTAATTATCATATTTCTCCAGCCCCTCTGGTTAGGTTGTGTTTACTTATTGTTTACATTGTGTTTGTTTACATCCTAGTCCTTGTGTTCTCTGCTTCCCTTCCTGTCTGTTCAGTCTGTGTGGTGTTAGGTTTCATTACTCTGTAATCTGGTTTGCTTTATGGGTTCCTTGTTCGTTCTTAGGTTTGGTGTTTCTTATGTTCCCCTCAGTTTCTCAGTTTCCTTCAGTTCATGTTTATCCCTGATTCTTATGCTTTATTTTTATCTTTGTTTATAGTTTTGTTTTAGGTCTGCTCGGTGTCTTGTTAATTACTTGTATTAGGTTCACCTGTTCCCTCTGCCTTCCTGCCTCCTTGCCTCACCTGTCCTTAGTTCCTTTGATTACCCGCCTTTGTTTTCTCTCTGCATATTAGTTGGTTTGTTTCATTATGTTTTTGTGGGTTCCTTGCGTTACAACTCGACCCTTTATGCTTGTCCCTGCCTTGAGTCTCCATGTTCCTGCAGTGTCTGTAGTGTAAGTGTTTGGATGTCGACCCTGTTCAGTACCTGAAGTGTTTTTGTTACATTTTGACTTGTTTTTTATTAAAGCTGAGTGACTGCTTTTTGAAATGCTGCTTCCAAGCTCTTGTCTGTGCTTCGGTCCACTCCAAAACCCCACCGTGACAAAACCAGGTGTTTCAGTTTCATTGTCCAACCCCTGTATATATAAAGTTGACAGTGATATTAGCAGATATTAGATGCATTAACACAAATGCTTCTAATTTTCATATAGAAATGCCTATGAAAGTCTTATCAGACAGATGTTTTAGATTTACCAATTTTAGAAAATTAGAGGTCAAAGTATGAATATTTTAATATAATGCAACCCTGCTTTCTGTTTGGGTAATGGACGCTTTTCTTTCAGGGGGCTGTAGGTGACAAGCAGGACCAACTTCTTTATTAAAACATGAAACGTGCTTGTTTCCAAACAACAGCACATGTGTCCCCTAAGACAGTCATACTGACCGCTCTACCACCACAGAACAAAGACAGCAACTAATTAAGATAAATTAGGCGCTTATATTTCTCACTATAAGATTTCTTAATACCAGAATGCAGCCAATAATATATAACTACACAGTGACTAAATTACAATGTCATAATGTTATAGTATGGTACTATTGTGCATTACTTAGCAGGAGAGACGTTTAGATTAAAATCAAAAATGTTAATATGTTTGCAGAAAAATGGTTTGCTGTTCTGAAGTATTACACAATATGACATTATGATTTTTAGTTGTGGTCTAATATTGGGTGCATGAGGTTTGAAACACCTGGTCTAAAACCAGGTGTTTCAGTTTCATTGTCCAACCCCTGTATAACAACTCTTTGAAGAAACGAAAACAGTGAGAGTTAAATACAACATTTAATTTGCCGTTAGGGATTTAGAGTTTTGAATTTTAATTGAATTATTGTTTAAAGTGGAAGCTGGCGTTTCAAAGGAAAACTTCAATCAGCAGAAATACCATCATAGAAAACCAATGTTTGGCCTCTTACACCCCTTTAACCGTTTGCTGTCTCAACAAATAAAACAAATAGCTAACTTTAATTCTCCTTTACTTAATAATAAAAAAAAAACTTCTACACCAAAGATTTGATGTTACTTGTACAAATTGGCTTGTAGTCTAATTGGCTTTCACAAATCTGGTTTTATATCGTATTTAATTTTTTATTTTTAAAGACAAAATAAAATAAAATAAAATGCATAAAAAAAGAAAAGAAAAGACAGCTGAGCATGATTCTGAAGGGTGGTGTAATTACTATTTCAGCTCTGAAAATGGGCATTAACCATGAAACAATGCCCATCCAAGAAGAAAGTAGTGATAACAAAGTCTCCAGGTACGTACTTTGAATTACTGTTCCAACACTATGGTGACACGGTATTTCGAAGTACTAAAACTAGAGTAGCATTTAATTACACTTAAGCATTTCTAGTCCAGTTACGGCCAAACTTGTTACTCTGTTGTTGAGCCACTCTCTTTTCTTCCAACAGCCATGTCACCTGAATATTTATCAAGATGGGTAAAAGTTAAGTTGAACATAGCTGTAGTGAATGAAAGCAGCAGAACATCTCAATTTTCTACTACACTACAATAAACTGTCAAAATGTGATTATTTGGAAACAGTCCATCACACCCCCATATATCTAAAGCTAATTTTCTTACAAGATTTCTGCACTTAAAAAAAAATAAAT
The DNA here is from genome assembly GCF_021462225.1 of Girardinichthys multiradiatus. Lineage (NCBI taxonomy): Eukaryota > Metazoa > Chordata > Actinopteri > Cyprinodontiformes > Goodeidae > Girardinichthys > Girardinichthys multiradiatus. The sequence goes on along the minus strand of NC_061798.1, from coordinate 31,810,707 downwards.
AAATAAATTGCCTTTCTGAAAAGTGCTAGACTTCCACTTACCAGTTAACCTAGTCATGCTATAATCAACCAATTCCAATAATCATCTGAGCAATTGGTGCATTATAAGTTTGGCCTCAGTTGTTACATTTAGAACTATTTGCATTACTTAAGTCCAAATATTTTCAATTAAGGAAGCTCAGTCGTTCAGTCTCCCTGTTATTCACCTCTGAGGTGAACCAGAACTTGTGACAAAAACAATTTAATTTAAGACTGTGACAGCATTCAGGTAGATGTGATTTCTGCCTAATTTCTCATCAGCATCGTTATTCCAATGTTGCACAGGATCTTAGGCCTTCCATTTGTACCAATAACTATGTTACTATAATAATTTATATTAATGAGTTCTTCTTTGGTTGTGTAAAACAATGTAGTAGCACATGGCAGCAAGTCTCACTTGTTTACACATAATCCATCATGTTTTACTCAAGAGTGTTAGCTAAATTACAATAATGTAGCCATCAAGTTGTTATTCTGATGACATCCTCAGTCATGCTGCTCAAACTCTAAGTCTGTCTAGAATTATTTTCTCGCATTATTTTTAGGTTATCTGGCTCCTAAAAGGGGGTTGAATGCACCGTAGTGAATGGAAGCAGCTGAAAGTCTCACTATTCCACATACAGTGCAGACCAAAAGATTGGACACACCTTCTCATTCCAAGAGTTGTCTTTATTTTCATGACTATGAATATTGTAGCTTCACACTGAAGGCATCAAAACTATGAATTAACACATTCAATTCAATTCAATTCAGTTTATTTATATAGCACCAATTCACAACACATGTTGTCTCGAGGCACTTCACAAAAGTCAGGTACAAACATTCCAATTAATCCTAATCATTGAACAGTGCAATCAGATTCAGTTATTTATTCAAATTGGATAAAAAGTTTTTCTGTCTAAGGAAACCCAGCAGATTGCATCCAGTCAGTGACTTGCAGCAATCCCTCATACTGAGCAGGCATTTGGTGACAGTGGAGAGGAAAAACTCCCTTTTAACAGGAAGAAACCTCCAGCAGAACCAGGCTCAGTGTGAGCGGCCATCTGCAACGACCAACTGGGGGTTTGAGAGAACAGAGCAGAGACACAAAAAGAACAAAGAAGCACTGATCCAGGAGTACTTTCTATGGGAAGGAAAAGTAAATGTTAATGGATGTAGCTCCTTTAGTCGTTTCACCTAGAAAGAAAGAACAGATCAACTCTGAGACAGTTTTCAAGGTTAGAGTCTGAAAGAGAGCACATAGAGTTAGTCACAGTAAAGCTCAGTCAATTGCCAAGTCTAGGAGAGAGAAAGGGTTAAACACTGAAAGACAGGGCCAAGTGGATCATCGGTAGAGGGTGAGCATTAAGTTGTTGCCAGCAGAAGCTTGGATGATGCCCCCGCCAGAAAGGTGTCACAGGTAGACACAGAGTCAGGCCAGGTGTAGCTTCTAGGAAGAGAAAAGAGAGAGAACAAAGTTAAAAGCTGAAATAACAGCAAATAATGCAAAATTGGAGAGTAGTGTGAGAAAGCCAAGAGTGTGCGTAGCAGTAATCAAAGCAAAAGGTGGCTACTTTGAAGTACCTAGAATATAAGACATATTTTCAGTTGTTTCACACTTTTTTGTTCAGTATATAATTCCACATGTGATAATTCATAGTTTTGATGCCTTCAGTGTGAAGCTACAATATTCATAGTCATGAAAATAAAGAAAACTCTTTGAATGAGAAGGTGTGTCCAAGCTTTTGGTCTGTACTGTATAATTACTTCAGATTTTACTTGTGAAGGTTTAATAGTCACACCACTCAAATGATATAACAATGTAAATATGTTTTGTCTCCATAAAAAAACATTTCTACCAAAGTCAGTTTATTCAAGTAATCCTTGCATCCTGATTTTTGATTAAAGCTTATAATCATTGTAACTGCTTTACAGAAACCTATTTTACTAATTAAAAAGGCTAAATGAAGAAGAGAGAAATGCTTAAAAATGAGTTTACACCTAGTAAGATTTGAAATTTTTATGTTATAGATGCTTGATGTATAAAATGGTCAGTAATTCAGCACCACGGACAGTTACATCGGTAGAACGCTAACACACAGCCATCTTATTTATCTCAAGAGGCACTCTCCCTGCCATGTGTGCACAATACTTGAGCTGATGTGGGAAACTAAATTAAGGTAACAGTAATGGGATTTTCTCCTGACATTTAAAGATTCACATGTTAAATTATGGCCCTTAAAGGCAAAAAGCTGAAACATGGCAAGCTGTTTTCACAACTACCTGATAGCGTAGTCCTTCATACAATCAGAAAACCTAAAGAACATGCTAGATCTCATGACATGCAGAATCCAAGGTGCAGGTACAGTCCAGGTAACAGCATGTTTCTTTATTCATTAAGTGCCATGTTTGTGAAGCAAACATAGATCTTTGCAGGGTTTGAGTTAGGTATTCTGAGCAAATTGTTATAGCATCCTCAGGGGAATCATTAGTGTGTATCAATATTCCCAGGCATGATCATTAATGACTGATAAAATCAGAACAGGTAATTAAAGGGAACTGGCTTAATTTCTTATACAAATGTCTCTTTGGGAGGAATATTTTTTGTCACTGTCTGTAGATCTTTTTAAAACACGCGCTATAGAAAATAGTCAGATAAAATGAACCAGAACAAATGGGCCAGAACAAATGCAAAAAAATGAAAGTTAAGCTGTTGAATGAATCGCCACTGGTTAAAAAAAACTAACAGATTTATGGCAAAATAGATCATCAGCTGTTTAGTATCTTACCACAGTATTTTAGAACCAAAAATCAAATTTATTTTGTTTATTTTTATTTTACTCTTAACTTATACATTTTCCACTGAAATACTGTATGATAGAATTCATTGTGTCCTCTGTGGCAAAAGGTACAATCAGGATACTCAGTGCCAACTGTGGGTATTCATTACCTAAAAGCTCAAACTGGCCAGGATTTAAACATGTTATATCCTCAGATGAAAAAGCTTAAGTTTTTGCTTTGCCTGGATCAATAACATTTATGAGAGCCCAAAAATGATTCCAAAAACTGCATATCACTGAAGGCTCTGAAACTGACAGGAGCACTAAAGTGTGGATAAAAAGAGGTGTGACGGATGCATTTTATCAGTCTTGGAAGGCGAGTGGCAGCTCACCCAGTGAGAACCAAGCTGGAATTTCAATGTAGATTTCATCTTAAAAGCTTGATATGCCATCTCAGGGTGTTGCAGCCCTTCCTCCGTGGGTTTTAAGTAAGAACATGTCAGCAAGAGTCACATAAGTTGCCTTGAATCCATTACCCTTGAACTTTTTATATTCTTTCATATTACAACCACAAATTTCACTGAGATTTTATGTGATAGAGCTATATAAAGTAGGGCATTATAATGGAGCAGAAGGAAAAAGATATATGGTTGACCTTTGTTTAGCCCATCCATCATCATCATCATCAACTCTGAGCAGCTTCTCTGTTCCTGCTGCAGCAAAATATCACCACAGTAAAAGGCCACCACTCTCCATTGGCTCCCTTTTGTGTATAGTGTTCAGTTTAAAATTTTAGCGTTAACTTTTCGAGCCCTACATGGACAGGCTCCTGCCTACATTTGTGAACTAATTAAGCCCTTCAGCTCGACTCGAAGTCTGAGGTCGTTTGGACCAACCCTGTTAATGGTTCCACGAACCTGCTTTAAGACTAGGGGTGACTGTTCTTTTAAAGCTACTGCTCCTCGACTTTGGAATTAACTTTCTCTCAAGCTGCGCTCCCTGGACTCAGTTGATATGCTTAAAAAGCTCCTTAAGACCTATTTGTTTAGACAAGCAGTCCAGTCCCAATGTTGACCCAATGTTGCCACTTTTGTAATTGTTCTATTTTATATTGTATGTTTTTTGATTACTGTGAAGCACTTTGTAACTCTGTCTGTGAAAAGCCCTTGTTTACTTACTTACTTATTTACTTACCACCACCATGTTATACCATCTGTTTTCTTTTGTAAAAAAAAATACAAAATGAACAAATACAATGCATTCTTTATTTTCCTCTCCACAACCAATTGTATTGCCACTGTAAGTCCTCAAAATGTTTAGCCTTGGACCAGCTTAATATAATTTGTTTATAATCAAAAAAGCAGGATGGATCTCTATTATGTAAAAGGTGTTGTAATAAAACCCCCCACTATTTTCTTTTCTGTGTTCAGGTTTGAAAATACATAACACAACAAACTTTTATATAAAGGTTATAAAATTATCTTCAAAGGAGTGTTCCATCTTATTGGTAAATTATGACAAAAAATAAAATAACTTGTAAATGCCTTGCAAATATTGCATAAAAACATGTAGAAAAACTGCTAACAACAGCATTTCTTTTTACTTTTACATTTAAAAACATTGCTTGGAGCCACCAATATTTATTGTTTTGGAACTTTTAGAACATGGTTTTTTAAAACTAGAAATAAATATTAGTTTAAAACACCTGTAGCAGTTTAGGCTGGATATTTGCTTTCACAACCCTACCACAAAGTATGGTGTGTCAACAAATATCAGCTACATTCAAAGCTGTCTCCTGGAAATGACCAAGTAGTTCCTAACTGATCATGTTTTCATCCTTCCTTTCTACATTCCCCATATGTTCCTGTCCCAACTGGCTCCTCGCTTATTTCACGCTCCTCCACCTCTCACATGCAGCCATGTCCCGGGCCGCCATGCCCTTCGGGCTGCTGCGCAGGGAGTTGGCCTGCGAGGGTTATCCTATAGAGCTGCGCTGCCCAGGAAGTGATGTGGTGATGGTGGAGACAGCCAATTATGGACGCACTGATGACAAGATCTGTGACGCAGACCCCTTCCAGATGGAGAACACACAGTGTTACCTTCCTGATGCACTAAAGATTATGTCCCAGAGGTTTGTATCCGCTGAGCTGTATAATTTGTACATTGGTGAGAAACATATGTGCAGCGCCTTTCTCACATTTTGTCATATTACAAACACAAACATCATTTTATTTTCTTAGGATTTAATTTTTATGGGCTAACACAAAGTAGCACATAACTAAATATGAATCAGACATGGTTTTCTAACTTTTTTACGAGAAAAAATCTGAATTTGTTTCAGCCCCTTTTAATCTGATACCCCTAAATAAAATCCAATGCAGCCAACTGTAAATAAATAAATTAGTAAATGGAGTAAACATCTCTGTAATTTAGTGTCAGTATAGTGAACAAACAGCTTCATGAAGACCAAGGAACACAGCAGACATGCCAGAGGTAAAGTTGTAGAGATGCTTAAAACAGGGTTGGATTATAAAATAATATTCAAATCAATATTCAGCATCTTACTTAGCTCTGCACAATTCATCATCTGAAATAGCAAACCTCAAAACATGCCCACCACCCTAAACTCACAAGTAGAGTATTGGTCAGAGAAGCAGCAAAGAGGCCCATTGTGACTCTGGAGGAGCTGCAGAGATTCACAGCTCAGGTGGGAGAATAAGTACAGAAGAACTATTAGTTTTGCTCTCCACAGAATTGGCCTTTATTAAAAATAAAAATAGCAAAGCTGCTGTTAGGGGAAAGCCATAAGAACTCCCATTTACATTTTGCCATGGCAAAACAGGGCCGTTGCAGCATTATGCCACTGGAATGCCTTTCTTCAGCATGGACAGGGAAGCAGAGATGATGGAAAGATGGATAAAGGTAGATGCAAGACAGTACTGGAAGACTTGACAACTGTTCATGTTTACATATTCTCTCCATCCAATCTTACTGATCTTAAACTATTACCAAAAGTATTTGCTTATCTGCCTTCAAAAATATAATAACTTGAGTCCCATTCTTTATTTATAGGGTTTAATGTAATATTTGGCCACACTTTGCAGCTATTTCAGTTTCAACTCTTCTGGGAAGGTATCCAAAGTTTACGACCATTTGTGAGGTCAGACACTGATGTTGGACGAGAAGTCCCCGCTTAATGTTTCTGCTGTAATTTGTCCCAAAGGTGTTCCGTCTGGCTGAGATCAGGTTTCTGTGCAGTCCAGTCATGTTTTTGCAAACCAAACTTGCTTATTCATGTCTTTATTGACCTTCCTCAACAGTAAGGAGCCACTTTTAAACTGTTTCCACATAGTGAGGAGTATGAAATTTTCCAAAATGTGTTGGTATGCGGCATTAGGGTTTCCTTTCACTGGAACTAAAGGGCTGAGTTCAACCCCTGAAAACAAACCATGCCACACAGGAGTTCACTGAGGTCCTGAGTGGGACCCATTCTTTCACAAATATTTGTAGACGCAGTCTGCATGTCTTGGTGGAATGTAGACTTGGCTGAACTAAAAAAGTTCAGAGTATGAATAATTTTCCAAGTCACTTAAGCAAAGGCAGAAATTATGCAAATTCTGACCTTATTCAAATATGCTAAAGTGTTCTTGAAGCAGGTAAACTAATCAATACAGCTACTGGTTTGTACGCATGTGTAGGTGTGTTGCCGTACAACATGAATGTGGATTAGTATGAAACATAACACCAAACCAATGCTCATGTAGTGTGTTGTGTGTGAGTACCGCAGAATCTTTAGCCACGTACTAGCTGTGTACTGAGCAGTGTTTTCCTAGAAGAACTGATCAATATTCAGCGAGAGAGAGTAGACAAATGGAGCATCCTTTGCCTTCTCTTTTCCTGTCTGTTAATCTCTCAACTTCCCTTTTTCCTCCATCCATTTCATTGACCGATTAATCAATTCATCCATTCTGTTCTTCAGATGTAACAACCGAACTCAGTGTGTGGTTGTCGCAGGGGTCGACGTCTTCCCAGACCCCTGCCCCGGAACGTACAAGTACCTGGAGATCCAGTACGAGTGTGTCCCTTACAGTGAGTAGACCTGAATATGCAATTGAAAAAAACACCAAAACACAGTAACACACACACAAAACACAGATTTAACCTAGTTATGTCATGATGCAGGTTTGATTTTTGATCTGTCACCTTCTGATGTCAGCTATTTTCCTGAGAGATTGATGGATTTTAAGAAAAGTTAGATGTTTTCTAATTTTTTTTTTCTCAGGAAGAGTGTGTGTGCATGTTGACGTGTTTGAATCACACACAGAAAGTAGGAAGGAGAGAGAGAGTGAGAGAATGCTGAGAAAGAAAAAAAAGGAAGAAAACAAACTGTGGGGCATTTGCAAATTGTCACAAAATGTCACGCGTGTGTGCGAGCGTGTTTGTGTGAGTGAGCGCTCCAGCGTGCACGCATGTGTGCTTCTCTTTTGCAGATTCACGCCACAGGAGTTGCTCTCTTTTCTCCACAGGAGCCTGATTAAGGGAAGGAGAAATCGGGGGGAGGGAGGAGGAAGAAAAATGGGGGGAGGATGGGAGGGATGGAGGGAGGTTGTGAGGGGTGAGGAGGAGGAGAAGAGGGGAGTATGTTGGGATTCTTTTATGGTTCTTCTTCCTTTTTTTTTACATGAACAATAATGTTTGTGGTGAGAATGAGTTCCGAAATCTTTATCTGTGCTACTTTTTCTTTCTTTCTTTCTTTCTTTCTTTCTTTCTTTCTTTCTTTCTTTCTTTCTTTCTTTCTTTCTTTCTTTCTTTCTTTCTTTCTTTCTTTCTCCCCCTTCTTTCACCCTCTGACTTTTCTTTCTTTCTCTCCCTCTTTTTTTTTTCCTATGCTTGAGTAGAAGTGGACCAAAAAGGTAAAGACAAAACATTGTAGCATCTTGAACTCTCCCTATCCCCAATCCCCCCTCTTTTTCTTCTTCTTCTACTTGTCTTCTTTTCTCCTCTCCTCTTCCTCTGTCCTATCATTTCTCTCCTCCTCCAACCCTAGGACGTTGTTTCGTAATCATGCTGGATGTTGCCCCCTTCCTTTCTCCGCTCTTTTTTTCGTTTTCCACACAGTTCTTTGTTTTTTCTCCACATTTTATCCATCTCTTGTTGTATCCAAAGCCGTCTGTTTGATCCAATTTTATCCAGGTTCTGCACCTACCCTTCTTTCTCTTCTTCATCTTAATCTTTTCTCTCTGTCTCTCTTTCCGTGCACACATAAAAAAAAAACAACTGGTTGCACAAACATAAACACCTTCTGTCTTTACTGTTTCTTTACTAACTCTCCCTTCCTTCCTTTCTTCCTTCCTTCCTTCCTTCCTTCTTTCCTTCCGTCCTTCTTTTCCAGTCATCCTCTTCATGCTTATTTTCCCTTTTCTTCCCTTATAGGAAGAGCCCCTTATTTATCTTCATAGGAAAAATAAGACGAAACGTGCGTGTGGTTGTGTATCCGTCTGGATGTGTGTGGTTACCAAGCACCGCGCACATGCGTGGGTGTGTGTGTGTGCATGCCTCTTTGCATGCCAGTGTGGGACCGTTCAGTATACATATGTGTCCATGCAGTTATTGACATGTGTGTGGACCAATCGTAAACTAACCTGCCCTCTCATTCACTTCAAGGCAAAATTTTGCTCCGCCTTCTGCGTCCCCGATTCTACCTCACACTCTTCTTCACTCTTTTTGCACTAACCCCCCACCCCTTCTACACACACACACACGCACACACACACACACACACACTTAAATACGCTCATACAACTTTCATTGCAGTGTCCCTGTTGTTTTAATCACCACACACACACTCACACAAGCAGTGTGATTTTCAGCACTTATTCGTCTCTTCTGTCGCTTGTCTCCTGAAACCAGAACAGGTGTTTTAAATCTCTTTTTCTTTTTCTCTCCATTCTTTTTCTCTGAATCTCTCTGCATCATCATCTAACTCAATTATTTTTTTAATTCTTTCATTCATCTTTTTTCCTCCTTACATTTGCCTCCACTTTCTTTCTCACCTCCCCTCTAACTGTTATGTTCCCTCCTTCTGTTTCCTATTTCTTGCATCCTGCTTTCAACCCACTTTCCTAACACCCAACTCTCAGTTTTCGTGTGCCCCGGCTCATTGCTCAGCATCCAGCCAGACTCCTCGCTCCTGGAGGCGGAGCATCAGTCCGGAGCCTGGTGTAAAGATCCCCTACAAGCTGGCGACAGGCTGTACGTCATGCCGTGGACGCCCTACAGAACAGAGGTCCTGTATGAGTACGCCTCGTGGGACGACCTCCGTCAGAACAGAGTCACCACTACCTACAAGTAAGGTTTTTTTGTTTATTCTGTGCTGTGAAAAAGAATTTGACCCCTTCAGGTGTTGTGTTTTTGTTTGTTACTCATAAATCTGTCAGATCACGAAATTCACTTAATATGTGACATAGATAACCAGAGTAAATAAAAATCAAAGTTTTCTAAAGACAACCTCATGAATGAAGGAGAAAAGAGCTATCCAAATCATTTGTTAAAACATGAATTAACTGTGTTTGGTTTAATTTCGCCACCCACACCCAGCTCTGATTGCTGTCGGACCAGCAGCATTAAGAATTTACTTATGTAAAACCCGTCTGATATCTAAAAATGCAACATAGCCAGCCCCGATCTAAAAAAAAAAAAAACTAAGAACAGATGAGACACAAAGTCATTGAGTATTTATCCTCGAATGGAGAAAACATGGAACAGTTGTTATCATCTCAGGAGGGGCCGGCCTACAAAACATTACTCTAAGAGCACATCAATAACTCATCTAGGAGATCCCAAAATAATCCTGAAACACATCTAAAGCACCTCAGAAAGAGCTGGGTTCACAATTCAACGGCAGAAAGTTGGCCATCTTGATGATCTGCAAGACTTTTGGGATCATTTTCTATGGCCTGATCAGAACAAAAGTGGAACTTTGTGCATCCTGTTACATCTGGCATATAAACCCAGCATTTTAAAAAGTATCCATCATACACAGAGTTAATCATGGTAGAGATAGTGTGATGGTCTGGTCTTTGCTTCATCAGGACCTGGACAACTTGCTGTAATTGATTGATAGATGAATCCTGTTCTCTAGAATAGAATAGAATAGAATAGAATAGAATAGAATAAATCTTTATTGTCCACTAGAGTGCAGAATTCCATTTTGTTCACCAACATAGAAGACAAGTTGACAACCAAGCACACGAAAAACAAAAACACACAAGGTTAGATATCAAAACAGATTAGTTGAAAGTATATATATCACATACATTAATCAAGTTAAAAATGTTTACCACCACTAGGAAATGAAAAAAATGGTCAGACCACCATAGACAATGAGGAGGAGGGTACTGGAGATTGGAAAAATGAAACAAAGCTCACTGTTAGAGAACTGCAACATAGAGTGATACGGTGGTTCAGCAAATCTCCATAATAATCATCATTTCTAAAGCTTTAGAACAGCTTTTAGCAGAGTTGCCAATCATTGTGGAAGATGCTGTGGACCCCTCATTATAACCATAATCTACCACAAGTAGTATAAATAAGGCTTTATTGGAGTATGTGACACTTTTTATTGCATCTTTTGTATCTAAAAAAATAGAGGAGTAGAGAAAATGCATAAATGAGGGAATATTTTATGTGTAATAGTTACAACTTTCTTAGTATGAAACAGACCTAATAGTAAAGTAAGACCAATGACATAGATGTGTTTTTTTGGCTTGGAAATCATTATAAAGTCCACCCCTCAAATTGCCTAATTTACAAGACAACTATTTAATATAGTATTCTTCTGCATAGCACTCAAAATTATTATATGAATTCTTTAATATGTTTGCCTGTCCTAGGTTGCCGAGTCGTGTGGATGGTACAGGTTTTGTGGTGTATGACGGTGCTGTATTTTACAACAAGGAGCGAACTCGCAACCTGGTCAAGTATGACCTGCGAACTCGCATCAAAAGTGGCGAGGCAGTGGTGGTCAACGCCAATTACCATGACACCTCTCCTTACCGCTGGGGAGGAAAGTCAGACATTGATTTGGCGGTGGATGAAAATGGGCTTTGGGTTATCTACTCTACTGAAGCCAACAATGGACGTATCGTGGTCAGCCAGGTAGGAGGATCAAACCCAGAGTAATACCAGAAGTGAGGAGGACAAAAACAGTAAGGTGGGCCTTAATACTACTTGTTTTATTCCAGGTGAACCCATACACCCTGCGTTTTGAGGGCACCTGGGCCACAGGCTTTGACAAACGTGGGGCAAGTAACGCCTTCATGGCCTGTGGAGTCCTCTATGCAGTGCGCTCCGTCTTTCAGGACGATGAGGGCCAGGCCGACAGCCGAGCCAGCAGCAACATGGTGGTGTATGCCTATGACACCAGTCGAGGTCAGGAGCTGCCAGTTCAGATACCATTCCCCAACCCTTACCAGTACATCTCCTCCATCGATTACAACCCCAGAGACAACCAGCTATATGTGTGGAATAACTACTACATGCTGAGATACCCTCTGAGTTTCACACCGCCACCACCAACTAAAGGTGTGAAAATGAACAATTCTGATTTGGACATAATTATTATATAAATAAATATATATGGCTTGGAAGAAGTGTTTATACTCATTCAACCTTTTCACATTTTGCTATTGTACAACCTCGAACTTCAGTGTATTTTATTTGGACCAACACATAGAAGTGAATAGATTTGAAGTGGATGGTAGAGGATACATGGCTTTTGTAAATTTAATACAAATAAGAATCTGGAAAGTGTGGCATGTATTTTCTTATCATATTTATTTCCCTTTAATCTGATATCCCTAACTAAAATCACATTGAACCAACTGCAGCTTGCCACAATCTATATAGGAGGCATATTAAACCTGTGGAAGAAGTTGGTTGGATAAGACCAAAGTTGAACACGGCATAACATGGAAGTGGCGGTTTTAAGCTGTGGGGATTCTTTTTCGTTGGAAGTGGCAAGGAAGTAGATCAGAATTAATGTGAGACTGGATAGAGCTTCAAGCAGGACAGCGGCCTTAAACTTGCAGCCTGAGCTGGAATGGTTTAGATCCAAGCAGAATGGCCCACTCAAAGTCCAGATCTAAATGCAACTGAGAATCTGTGTCAAGAATTGTAAATGTTGACACAGGGAAGCCGAAGACAAATGCCACACGTTTTTCAGTTGTTTTGTTTATTATTTTCATCTCTAAAAAATTTTTCTGTACCAAAAATCCCAACAAAGTACATTGACCTTAGTGGATGTAACATCAAAATGAGAAAAGGTTCAAACAGGATTAATATTTTAATAAGGCACTGTAGTAGGATAGTGTATTAAAATTCCTTTTATGCCTACAGGTCCCCTTTCCTCTCTGATGACCACTGTGCGGTCCTACACAGCTACAGTCGCTCTTACCCCGGTGCGGCCGTCAGCCTCGCACCCAATCGGCGTCATTAACAGGGGGCCGATCACACCCATGGTTCCCCTGACCCCACGCCCTCCTCTGCGGGTTCCCTTGGCCCCCGGCGGACCCGGTCAGGTGGGCGGATGCGAGGGCCGGGTTGCACGAGGAGTTCAGTGGCCCCCAACCTTGAAGGGAGAGACAGTCGAGCGGCCCTGTCCTAAAGGGTCCCTGGGTAGGTGAAGCGTGCATTTTAGTGTGTCTGTATCTCGTTTCCCTGAAATGTATTCAGATGTCCTCTCTCTGAACTCAGATGAGACAAAAAAAAAACAACAGAGAGACAGTGTGGAGAGACGCCTGATCTGGCATTCTTCCTCTCGCTGAGCAGCTGTCTTTCCAGCCCACCCTTCCTCAGAGGAGAAGCTGTGATGCAGATTATGTTGATAATCCTGTGGTGCATTTTGCCTCGATACTAATCATGTCAAATCAATTCAGCATGGATTGAGTACAGAGATGATGATTACACTGGAGTGTTATTATGCTATTTAGTCTTTTAACTGAAACCAGGTGGATCTGTTGACCTATTCCAACACCTAATTTGCAGAACTTGCAAGTAACTGCAAATGAATTAATATTTTTTTATTAATTTATGCAACAGTTTAGTTGATTTCTTACAGTGCTCTTGTAACACATAATCTGCTGATGCCTCCTTTTGAGCAGTTCATTGTTTTGTTTCATAATATAGTCTCAATCAAGCTCAGGCAACAAAAAATAAACATCCATTTATCTATCCATCCATTTTCTATACCCACTTCCTCTATACAGGCATGCACAGGGAGAACATGCACACTCCATACAGAAAGAGTCCAGGCTGGGAGTCAAACCTAGGACCTTCTTGCTGCAAGGCAACAGTGCTGCCTACTGCACCACTGTGCATCCCCAAGACTAAATATAATAATCTTAATAAGAAATATTTTAATATGTCAAAACAAAAATTCAAGCACAAAATTAACTGTTCAAAGCTCTAAATACAATGCCAAGTAGAAATAATCAGCCTTAAATGCAATAATCCATACATAATAAATATTTGTATAATGTATGTTTTTATACTAATATTTATTTATTACTTTTATCGCTAAATAATTTTTGTCTCCTTAGATTCCATTATTAGTCCTCCATTTTGAAGGCTAGACACCCCCTAGTCTCCATCATGGAATTACAAATCCCTGATTTCTGGTTTTATTGCTGGGCAGCTATCTGGTCACAATCCAGGGAGGATATAAAATTGGCAGCTTTGCTATTTGGTGATGAAGTTGGATTTGGTCCTGGTCTTTTTCCTCACCTTTTTACTGAGTTCTACTCATCCTGTCCCTGTAGGTTCTCCAATGATCAACGTATTTATTCAGTGTGTCGGCTCAGATCGAGGAGCAATTCAATTTCAGCTGTTTCTCATTTTGTAGGCCTATATGATCTAAACTTTAATGCATGGATGATATATGGCACTGTGCATAGTTAGTAATGTGTAAGATGGAGAAATTCTTTCCCCATGAACATCCTTTATGAATACCAGTTTGAACACAGGAGAAAGTATGGGCTTGGTTTTTGTGTGTTTTTCATCTTTGTCTCCCCCTTTCTGTCCCTGCAGGAATCGCTTCTTATCAGTGCATTTCATCTCCGGTGGGTTGGAACTCCCGAGGGCCTGACCTTTCCAACTGCACCTCTCCCTGGGTCAGCCAAATCGCACAGAAGGTCGGTGCCTTACACAAACACAAATACCCTGACGACCAAAAACACACAAACGTGCTGTGTAAATGCCCTAGAGCCGTAGAGCATGCAGCTCTCTCTCTCTCTCTGCCTTTTAAATGTCAAAACATTTGACATTACACACACTCCTGACTCCATCCAGATCAAGAGTGGAGAGAACGCAGCCAACATCGCCGGGGAGCTGGTCAACCTGACCCGGGGACGGATCTATGCCGGTGACATCAGCATGTCTGTCAGGCTAATTGAACAGCTCTTGGACATTCTGGACTCTCAGCTCCAGGCCCTGAGACCAGCCAATAAAGAGTCGGCTGCACGCAATTACAATAAGGTAAATTTATATAATCGGTGCAGATGTACAAATGACCTTTTGTGGAAATAAGACAGGAAATGTCAGTGAATGCAGGTTTAATCGTTCTTTTAATTGATGTTTTTCTTTTTTCAGCTGCAGAAGAGAGAGCGAACGTGCAAAGCATATGTTCAGGTAAGACGGATGAATGGATAGTGAAGCAAAAGCAAAATTTGAATTTTCCTTCCACTTCACTAATATGCAGTAATTTGTGTTGGCCTGTCACATAAAAATCCATGTAAAACCATTGAAGTTTGTTGTTTATAACATCACAGAATGTAGATCGTAAATACGTTGGCAGGGCACTGCACAGACGGATGAACAGACTTACGGACAGATAATCTTCTGTCTCTCTGTCTTTGTCAGGCTGTGGTTCAGATAGCTGATAACCTGCTGGGTCCTGAAGCCCTGGTGTCCTGGGCCGATATGAGCAACCTTGACCAGTCCCGTTCTGCATCGCTGCTGTTGGATGCAGTTGAGAAAGGAGCGTTTCTGTTGGCGAACAATCTCTACGAAGGGCGTTTCAGTGACAGGGCACCGAATGTCGGTACGTCGAGTTTCTGTTTCCCTGCATTTTTCTTCTTACACAGTGTGTAACATGTGTACTCTTGTTTTTTATTAATTCACAGATCTAGAAGTGTATGTACTAAATACAGAGGCCGACATACAGGACTTGACATTTCCTCACTCCTATGACAGCGACAGCATCCTGCAGATATCAGCCCTGGCCCTGCAGCAGTACAGCAACAATGGTCAGTGGCACTTGCAAAAATTGGTATTAACATATGTGTAATGGTCCATCGGTATAGCAGGTGGTTAGTTGAAGCTCCATATATCAATATTTGCTTTAAATGCCTGAACACATTTTCCCAAACTTCTCAAAGTTTTTTCACACTCTGGCTTTGCTTTGCAGGTCAGGTGAAGCTGGTTCTTTCCCTCTTCAAGAACGTGGGCCCCTTCCTCACCACCCAGAACTCAACTTTGCGGCTGGGTCTGGGACTTGCCCAAGGCCAAGAGCCCAGACGCAGAAGCCTCGTGGTCAACTCCCACGTCATCTCTGCTTCAGTGCACAGAGGAACCAACCGAGTGTACCTCACAGAGCCAGTGATCTTCACTCTCAGACATCTTCAAGTATGTTTATTTACATTTAATTTTCTCAAAATTAACATATAGATGGAGTAAATTCCCTTCTCTTTGGGTTCTTAGTTTCTTTTAAAGCCAGTCATGGGACATTTGGTTGTGTTTTTATTTTCATCCACAGCTGGAAAATCACTTTGGTCCCAACTGTTCTTTCTGGAACGCTTCGGGGGTTTCTGGGAGTGGCAGGTGGTCCACGCAGGGCTGCCGCCTGTTGCACACAAACAACACACACACAACTTGTGCGTGCAACCATCTGTCCAGCTATGCTGTCCTCATGACATACCAGCAGCCAGTTGTAAGTTGCACATCTGTACATAACAGCATTTGATACAGTTTTAGACATGGAGAAATTTGTTGGGCCTCTGGTAAGGATGGATAATAAAAAGCCCTAGGATTTAGGTCTTGGGACTGAGGCTGCCACGAAACAAGGTTGATTTTGTGTCTAATAAACAATTTTTGTGTTACTTATGTTGTGCGCTCTGAATTATCATCCATCTATGACAGAACCAGAATTGACCTATTTTTAGTTTTCTGGCACAGGCCACCAGATTTTTATTTAAAATGTCCTGGTGCTTCAAAGAGTTCATGATGCCATGGTTCCCAGAGCCTTTGGCAGACAATATAGACCCACAGCATCACAGATCTTACACCATACTTAACAGTGGACATGAGGTGCTTTACCCTAAAGCTTAGGTCCCAAACAATCATTGGCATGAAGAAAACATCAAATAGTTGTTATGGATGCCACTCTTTGGTGCACTTCTACAATATTAAGCTTATATCATCCTCATCACCATGAATGTGATAAGATAAACATGAGTCACATCTTTACCAGTGTGGGCAGTTAATTTTGTCCATCTCCCTAAATCTGAATTAGGTTTGATCTCCCAACTTAAATAATTTGCCAAATATCAGCCCAATATGAATCAAGCACCTGTCATGCGCTTTGTATGTGTATTAAAATTGTAAACCACGAGACATGTGACAGCTGTTCTTTCAAATGGCCATGTGTTACCTTTTTCTTATAATTTCCTTCCTCTTCCACAGAGAACTGAGACTGCAACTGTGCTCTTTACTAAAGTATATTAAAAAAAAAAATCAGACACAGCGTAGGCGGTAAATAGCTGCTGCAGACATGCCAGTAGGATATTTTATCCTTCCATGAAATTAAATTAAATGTTCTCTGCAAGATGTTCTCTTTATTAGCTGTGATTTATTTATATAAATAGATGTTATGTAACAAACACAAACAGGTCCAAACACTTTATAATACATCCACATATGCTGTAAAATCTGAGTGCACTAACACTCTGCCTCTGCATTAATGTGTTTTTGTTGTTATCACATATAAATAGACATCTTGCTTTGACTTTTGCTTCACAGTTTGGTGCCAGTGTGGAGGAGCTTCTGGTCTACGTGGTTTCCTGGGTTGGCATCGCTGTTGCTCTAGTGTGTTTGGCTACCTGCCTTATCACCCTCTGCTGCCAGGGGGCGCCATGGCACACAGACCACAGCACCATTCACTGCAACCTGTGGGCCAACCTGCTCATTACAGAACTTATCTTCCTTATTGGTGCCAACAAGACTAAATACACCGTTAGTACTATTAGACAGACAAGCATGTGTTGATGTAGAATATTTGTGTGCCCTTTTTTTTGTTGTTGTTTATTTTATGCTCACATTTTCAGGTTCTCTGCTCCATCACTGCTGGCCTCCTGCACTTTTCGCTGCTTTCTGTGTTTTGCTGGTTGTGTCTGGAGGCCGTGGAGCTGTACCTTCTGCAGAGGGAAGTGTTTGAGGGACGTAACTCCAGGAGGAAGTATTTTTACCTCTGTGGTTACTCTGTGCCTGGGCTGGTGGTGGCTGTTTCTGCAGCCATTGACTTCAGAGGATATGGCTCGAAAACAGCGTAGGTTCATGAACCTGTGGAGTGCTCTGCTTTCCCTACAGTCTAACATCAGCGTGAGGAGTTTAATTCATTATTTCTCTGGGTGTCTGTGTTAATGCTTAGGTGTTGGCTACGCACAGATAACTACTTCATCTGGAGCTTCCTCGGACCTGTAGCTGTCATCATTATGGTAGGTGTTGGTGGTCCTGTTCAGTGTACCGTACTGTGCAAAAGTTTTGAACCATTTCTTATTTGTTTGTATTTTGCTTGAAATGCATCAGACATTTGTTTAATATTTTGAAGAGATCTTGATCAAAAGTTCCTCAGACTTTTTGTAGGTCTTTTAATCCATGTATTATTGGACTATGGCTGCTTTTTTACTTATTATTACTCAGGCACCTGCTTTACAAGCATGTTTTAACTGTTGTTTTATTATTATTTTTTTTGTTTGTTTGTTTGTTTAATAATCCCCCTAATCCTGACTTAGTAATCATTGTGTATTTAGAGTCTCCTAAATAAATGATCCAGCATTGTGTCTACACATAACAGTCAACTTAAAAAAACAAACAAAAAACTTTTAAATTGGATCTTTGGGGAGCCGAATGATGCCTCCATCAAATCTTTGATGGATTTTTTTTTTCAATTCAATGACGAACTAACAAACTCCTGCTGATAAGAATTATAGAGTAAAGGCCTGAAATGATGAACCAATGTGCAATTTTATTATTTACTAGGTTGGGCTCTAATGGTTATTCAGACTTCATCAGACTCTTAAAAAACTGTCTAAGAAGGACCCTGGCCATCTGTTCTACAGCACTCTTCATTCCATGATGTAAAAATAGAAAGAGTGTGCCAATACACACCCTCCATTTCTGCTACCTGTATGACCCCTTCTCTTTTCCAATGGTTATAATCAGTCTGACAGAGGGAGGTATCCCAATCCTTGTGGTTTTTAGTATAACAATGACCATCAGTGGGACCCTTTGTGGGGTGCCTTGAGACGACATTGTTGTAAATAAGCGCCGTTTAACTAAATAATCTGAACTGAAACTATCTGTGTAGTTATGCTGCTATAGGCTTAGGCTGCTGGAGGACATAATGACCACTTTCACCCTCTTCGCTACATTCTCACACTACTCTCCAATTTTGCATTATTTGCTGTTATTTCAGCTTTTAACTTTGTTCTCTCTATTCTCTTCCTAGAAGCTACACCTGGCCTGACTATGTTTCTACCTGTGACACCTTTATGGAGAGGGGCATCGTCCGAGCTTCTGCTGGCAACAACTTAATGCTCACCCTCTACCGATGATCCACATAGCTCTGTCTTTTAGTGTTTAACCCTTTCTCTCTCCTAGACATGGCGATTGACTGAGCTTTACTGTAACTAATTATATGTGCTCTCTTTCAGACTCTAACCTTGAAAACTGGCTCAGAGTTTATCTGTTCTTTCTTTCTAGATGAAACAACTAAAGGAGCTACATCCACTAACATTTACTTTTCCTTCCCATAGAAAGTACTCCTGGATCAGTGCTTCTTTGTTCTCTTTGTGTCTCTGCTCTGTTCTCTCAAACCCCCAGTCGGTCGTGGCAGATGGCCGCTCACACTGAGCCTGGTTCTGCTGGAGGTTTCTTCCTGTTAAAAGGGAGTTTATCCTCTCCACTGTCGCTACATGCATGCTCAGTATGAGGGATTACTGCAAAGTCAACGCCAGTGACTGTCCACTGTCACTACATGCTCATCTGGGAGGAGTGAATGCTGCAAGTCACTGACTGGATGCAATCTGCTGGGTTTCCTTAGATAGAAAAATGTTTTATCCAATTTGAATAAATAACTGAATCTGAATGCACTGTTCAATGGTTAGTTATTAATTGGAATGTATGTACCTGACTGTTGTGAATTGCCTTGAGACAACATGTGTTGTGAATTGGCACTATATAAATAAAACTGAATTGATACTGAAAACCTATCAAGACATGGCTGCCCATCCATACTAAGAGGCTGTCATCGATCATAAACTGTGGTGTCAGTAATTGAGTCCAAGATGTTGAAACAGGTAAAAAAAAATCCCTGGGGCCAACAAGTAATGAAATAGCCATTTGTGACACTGCAGAAACTAATGATCATTGAGTTTTTTATTATTTCTGGAATATATAGAAAATTAGAAAATGAAAAGGTAAATGTTTTACTGCTCAAATATCAGGAATGTTATGTAAATGTTAAAAATATCTATAAATTTTAGTCAGGGCAAGTATGGAATTGTAAAACAGATAATTAGCAGGGATGATACTTTCTATCTGCTGAAGACTGATTTTTTTTATGTGTGACACTTCTTTTGTCCTCCACTTTAGGCTAGTACAATATGTTGCTAGTGTCAGGTACAGAGACTAGACTAAAATGATTGAAATAGCAGCTAAAGTCCAAAGAAAAACTTGGAAAGGCTTCAAAAACCCTGGAAAACTATTGATAAAGTCAGATTAGAAATATAAGAAAGAAATGAGGCCCATTATAGAGGGAGAGAAAGAATTCACAGGGTTTAAAATCTTTGCACAGTAAATGCCAGCTTTTATTTTAATTTCTCTCTAACTGTCTTCATTAAATAACATATTTGTCTTTGCTTATTTGCCTCAGTTGAACCTGATTGTTTTGGTGATGACCTTACATAAGATGCACAGCACTGCTGCACTCAAGCCTGACTCCAGTCGCCACGACAACCTGCGGTCAGTCAGACTGTTTCGAGCTGTTTTTTTGTGGATAAAGGTCACAGTGTCTGAATGAGTTTAAATCAGTATGTTTGAAGAATTCATGGCAGGAGGAGCTTTAAAACAGCACCTTTTTCATGTTTTGAGTTGTAAATTTCAAGGTTTTCATGCTAAAAATGAAATATCTCTAAAGCTTTGAAAGCAGCATCATCTGCTTGTTGTATAGAGAAGAAATTTGAAAGAAACGACTTGCGCTCTATAAGGCAATCCACACTGAGTTTTAACTTTGCTGGCACATGCACATCTCTCACTGTGGCGTTCCTATTTTCCTTTGTAGAAACTATCGGGAGGAAAACTCAGGCACATTTTGTTTAAGGTTTAGATTCCTTGTGAAATACATGCAGAGCCGACTATTTTGATCCACAGAGGAGAAAAAACACAGAGAAGTTTGGAAAAGTTTTTGGCACCCCAAACAGAAAATCTATTACTGTGAATATTTCAGTAGAAGATTTATCCCAAAAGGTATTGAGTCATGCATGAAATAGATTTTGTAGCTTTTCAAGAAAAATGTAAAAGTTTGGAAACTCTGTCTGATATTTATTTTGACTGATAGCCAAAAGCTTCTCTGTGTCTCTGTAGCAAAACGATAAATAAAACAGTTAACATAGGAATGGATGCGGCTGGGGAATGTCAAACGAGAGATAATCAGTTTCAGGTTGCCATCTCCTCAATGTCATTGAAATATAACATTAAATAGCAAGGTGAAAGAAAAAAGTGCCTCCAGAAAAATGTCAATGGGATGTCTCGATGGGGGCCAATGGAAATCTTGAAAAAGCAAAGTACAACAGAAATTCAGAAAATGTATTGTGCTGATTTCGCAATGATAAATGAAACTCTATGGACAAATGACACTTAAATAAATAGAATAATGTATGTTGCACTTCATTGATGCTTTTATATGAGTTGCAAAAATCCTTTAATCTCTTAAGTATGATTGAAAATTATCTTGCACAGTTCCCTGCAAAAGTATTTATTCCTCTTGAGCCTTTTCATTTTGTCACCTTACAGCTACAAACCTGAATGTATTTTATTGGAATTTTATGTGTAGACTGACACAAACTGTGAAGTGTAAAAAAGATAGATGGTTTACACAAGTCGTTGCAAATATTGTATTCAGCGCCCCTGAATTATTACTTTGGAGAACCACTTTTCTCTGAAAGTCTTCTGCGGTAAATCTTAACCAGATTTGAGACTGATGTTTCTGTCAATTCGTCTTGGCTCAAACTCAGATTAGTTGGATGAGTAGAATCTGTGAACATTCATTTTCAGGTTTTGCCACAGATTAGATTTAGATTTTGAGGGGCAATCTTTACACCTGAACATACTCTATATTTAATGTTGTTTTCCTGCTGGGAGTCGAATCTCTGTTCCACTCTTCAGTCTTCTACAGGATCCATCCATCTCCCCTCCCCCTCCAGATGAAAAGCATCCCCACAGCTACCATATTATGCTACCATCACCATGTTTCATAATGTGGAAATTATTTGTTCATGTTTTTATGCATGGTTATGTTTGAGTTTTTGTGCCACGCAAACTGTTTTGCATGTAGCCCAGAAAGTTCAATTTTGATCCTATCAGAGCAAAGCACCTTCTTCTAGACGTTTGCTAATAGTTGCTTTGTCAAACAATTCTCCCACCTCAGTAGTTGATTCTCATTAGTTAAAATGTGTTAAAACTCCTTAAAATTGGTTTCAGTGGATTTTATTTAGCAGTGTCAGAGTAAAGAGGCCTGAACACAAATCCATACCACACTTTTCAGATTTGTATTTGTACAAAATGTTGAAAACCATTCAGCATTTTCCTTCCACTTCACAATTACGCACATCTTTGTGTTGGTCTATCACGTAAAATTCCAGTGGTATGTGAATATTGTAAGGCTGTTTTACTGTCAGTTCCTATACACACCCACCATCACAAAGTAAATATAGGACAACATTTTTCACTGAGCTAGAAAACAATTGTATAAGAAAAGGTAACCAGTTCTAATCCAAATATCTGCTTTAAAGTTAAGATATCAAAATTCTTAAATCTTGTATGCTAATGCTTTGTGGAAAAATGTCACATTTTACTTGTAATATTTCTTGAAACTTGAGTATGAGACTGATTATGATTTAGATATGTAAGCTCTTTAGCCTGTCAGAAAAATAAACTTCATTTATCTTGTGTCATCTTCCTGCTTCGCCTGCAGGGCCTGGGCGGTGGGCTCTCTGACTCTCCTCTTCCTGCTTAGTGTCACCTGGTCCTCGGGCTTGATGTTCCTGTCTGGTCCATCTCTTCTGCTGGCTTATCTCTTCTCCTCCCTCAACACAGCCCAGGCCCTACTCATCACCATCCTCCACTGCACACTAGCCAGGAAGGTCAGCCTCAGCTTTCAGGAGTCATCATGTAATTATATTTGTCTGTTATTTGTGACTAAACACTGTTTATGTAATGGGGTGTAGGGTCAGAAGGATTATGGACGATGCCTACGTCTCTCTCAGTGCTGTGCAACGTCCTCATCCAGCTCTCCAGACTCGGTGAAAGGTGCCGCGCTTCGCTCCAACAGCCGCTATACTGGCAGCCAAAGTCGAAGAGCAACAGCAAACAGACAGGTGTGCGACGATGCATTTGACCTGCCGTGAGCTTTGTCTCTATTTGACCTGAAGCACTTTTTAACCATGAGGTAATTTCTGAATCCAGAGCCGCATCAGAAGGATGTGGAACGACACGGTTCGCAGGCAGACTGAATCCTCTTTCATTGCTGCAGACGTTAACAACACTCCAACACTTAACAGAGGTGAGGTTTGGGCATTGGTTTTTCTTTCAGGCTGCTGTGAATAAAAATAACCATTTGTTACATATTTTCTCTCTCTTTCCATTAGCTGCTTTAGGAAACCATTTCCTTACAAACCAAATGCTGCAGACTCATGCTGGAGCTTCTCCTTATGACACAATGCTGGCGCAGGGATACAATCAACCCTTCACTTCCACTGGTACATCTCATTAAACCATATGTGATCCTTCTGTTTTTACATTTATCTAAGAGAAAAAAGGCCACTTTGATATACTCATACAGAATAAATGCTCTGCATCTAAGTGTTTCTAAAATATTTTTATTGTTGAGTAAATCTGTGCAGAATCACTTCAAATTGTTATTTAAAGTCAGACTTCAATGTTTCATAGGACAAAAATTATATTTGTATCTTTATGGAAAGATTCAAGAAAAATGTACTTTTTTTCCTGTAGGACTGCAAGAATTTTACAGTAGAACTGAAAACCCTTTTTAACATTAAAAATGTATTAATATCAACAAGTAAAATTAAGGACATATCACACATAATAACCTAATAATTATTAGAATGATCATTTTATTTCTGTATTCATGTTCAGCTGAGCTGCTAAATCTGAACTACCTAGCCATGAAAAACCATTTCCCGACTTCTTTTGTTTTTGCCTTATTTGATCACATTTAAATGTTTTAGATCAAATGAGTCAAACTCAGGCCCACTGGCCAAATTGGCAGCAGTGTAATTATATTTGGCCTGTGAGATAATTCTAAATGTTTATTAGAGTTGGCCAGCTGGTAGACATCAACTGCACCGTTAATAATACCAACCCCAGAATGCTCAGCTGGTGGTTGGCTTGTCAGTCAGGACCCGCAAGACGTCTCCTATGCTAACATTCATTGGCGACCTCATTCTACAAGCAGTTACGTCGGACCACCCCTCCCAAAAATGACCAAACAAAAGGAGGAAAAAATAAGCTTTTTGGCAGGTTGGGAAGTTTATAAAGGTAATGGACAGACCTGTCATATGTACTGAGCCAACATAGCTGTAAACAAACAATATAAAAAATTACTTTCTTCAATAAATATTAAGGTTGGCCAACATTTTTGTCCAAGTTTTTAATTTTGGCTTTGGCTTTGTATTTCAGTTTGAAAGCCTTGTTTTAGATAATCAAACTTACACTTACCGGCCACTTTATTAGGTACTCCTGTGCAACTGCTCATTAACGCAAATTTCTAATCAGCCAATCACATGGCAGCAACTCAATGCATTTAGGCATGTAGACATGGTCAAGATGATCTGCTGCAGTTCAAACCGAGCATCAGAATGGGGAAGAAAGGTGATTTAAGTGACTTTGAATGTGGCATGGCTGTTGGTGCCAGACGGGTTGGTCCGAGTATTTCAGAAACTGCTGATCTACTGGGATTTTCACGCACAACCATCTCTAGGGTTTACAGAGAATGGTACGAAAAAGAGAAAATATCCAGTGAGCGGCAGTTCTGTGGGCGCAAATGCCTTGTTGATGCCAGAGGTCAGAGGAGAATAGCCAGACTGGTTCGAGCTGATAGAAAGGCAACAGTAACTCAAACAACCACTCGTTACAACCAAGGCATGCAGAAGAGCATCTCTGAACGCACAATACGTCGAACCTTGAGGCGGATGGGCTACAGCAGCAGAAGACCACACCAGGTGCCACTCCTGTCAGCTAAGAACAGGAAACTGAGGCTACAATTCACACAGGCTCACCAAAATTGGGCAATAGAAGATTGGAGGAATGTTGCCTGGTCTGATGAGTCTCGATGTCTGCTGCGACATTTGGATGGTAGGGTCAGAATTTGGCTTCAACAACATGAAGGCATGGATCCATCCTGCCTTGTATCAATGGTTCAGGCTGGTGGTGGTGGTGGTGTCATGCTGTGGGGAATATTGTGTACAGTGTACCCATCTTCTGATGGTTACTTCCAGCAGGATAACGCGCCATGTCATAAAGCATGAATCATCTCAGACTGGTTTCTTGAACATGACAATGAGTTCACTGAACTCAAATGGCCTCCACAGTCACCAGATCTCAATCCAATAGAGCACCTTTGGGATGTGGTGAAACATAAGATTCGCATCATGGATGTTCAGCTGACAAATCTGCATCATCTGTGTGATGCTATCATGTCAATATGGACCAAACTCTCTGAGGAATGTTTCCAGGACCTTGTTGAATCTATGCCACGAAGGATTAAGGAAGTTCTGAAGGCAAAAGGGGGTCCAACCTGGTACTAGCAAGGTGTACCTAATAAAGTGGCTGGTAAGTGTAGATACTAATACTAAAGGCTGATATGCCTTTCCTAAATGATGACCTTTTTTATTAAAGGAAAAAAACTCATTAAATCATCATTAATTTGATTTTGTAATTACACAAATTGTTTATGAGCAAAGGCGATTTTACAGCGTATGACAGATCAAAGGAGCCAAAGAGCTTAATAAAAATAATTTCTATTTAAATAAATAATAATTTTGTGAAATGCTGTCAAGAAAACAAGTTTGTTTAAAATACTAAATGGACTGAACTTATATAGTGCTTTTCCAGTCATACCCACCACTCAAAGCGCTTTACACTAGAGCCACATTCACCCAGTCACACTCACTAACGCTCACACATTCATACACCGACACGCAGATCAGTAGGCAACTTGAGGTTAAGTGCCTTGCCCAGGGGCACATCAAACCCACAACCTTCTGATTGCAAGACGACTACTCTTCCTACTGAGCCACAGTCGCCTTTAAACAACCCCTGTTAGTGACTAGAGCTGTTAGCATTGGTAACTATAACAGCAGCCTCTCTGGTCTTGTTTTAGATTGTAAATATTCCTACCTTGTGTTAAAGTTTTTCAACAAGCTACCAACATTTTCAAATCCATTTATGTTCCATCAAAGCTTGATGGTCAAGCTCAAAAGAATAAAAGAGGCACATTCAGCACTTTCAGGTTTTAAAACAAAACCTCCTGCTTAAGATACATAAAAACAACTCCAAGTAAACTTCATAGAGTGGATATAGATAATTCTTGTAATATAAAATAAAAATATTCTAATGTATGAAAAATATTTTAAACATATTTAGAGTACATCCATAAGTACAAACTTGTTTGTTTATTACTTTCATTATGTTGAATGATTAAAAACGGCTTCTCTATTTGTTTCTTTTTTCATGGTCTTTTTCTGTGCCTGATCATTATAAAGGTTTTATTTTAATTTCAGTTTGAGAAAAAATGACTTCTTTGTTGCAATGTTTTTGGTTTAAATATTTTGTCTTTTATAAATGTTTTTCACACTTTCCTTCTCTGTCTCTCCGTCTTTATGTGGACCAGTAGGAACCTTCAGAAACAAACAGAGTATGACCCCTTTCCTTTTGTGCTCCTTAAAATCATTGAGCACCATTTCTTTCAATTCATGGACTCTCAGTGCAACAGCTACAGAAAGTAAATAAGCACCAATCGTTCAGTCACCTTGCAAAATTATTCATACCTTTTTTTCCTCTCAACATTTCGTCCAGTTCAGTCTGTCCTGCAAAAATGGAAGGTGTATGTTACAACTGAAAACCTTCGGGGGTGGGGAGCTGGAAATCAATAGTATCTTTATAGTACCTGCAGGAATTTGCAAGTCAAGTGGGAGTATCTGTCAACAGTCTTCCAACAATTTGCTGGAAGACTTATAGACATGTGGAAGAAGGTGCTCTCCAAAACTGACCTTTTTGCCCTTTGAACAAACCACTCACATCAACCTGCACACACCATCCCCACTGTAAAACACTGTGGTGACAGCATCATGGTATGGGAATGCTTGAATTCAGCCGGTCCATGGGAAGATGGATGGGGGTAAATACAGGGTAATAATGGAAGAAAAGCTGTCAGAAGCTCACAAAGACTTGAGACTGGGGTGGAGGTTTACCTTCCAGCATAACAGTAGTGCTAAATATACAGCCAGAACCTTTGTTTGAATAGTTTAGAATAAAGCGTATTCATGTGTTTGACTGTCCCAATCAAAGGTCAGACCTAAATCCGAATCTGTGGCTAGATTTGAAAATCTAACTGAGCTATCTAGGAAAAATGCATAAAGATGGTGTTGACACAGCCCAAAAGGCTTGTAGATATAATTGTAGCAAACAAAATACGTTGAAAGTTGTGGTGGGAATACTTTTGCAAGGCGCTGTAAAGGCATTACTTACATCTTTCCATGTGGCAACATGAGCGAACATTTCATTAAGGAATAGCTTGTTTATTTCCTAAATCCTGGTAAAGCTCCACCTTCAGCAACATCTGAACTCCAATCTGTATTCATTCATTCATTGATTCGTTCATGATGTGCCCCTCTGTCTTGGTTTTAGTGTCTTTCCTTAACTTTTATATTCTTATTCTCCTTACAGAGGGTGGAGTGTCACAGAGCCAGGAATCCTGTGCATTGGACAGTGTTTGTCTCAATGGAGGCTACACCTCCAACACCTTCACCCTTCATGGTCTGGGTACAACACCTGGGTCCCGAGCAGGAGTGGTGGGCAGCGCTGACCTTCTGAGGGAGGGGGGAGTTGGGCTTGGAGGTGATGACATTTCACCAGGGCTCCTCACACCACATGGCTCGACAGATATGAACAGCGGAGCCGGATTGCATCACAATCTGTCCGACGCAGCGGCTCTAGAGAAGATGATCATCTCAGAGCTGGTGCAGAGCAACCTGCGGCCCCCAGGTCCCATGCCTGTCCCGCCTGAGCGCTATGGGAGTCTGGCGAGGCCGCATCACAATGAGAGGCCAGCTCTTACTCACACTGCTACTTTAACCCGGCACCCACAGCCCCCACAAGAGGGCTGGTCTGCTACAGTGCAGCCAAGCTCCCGGCAAAATGCACAAGAGGGCTGGGCACATGTAAGGCAGCCCACACAGGACACTGAGACAAACGCCACCACACATGGTCAAGACCATGCCACCACGCCTCGCTTACAAGATGGCTGGTCACACGGACGCATTTCTGGAGACTCAGATACCCAGGAGCTGCTGAAAGACGGAGACCGCTCACAGCTGCAAGGCACTCTAGGTCGGCGTGGACACCAGGAAAGGCTGCTAGCACGACCTCCAGATGTCCAGGCTCGGCCTTACTCCACCCTTAGCCGCACCCCGGGTACTCTGACCCGCCACCGCAGCACAGTGGAGTCGACCGGAGGGACAGAAAGAGACAGGGAAAGGGACAGAGAGCGAGACAGGGATCGTTACCGAGACAGACCCCTCCCTCCTCCTCCTCCCCCACCTCCACAGGAGCAAGAGTCACTGTACAAAGCTCTAGAAGAGCCACTGCTTATGAAACAAAGAGAAACAGTTGTAGAGGCATGGAGAGGTGGCCAGGACATGGAAAAGGATGAGACATTTCTGCTGAAAAGAGATGGAATAAATGACGACTGGAGAGGGGGAACTGAGAGGGGGAGAGACGAGTCTTTTACCTCTCATAAGCGAGATGGCACGATGGATGATTGGAGGGCTGGCATTGAGAGAGGGAGGGAGGAATCTAAATTGCTGGAGAAGAGAGATGGACGACTGGAGCTGTGGCGAGCAGGGGAGACAGAGCAGGGAGAGACTTTCATTACTCAGAAGAAAGATTTTGGGATGGATGGTTGGAGAAGTGGGATAGAGAGAGAGAAAGATGAATCCTTTTTTTTGAGGGACAGAGATGGATGGAGGGCAGGGATTGAACGAGAGAGTGAGAAACAGAAGGACAGAGCATTGGATGTTTGGAGAGGGGGCATAGATTTGGACAGTGAGGAATCTTTCTCATTTGAAAACAAAGATGGAGGCCTCGACGGGAGGATCAGAGGGAAAGACCGAGGATCTCTCCGGTATCATGGCGAGCGACAGGATTCAGACAGCTTCACCCTACCCTTGACTCCCGACCTTGACTTGGACCCTGATTCCTCCCCCATCTATACCCGAGATTCAAATCCTTCCCCCCTCTACCCCGGAGACCGCTGCTCGCCGCCTCTAAACATTTTCTCCCGAAACCCTCCCCCAACAAACATCTTTGCTCCACGAGAGGACAACTCGCCTCCCGACAACCTCTACTCCCGCCACTCTCCGCAGGTGTACAGCCGCAGCGTCTCCCCTCCCCGCTTTTACACCCGCACCTCCCCGCCAACTCACATGTACCCAGACAGCAGCCCTGAAGGCCCAGAAGAAGTCAGCCCCACCAGTGTACATCAGCCCCAGCGGCCCACTCTGGAGCTGCCTTACAGTCTGGGGCGCCCCCCGCTGGGGCCGAGGCCAAATCACCTGCAGACCTTCTACCAGCCCCCGCCACTAGCTTCAAACGGAGAGACAGGGTACTCGGCAGAGTCCACCTCTGATGGAGACGATGGACAGATGCAGAGGGTGACGAGTCTGTGACTAGGGCGGTGGTGATTGGGGTATAGATACCAGGGGGGAGAAGGATGATGGGTGATAATTTTAACAAAGTCAAAAACAAACAGATGGAAACTAAGATGTTTTAGAAAAATAATGATGTTGGACTGCTTTAACAATTCTGACATTTACATGATGGCTCCTCCCTGCTTCTACCCCCTGATCACCACGAGACTCCCCCTTCTCCATGTTTTGTTACTTTTGTACGACTGTGATCCATTTATAGCTGCTTCTCCTCCTGCCACTCCCTCTTCTGTCTTTCCTAAAAGCCTCTTGTGTCTTCCCATCTCATAGGTGCTTTCCTTAATCGGTCTCCGCCGCCTAGGTTTTGCTTCATTGGCTGGGTGTTGCCCCTCCCTGTAGCAAACAGTGTGTCAAAGAAGCACTTGTGTGTTGCCAAAAAAAATCTTTTAAAGAAATCGTGCATGACTTTATAG
Source organism: Girardinichthys multiradiatus (assembly GCF_021462225.1). Lineage (NCBI taxonomy): Eukaryota > Metazoa > Chordata > Actinopteri > Cyprinodontiformes > Goodeidae > Girardinichthys > Girardinichthys multiradiatus. The sequence goes on along the minus strand of NC_061798.1, from coordinate 31,780,942 downwards.
TGGCTTTGCAAGGCTACATACTGTAGAAGGACGCGCTGACGCGTACATGCGGGTGAGTCTGCATAGCTTGATGAGCATGTGTGTGTGTAAGGATGTGTATATATGTGTATGACAGAAAGTATGTGTAAATAAATCATTATTGTATATTTAATGTATCACATTGAAGCATTTTATCAATACCAACCGGAAGAGCTCTCTGTCTCTCTCCTTCTCCTGACTTTGACTCGACCCATTTCACGTAAAGACCAAAACTTCTTCACCCAGAGCTTGCCACGAACTGCTGGTGGACGAACTCGTTGACTGCAGAGCCTGAGATCATGTAAAACCTCAGATATTTTCTGCAACCCCTCCTGAGATCCTTGTACATATCAACCTCAAGTGTTCTGATTGTCTTGTATTGCTATTGAAGTTCAAGTAAACATGTGAAATAAATGTTCCTGTTTTTCTGTTTGTGCGCACAAAGAGAGATGGAGGCATTCAGAGAAATGATACAAATTTTGTTAGTAATGAAACAGAAAAGATGCTGATGTTCTTTTCAGACACCCTGAGAAGAACACGAAGAATTAGAAAAATATAGTTATGTACATTTAAAGTGAATAAATAAATGCTACTTTATACATCTACTGTAGACTCTGGGTCAGTTTGCCCCCTTTGCCAATTCATACCCTGATTTCATACCTACATGTTACTATTTCCTGCCTGTGAACAAAACCCACCTATCTAACCATTTCTTATCAGTTTATTTATAGGTAGTTAAAGCGATAGTTCAGATTGATTGGAGTGAGGTTATGTTAAAAGGTTAATATCTCTACCTGCAGTAGAGAATTTAGTATAAATCCAGATTAGTTAAACCCAGAGGCTAATCCCAACATCCAGGCCAAAACAGACTTCTGATATAATAAAACAACTCCAGTCTCAAACCCATCACAGGGGTTTATGCAAAACACTAAGTTATGAACCTTTAAACCCTTATGTTTGCTTTGGGAGTTAATTTACAAAGGAGCTAAGAATTATATTCAAGAAAAGTAGGTAGGAGACAGCCATCAGTGATCTTTCTCTATGAATCATATTCTAAGAAAGTAACATGCAAGGCTTTCCTGGCCAAGGTTACTATCTAACGGAACAGGATGGCAGTCAATAAAATTGTGTATTTTTGGTTATTTATACCTACTCACTTTTATATCAGTCAGTTACTCTGGCAAGAAACACAACATATTTCATTCTCAGAATGAGTTTCACAGATCATTAGCGGTGCACCACCTTCTGCCTACCAAAACGAAGTGATGCTCGTTACGAATCATTCAAAGGCACACAGCTCCTTGACGTCCCCAAAACATCTGGTTAGCCAAAGACCAAAACTGCAAAAGTATGAAATGGTGAAGGGGTGTAATGGCCAGCACCCTCTATTGTGTGGTATTTAATACAGAACATGACCATACTGCAGCATCTATGTACAAAACAAGTGAAACAGCTACAAAACAGTGCAAAAGTCTTGGGTCATCCTGTATTATTTTTCACTTTCATGAAAATTCACTTCTGGCTTTTTGTAAAGTCTTTTACAAATTCTTCTTGGACTCTTTCTGGGCGCTTTTTTTTTTTTACTGATTTCCTGTTCACCACCAGTACCCAACCAAGGCCGCATGTTATAAAATGTGTTCTTTGAAAAATGAGGAAAATGCAGATGAACAGTATCGAAAAGTCTTGTCTGTAAAAAAATGAGATTAATCATCTTTTAATTGATCATTTACTGATTGCAAGGTTTTCAGTTTGTTGGAATTAAATGGTTATACTTGGGACATTTCAAAAATAAAGAAATGGTTACATCTGAGTCTTTGTGACTCAATACAATTTGTCTTTGGTTCTTTGCTAAATTGCACATAGACACCAACCCAGTTTGGCCCTTTTTAAAAGCTTTCTGTGAGTGAAGTGGCCTAATAAAAAATAATTTACAGGTTGACAGGTATTGGGCTGTAAAAAAAAAGTAGCAAAACCCTGAAGAAAAATTTAAAAGACTTGATAAAAGCCATAAGAACCGAGGGGATAACTTAAAGACTTTTGCACCAATCTGTTCATAAGCCAAGAGGTAAAAAATTTTACCATCTTATATTGCCAGCGTAGCTGAAAACTTTCAACAGAATTATATATTGATCAAAATCTTTTTAATTAAAGAATGCAGATTATTCAATCACAAATCAGGTTAATGGGAACTTTTATCAAAAGATTAACTTTACAACATAAGTTTGATCTTTGTATTATGTGATCTTTTCTGAGCAAAACTAAAAATACTAAAAGACCAAATTTTTACAGGCACTGGAAGTATCATGTGAAGTAAGAGGCAGTCGAAATAGAGACACTTTGTTCTTTAGACTCCAGTGATGAAGATGAGGACATTCATTTCTGGCAGCAGGGATGAGAAGTAAGGATAGATCTGCTGAAAAGAAAGTTCAAATACAAAATAATTTCATTTAAAAATGATTGTATGATTTTAATGACACCGAAATTGTAGATTGTATTACTTCTCTTGATCAAATAAATTTTTTTACAATTAATTTTCTTCTATTGCCTGTTTTCACTTAAACATGTTTTCAGCAATTTTGGGAGGGATCCATGAGCACAACTATGACAAAACAAAAATCTTTAGTTTGTGAAAAATGGTAACTATTTTAGTGTATTTCCATTTTCTTCTGTTATATAGGTCATCACAGAAGAGATAACTTAAAAAAAAATCTAATTTCTGAAAATCCAAACATGAACCTAGGGTGACATGAAGACAGAAGAAACAGAAAGTGAACAGAGAGACAATTAAGGTGTAAATGAATATTTGGTAAAGAGAACATTTTAAAATTAAGAAAAAAAAACTCTGTCCCTATTGTTTTTTTTTTTAAACATTTTATTTAATTTTACTTGTGAAGCATTTTCTTGCAGCTGTTGTTGTTTTAAAGTGCGCTATAAGTAAAGCAGTAGTAGTAGTGGTACTTAAGAGATTCCTCAACAGGCAGTAAACACCAAGTGATGCATTTCTGGGCAGAAATAAATCAATACAGAATCAATGAACTACCCAAAAACAAAACGCAGTACTCTGAAATTACCACTTGGTGATGTTTGAGCATCATATAAAAAGAGCACTCCGGTCCTGGCAGTAGTCTAGAACTAGCATTCCAGCAATAGCACTAGCATATAGGCACTTTTAGTCACTCTAGTACTAGTACTAAGTACAACATTAGCACTAGCTTTCTAGCACAAGTAGGCCTGGGCGATAAACAGAAGATTTACCGATACTGAAATTTATGACAGTGATTCCAGCCCATTCCAGTATTTTCAGTGTTTTAAAAAATTTAAATAATAATATTTTTTGTCTTTTTTGGCTGTGTATAGGTAGGCTATGCTCAGGTCCTTTTAAGTCTATGTGTACTGTCTGTAGTCATGTGATTCCACCCCATCCAGTCTGTAACTAGAAGTGAAAGAGATGATGAGGTTGAGAAAATGGAGGAAATTTCAAATGTTGAAGCTGCGGCGGCAGTAGAGCTGGTCCAGGAGGAAGTGGAACAGTGGAGCACCACAATTTGGGTTCAACAAGGACGATGTTGAAATCACAAATGCTATCGGCTACCATATAGCTAAAGACATGGCTTGGCTCCCATTGCTACAGTGGAGTTCAAGGGCTTCATACATCTCATGAAGACTCTTGACAGGACATATGGTCTGCTATGCCGGAAATATTTTTCCAAAACTGATTCCAGATATGTAGAAGGCCAAGAGAGAAAAGGTAGCTGCTGAGTTGAGTGTTGAGTACGTTGCAGCCACATCTGATCTCTGGTCCAGTCGTACGATGGAGCCGTACATTAGTCTGACGTTACATTACATCAATGACGAATGAAAACTGCACGAGATGGCGTATTTTCCAGCCCATCATACCAGGGAGATGGTGGGACAAGATTTAAGTGTGATGCTGTCTGCATGAGTCATCAAGGAATAGGACCTTATCAGTATTCCTGCTGACAATGGCACAAACATAGTTAAAGCTGCCGGGCTCAATAGATGGATGCCAGTCCAGTGTTTTGGGCACACGCTGCACATGGCAATCGGTAAGGGTGTTCATCTAAATGGAGTTATCTTTGGGCTATCGTTAAGGTCCATTAAAGTGGCAATAAAAATAAAATAGTGGAAAACCAGTCCAGGGGAATCATTCATCAGTTTAACTGGCTGTGAAGTATTCCTGCTGGCCTGTCACTTTCTTTATATTCTTGGAGGGGGGGGGTTAATGTTATTGTCTATCGTTATCGACGTGAACTGCTTAATATATCACATTAGCAGGCGACCACTAGTAGACTAACACTAGGTCTAGATCAAGTTGTTTAGCACTCTAGTTCTAGTGCTAACTGCCTTGTAAGACCCAAGGTGCACACCTGCACAGACGCTTCCTCTCCATGCTTTATGCTCAAAGTCCCTTCTTCAAGACAAAGCAACATTTCTAAAACTCCTATGTTAATGCATGTTTTGGTTGCATACGTATGCTTGTAGATCATTTAAATATTAATGCACAAATACAAATGTCCCTGGATACAAGTGCCTTACAGATGTTACGTTGCATAACCACCTGCTCTAGAAAACCTTTTGGAAGACTCCTGCTTTGGTTTGAAAGACAGACGTGGAGAACATCATTCTATAAGATGGTCAGATGTAAAATAAATGTCCAAACTGTCTACAGCCGACATATCAGAAGACATGGAGCTACCCCATGACACGCACACATAAACTCTGACATGCAACTCATTCTCAATACTGTGTGCTCAATAAAATATGAAAACAGATACCACGTCCAGGCTTTAATTAAGGATGAATGATGTTACTGTTTCTAGAGTCCCAGAAGAAGACCCAAGGTATGTTTGAATGATCAGGAGGGGCTTGTTTTAAGAAAGATAATAAACTAAATGCTAATATTAGGAAGTTATAATAGAAAGAAGTGTTCCTTAGCACGATGCCAATTAACAAGTTTGTGTAAATACGACTTGAGAGCAAAATAATCAAGAATGAAAACAAACCAAATATTAATAAAATATTTTTATTTCTAACATCTTAGGCTGACTCATATGTACATTAAAAGTGACAGAACTAATAATTTATTTCTGTGTGTTATATTGTGTTAGGTCAATTAGTCATTCTCTTCACTATGTGGCACAAATAACACGTGGAAGGATAAATCCTGACATCGTGTGGCAAAACACACAAAGAAAATAAATGCTTACACTCAGAAACATACAGCAAGGTTATTAAATAAAACTTTAAATTATATGCTCTGTGTTTATAAAAAATATATATTACATTCTATTCATCGCATAGTGATAATAATACTAACATTGAAATGAAAAGTGCTTTGACCTTATCAGTTGTGCTTTAAAAAATATTTATATATTTACAAGTGGTGCATAGTTATGGTGGTTTCTGTTTTCAGTCTCATCTCACAGGTAAGAGGTGGGTTATCAGTTACAAGGACAAAAGAATACTCAGGCTGTTTGTATAACAGACACAGTTTTCAGTCTCGTTACCTTCCTTCCTCTCAATCACTTCTATTCTTTCTTATGAGATTGTCTGTTTCTGCTCTCCCTGTTAAAACATCGAGGTATGTCTTTTAATTTCAGAGAAAATCGCCAAACATTCTTCAGATCTGTGGTCTGCCTATGTTGTGGGTCTCAGCAGACAGTATGGTGGGGAGACAGAGGGCTGTCCGGTGTCTCAGCTGCAGACAGGTCTGAGCTGGAGCTTTTAAACATTGGTGAGATGTAGAAGGCCTGGGGGGTCCAACACAAACACAAACACAACTTGAGACATGAGCAGACCCTGACATGTGGACACACTCTGATGAACCAAACAGAAAAGGAGAGGTATACTGACCACCCAGTAAGCAGTGAGAGCCCCCTGTGTGTATCCTGTTAGCACGTCTGACGGGTAGTGCCTGTAGTCCGAGATGCGCGTCAGACCCGTGTAGACCGCCAGAAGGACCAGGAAGGACTGCAGCAGAGGCCTCAGCAGCCGAGCTCCTCGCCACGTCAGCCGGGCCTGCAGGTAAAACTAGAACAACAACAAAGTTGTTTTAATGCAATGGAGAACACTAAAGAGACAATATATGAATAAGATGTTTCTTATGGAGCTTCAGTTATTGATGGTGTTAAAAAAAAGGAAATAAATTACATCCGGGTTTTCAAAAGCTGACTGTATTTCCTGTGGTATTAAAAAAGTGACACGGTTTGAATAAAGTTAATAAGAAGTATAGCACCAAAGACCTTCAGAGCTCTTTTCTATGAAGCAGATTAGACTCATGAAAGCTTTTTGTTATCAAAAGATAATTCCACATTTTCTAAACATTGAGTGATTCAGTATGTTTTGTGTCTACTTGATTGGAAAAAAGGTTTCTCATTAATTAAAGCCTCATTCAATGTTTTTTAAGATTTGTTTTACAAAGCCAGAATTTTTAGCTGTTAAATAAATAATTTTTGTTATATCTCTGAGATTTTGTTGCTTTTTATTGCTACCAAGTAAAACAACTGACTGAATATCTTTTTGGTGAGCAGTGATTCCAAATGTTCTGCCAGGGTTTGTATATCTGCTGTATGTTTGTCTACGTCTTATCTCTAAAAAGCATCTTAAATTAACCTTGACATAAAAGAAAGTATATTGATTCACTGATTAAGTGTTGGTTAAAAGTTTGCACAAATCAAAAATTATAAATCATTATTGTAATTATTGAAAGATGAAAATCTGTAATTTATCCTCTTCGTGCTCTCACTGACTGAGTTTGTAAAAACTAAGAAAATTCCAGCTTTAACAAACTTCACTAGATATTCCGAATTTCTGGTAAAACCTTTTTAGGACACTGTAGGTTTTCATTGAAGGTGCCTAAAGAAAGCCATTTGTTTAACAGCGTTTGAGGAGTGTGGCGGGGTTTTCTTTTTCCTCAAACACACATTTCTTGGACCTTATTAACAGAAACATGCCAGCTTTTTATAGGGGGCAATAATGCGCTCATTTGTCAGCTGTCTACACAGAAGAGAACAAAAAAATAAGGGCCCAGAAATAATAATGTGATTGTTACCAGGGTATAAATCCAGTTTTTGTGTGATGTGTAGGAAGACAGCCAATCTCACACAGTCTCATTAAATAGAAGAATCATTGTTTTGCTTCTTTTGCTCATCGTCTGACTCGGAGTGTTTGGCGCCCCCTTTTCGGACAGGGAGATTTCATTGTCGCTGTGAGAGCACACAGCCAGCACCAAGAGTCTGGGTGAAATCTAGTAGGCGGGTAAAGATGGTGATGTTTACATCACCTAGGCTTCACGTCATGAGGAGAGTGGAGTGGACAGTGCACGGTGAATTGTAAGTGCATCACTTCACATTAGAAATATGTTCAGCCTTAATCTAAATTCTAAGTTTAAAGGATTCCATACATTTTTATGATGCTTATTTTGCTTTGTTTTCTTTCTTTAAATGTCAGTCAGTCATTTTCTATACCACTTCTTACATAGTGGGTTGTGGGGAAGCTGGTGCCCATCTCCAGCAGTCTCTGGGCAAGAGGCAGGGTACACCCTGGACAGGTTGCCAGTCCATCACAGGGCAACACACAAACAACCATACACACACTCATTCACACACCTAAGGGCAATTTAGAGTGACCAATTAAACTAACAGGCATGTCTTTTGGACTGCAGGAGGAAGCTGGAGTACCTGGTGAGAACCCACGCATCCACGTGGAGAACATGCAAACTCCATGCATGTGGCTGGGAGTTGAACCCAGAACCTTCTTGCTGCAAGGCAGCAGTGCTACCAAGTGCACCACCATGCAGTGGTGTATTGAACATGTGTTGAATATTAACTTGAATTTGGTCCTGTTAAAAAATGTACTTATTTTCCAATCAATAGTTTACATAACTATAAATTTGATAACATACTTGATTGTTGAAACCAGCACATTCAGCTCTATCTACCAATTTAACCACTTGTATGAGGCCACCAGAGTTTACACATATAAGCTTCCAGAGAGACACACACACACACACACACACACACACAGACATTTTCACATAATACAGCAAAGTTGTGAGGGAATGGTAACACTCCTCCCACAGACAAACAAAGCAGCCTTTGTTGGCCTCGTATCCTTCAGTCCCTCTGCTCTCATTCTTCCACTTTTTGTTGCAAACTGGACTGACAATAAATCGATGTTTCAGGAAATTTCTCTAAGACATGAACACTGTGTTTGTAACTGAATATTAGAAATACAATGAGGGCTACAAGTTTGACAATACAACGACAAATGTGTACACTTGATAATTAATACACAAAATGAATAAAGAGAATTGTTTAGAGAGCTTAGTAATTGAATAAATACACAAATAATTCAATGTGGAAATCATCACTTAAAACTTCTAACTGCTCAGTTCACCATTTATTTATTTTTTACATTTACTCTGCTAGAGTCCATCATTAAAATATTGAAAATGTCACTACCACTTGTCAAATAGACCCTCCTGTCTGATGATGGTGAACCTGCACAATAACTCAGCAGTTTATCCTTGCACCACTGAATTTAACAGCTTTTCATTTATAAAATTACACATCCAGCTATTGATCAATTTTAAATGATCTTAGTTATATTTATTAATTTTTTTAATTGATACATTTTCATTTTATTAAAACATTTTTTTTATATAAGATATTTATAGAGAACATAGAAACTCACCGCTAAATAGAGCAAGGCATACATGGCAAAAGAAGCATGGCCAGAGAAGAAGGACTTCCTACAAAAACACAAATGGGCTTTAGATTTATAAATAACTAAAGCACATCACAGAGAAAAATCATAAACACATTATTTCCTTTTACATGTGAATCTCAATTAATTAGAATATGATCAAAAAGTTAATTTATTTCAATCATTCAGTTCGTGAACTGAGTTATATTATATAAATACGTTACTTAGAGGGATATACAGCATAGGTCTAAAGTTTTTATTTTAGTTAGTTGTGATGATTGTGATGACCAATAAGAACTTATTTTTCTACAGTACAATGTAGGCATTCAGTACTTTGTTGGAGCTCCTTTTGTGTAAATTACAGCATCAGTGCAACGTGAGCGATCAGTCTGTGGCTCTGCTGAGGTGTTAAGGAAGCCCAGGTTTCTTTCATAGCTTTGATAGATCACTGAGCTTTTAGAAACTTTGGACAACTGAGCAACAGTTCAGTCTATTTTCTCCATAGCCCAGATGTTGTCTGTGGATCAGGAGTAGCTTAACAAAGGAACGTGCAAGTGTTGTGGAACATGTCCTGGATTCAGTTGTATGTGGTTGCTATTGAAGCTGCCGCCTTGAGAATCTCCCCCAAACTCTGATTGGGCTTTACTTAACAATGCTCTCAATGCTGTAGCTGGCCTTTTACTTGTGTGCATTTTCCTACCACATCTTTTCCTTCCAATCAACTTTCCATTGATTTGTGGCCTACCCTCCTAGTGGAAGCTGTCAATAACTGTCTGCTGGACAACCGCCAAGTCAGCAATGTTTCCCATGATTGTTTTTACCATAACATTACATGTCTGTACTAGTAATACTTTTTTATTATACTTATATAAGTCAATTTACTGAGAAACAGAATTTGAGTTTTTATTAGCTACAATTTATATTCTTACAAATTAACAGAAAGAAATGCTTGAAATGTCAATCTACAGTCAATAAATAAAATATGCGTCCAAGGAGGCTTGTTTGTCAGATTAAAAGTAGATTTGAACAAAACAACCTTTAAGCAATTATTAAATATACTTTCCATAAAGCCCACCTTTCTGTATTAATTTGTTTTATTGGTCCGATGTAATATTTTAATTTTAAAAGTCAGGTTTTAATTAGCTGTAAATGGAAAATCATCATAATGAACAGAAATGAAGGTTTGAAAACATCAGTTTGTGTGTTAATCTGTATAAAATGGCTCACTTAGTGAATTGAGTTACTGAAATAGATTAACTTTTACTGATATTCTAATTTATTTAATATGACTGCATAATATAATGAGTATATAAACAAGTAATAATGTTATGATCTACTGATATTTATATGCATCCAGGTAAGAGTCTTGAATTGAGAACAATTTTCCACCCCAACACACATATAATTACTCTGATTCTCACCTGGCCTCTTCCACTAATCGGTGGTCAGGGTTGCGACAGATCACTGTTGCTACATAGGTTCCAGTTGTGCAGTTAAGCGATGCATAGGTGATGCCACACACAGACAGGAAGTAAGGTCGCAGCCGCCCAACACTGAGCTTGGCCATGTTGGTAAGCGACTGGCCGATGCAGCAGCCGAACAGGAAGGAGCCCAGCTCCTTGTACAGGCAGGAAACATAACGGTTTCTCACAAAAGATTTAGAGCTGATGCTTTGGAAACGCACCCGGTAACACTCTCCAAGCGCAATCTGAAGGTGAAATAAATTAAAAAAGGAAAATGGTGTAAACAATGAAAGGAAAGAGATGCTGTGATTGGGAGGTTAAATACTCACTGCAAAGCCTGTAATGAATATTCCACCTGTGATAAGAAGCCCATTTGGTATGGCTTCATTGTGTAGATAAGGGTAGGTGATGCTGGGGTCTCCACATATGAAGCCCCTTTTGTAGGGGCCCACTACCTCCAGCTCACATGCAAAGAAAGGAATCGATGCTGCATGGACAGAGAAAGGGGGGAAAACTGAGTTGGCACAAGAGATAAATCAGAGGATGTGTATAGGTAGAAAACTGCCTTGTGTGCTGCTCTTGTTTTGGTGCTTTTCAAAAGCAAATGCTGTCAAAATGTATCTATCACAGAGAACTAGACAGCTGATATAACAGCAATTCTTATATGCATTGTAAAATATGGTAAAAAGCGGCAAGGGATTTGCTAATAGCAATGATGTAGAAACGAAATCTTAAGTGACCCACAGGCAAAAGTGCACCAGTACTTAGGCTTCAGCTCTTTCTCCAGCCCAATGAAAACAGTCTTAGCTCTCAAATATTCAGTCATTATTACTGAAGTGATTGAATTGTGTTTTGTTTGTAGCTCAAAAAGGAACTCATATTTGTTAACTTTCAATCAGATTTCTAATACTGGCATTTTAATGAAAACTGATGACAATGGTAATTTGTGCAAAACCTCACTAAAATAAGTTAGGATTGCTAATGTTTGGTGCATGAGCGACTGTTGCACTAAAGCATTGCCTCACACTACTTATTCACACTTTCAAGATTTTAAAGCAATAGCTTCTGCTATTACTTATTCCATACTGTGTTTTATAGGTCTTAAAAGAATAGCCTGGTCTTTTTAAAGTTGAATTGAATTTTTTGTGTTAACCAGCAGACAGTATCTCACCTGCAGTAAACCTGACCAACAGTTATCTTTTTAAGGAAAAGGACCAGTAATTACTTGACAGACAATGACGCCTTTTCTAAATATTTCACTGTATCCTTAAACTCCTCCAGACTCAAAATGTGTTTCATGCAAATATTTTATAAACCTTGCATACACAGTACCATTTACATAAAGATCAGTTATGCAAATAGAGGCCTGCGGTTTCTTTACAATGACAAATGGGTTGGACAGTGACTTTTAACAATTGCCGTACATTAAAATGATGAGTTGCAAAAACTGACATGCAGAATACTAGGCAATTAACTGTCTAATGCAAAAGGGACTAATGCAAAAGGGACAGTTGTGTATTTGTTTAGAAAATGTTACTTGTCAGTCAGTCATTTTCTACCGCTTATTCCATAGTGGGTCACAGGGGAGCTGGTGCCTATCTCCAGCAGTTTCTGGGCAAGAGGCAGGGTACACCCTGGACAGGTTGCCAGTCCATCGCAGGGCAACACACAAACAACCATGCACACACTCATTCATACACCTAAGGGCAATTTAGAGAGACCAATTAACCTAACAGGCATATCTTTGGACTGTGGGAGGAAGCCGGAGTACCCGGTGAGAACCCACACATGCATGGGGAGAACATGCAAACTCCATGCAGAAAGACCCCTGGCTGGGAATTGAACCCAGAACCTTCTTGCTGCAAGGCAACAGTGCTACCAACTGTGCCACTGTGCAGCCCAATGTTACTTGTATGAACCAAAATTTTATTTTTTAAGTTTTTCTAAGATGCCAGAAATCATCTTTGTCCCCGAGCTGACTAGCTGTTTGCTCAACTCTCTGGTCAGAACTAATTTCAGCTTCTCTAAACTGTAATAACTTAGTGAGCTTCCTTATGTGGATATGATACTGAATGCTAACAAGCACTCCACAAAACTCTAATTAAAGAAAACTATTTGTCATTTCAATAACATGTGCAAACGACTTAAGCCACTCTACATTTTTATAACAAGTATTGAAGCATTTTTCAATAATTTCAAAATTTTATTTGGACTTTGGCTGCTTTTATGCTAATTTTAATGCAGTATTTGAATAAAATAAGCTGAAGATTTGACATAAAGAAAATTTTATTTTCTTTGTTTTTCAACAAATTTATTTAACGACTTCATTTAAACTTATTGTTTAGCCCTGTAATTTTTTTCCCATCACTTTTGCCAATTTACTAATGTTTCTAAGGGCAAACTAGATCACAAATTAGGTTGTTATTATGTTTTTGGCCCTGTCAACATATCTCCACTATAATAACATTTTTGACTGCATAACTGTTAAGCCTTTAGCACTAATTTGTAGACGTCCTGAAAAAAATAGAAACAATTCATGTCTTTGCGGGGGGTCTGGGGCATTCAAGTGCTGTAAGAATGTATTCTTACAGCACTTGAATCTTCTAAATTTCATTCAAATGCTCATTTGGACTTGAGAAAAAAAGAGTTTTAAGAAAGATGAAATTTTATATGTAAAAACAAATCTATATATTATTAATAATTCGTCATTCAAACCAAATTGAACAGACTATTAACAAATGAAGATAAGTTAAAAGGTTGTAGGTATGCAAACATATTGCCTTTGATTATTCCTCGCTAAGCATGTTAAATATTTTCTTGACTGTAGCTAAACACAACGTCAAAACAAAAGTCAAAGCTAATCAAGCATTCACTGTAGCATAGGGGATTTAATAAAGAAGAAAGGTCAAACATGGAATATATTTACAGGAAAATAAATCAGGAATGTGGCGGTCATAAAACTTGGTCACTGGGCTGTAAGAAACTTCAAGGAGGAGCAGAAGAGATCTTCTGTTCTCTGGATGAAAACAAGCTGAATCCACTGAGAATGGAAAGAAAGGAATGCAGTAAGGCAGAGCTCCCACTGCGCATGTGTGTGAGAACATTTCTGTTGTTAAGGAGAAGGGGGGGGGGGTTGTTTGTGACTCCAGTTCAACCCTGCCGAACAAAACAAAGAGTAAATGGAGCAGCAGAGATCAGAACAGAGCCAGAACCAGCTTCACGCTGTCTCTGCTTGTCTCTGGACGTCCTACCCTCTCTGTCTCTTTCTCCGCTTCTGTTTTGCATGCCTGCACACACAGAACAAAACGGGGAGTGGAGAGATAAAAGAGGAGATAAAGACACTTCTCGCAGGGCTCTGTCTCTTCCTAACATAGCCTATCTGTTGCTAATATGAACCATGCAGCTTTTTCCATTTAACCAATAGCACGTGACCAGCCCTTTTTTCTCATCAGAGGGTAGGTCAGCAATTAGAGGTCACACAAGCATGTACATGCACAAACATGCAGTACTCATGAATTGTAGTTATTTATTTTAACTAAATTCCCCCCAGACTTTCCTCTACCCTGAGAACTGGGATGTTGTCATGGAAAGTGCAGAAATCCCCAGGCAATGCACAGACCAGCTGCTACGGGGCACTCAATAAGGCACACAAAGGGGGACAGAAGGGTCCACAAGTAGATGAATGGAGGACTTTTTCTCAATCAATTTAAACTAAATGCCTTTAAATAGACATTGGCTAGAATAGAATTCCCAAGGAATCATGATACTTACCCAAACATTTGAATCACAAATGCATAAAATGATTAAACTGCTGTAATGTACAACAGAAATCAATACTTATTCCTACTGCAGCTAGAACGTTTAAACAATATCTTATATCACACTGATGTATCGTTATTTTGATTTCGACACATAGACTTAAGCAGAAAAATAGATCAAATGTTGTAACAGTTTTCTAATATGAGGCCTGGATGTGAAGGTGAGTGCTTTAGGTTTGGCACCCTTCTGAGACTCTTATTTTGAAGGACAAAAATAAAGTTATTGTTGCTGTCCTATATTGTTGTTGGAGTCAGCTAATAGGGATTGGTTGACTATGACACTACAGTATGTCTACTGAAGAAACCCTCACTGTGTTTAAATTATATATCAGCATTTTAGCAAAAAAGAAACAGTGACAGATTTACAGAAAAAATACAATTTGTTAGCGCTGTGAAATTACCACTACTAGCTAAAGGTTAGTGCCAACAACAAAGATGTTGCTATCTGCCTCAGGGCTATATGATAATACTAAACTCAAGGTCTTTTTCACAGATTTTTAATTGCATTTGATCACAGTTTGAGGTTCCATTAGTAAAAAACACAAGAAGGGAGCATTTTCAGTTTTTTTTTTAACAATAGGATCACCAATCATAAATACCACAATGTATGGACTAGTCAAGCCTGGACTGGAATATTGTACACTCATCTATGAAACATTTACTATAAAAAAAACAAACAAATAAATTGGGATTTCAATTTATAATGGAATTTACAAATAATATTGCTAAAAAGTCCTCGTCTCATTCTCATGAGTGATATCATTAATCTCTTATAGGCTGGCTGTATGATTATGGCCCTAAGAGTTTCCACACCATTAATGTCCTGGTTTTTTTATAACTGGACATATTTCCCACCACCTTTTCTGGCATCTCATCAAAATCAGTTTCAAGTATGGGAATGACATGATGTAATTTGTTTTGCGATTTTGAAACAGTAATTTAAATCGGTGCCTACTTGCAAACCAAAACTGGAGTTGTTTTAATGTTCATATTCTAACAGTTCAACACATCAGTTATCACACTTCCAGCTGCTGGGTGGCTTCTGTTATATAAAAACAGGAAGGAATAGAAATGTAGCAAAACAGAAGTTAGTTTAGTTAGTGAAGTTAAAAAAGGGGAAGGAATAACTAATGTATGGAGCATTTCAACACTAACAGACTAAGAGTAAAACCAAGCATTTGGTTATTTTGTACGGGTGATGGCAAAAAGATGTGTTATGAAGTAAAGATATAATACAATTAAAATGAGAGAAAACACAACGCAAGTTAATAAATTAGTCTTCCTCAAACCTCTTGGACATACGGTTTGTCTTATGTTCATTCGTTATCGCGGGACATTATGTAAAATATATATGTGCCGTTTGCTTGATTCAACAATATAATTATAAAGGCTTTGACTGTAATAACAAGGTTATTGTGTCACAAGGGATTTTCCAGTAATCTATAAAATGCAATGTTTCTATGGAGAGATGTTTACCAAGAAAAAGACAGAGGAGGTCTAATCCGACCAGGAATTTCCTTTTGGATAGAGCATGTCCAGTTATCTCCAGGAGTTTCTTCCCGCTGTCCATCCCCATCCTTGGCGCCGTCAGGCCGTCCTTGTTGTCCGACAGTTTGAGCTGAAGCTCCGCACTCGGTACGCTCACAGCTGCCCCAAACGTATCCAGCATGACGTCCGTCTGATTGTCAGTTAAAACTCAGCGTGAAAGCAAAACAAAAAAAACCTTGTTGGCAGCAACAACCTTCCGGCAGCAGCGGCAGCCTCTCATGCGTAAAACCCAGAAGGCGGCTGCGTCTTTTAAACGGTGACGTGTTGACGTGTTGGTATGTCCATTCATCACCGTCTGCCAGGCCTGCCCCGACTTGTTGCTGCTGATTCACATCAAGGAAATGCCATTGTGTGTGTGAAACAAACTGGGATAAGATCTCTTTCACTCTCTATGGTACAACGGAAAGTTATGGGATTTGGAGAAATGTCCACAGATCCAGGTGGGAGGGACCAGGATCTAATGCATCAGAGATTTGTCACAGTGACTGTAGTCTGGATTGAACGCTCCTAGATTTCTTCACTATAACCTTTCACCTTCACTTTTCCTCACCCAACTAACTTCTAAATCTCCATTATAAACTTGGGGAATATTATTTTGCATGAGCCAGTACTGACCAAACTTCTGGCCATGTGAGTCAGCTTTCTACTCTTGAGCTACTTAATTTTGTGACTCTTATATACGTATATATATATATATATATATATATATATATATATACAGTACAGACCAAAAGTTTGGACACACCTTCTCATTCAAAGAGTTGTCTTTATTTTCATGACTATGAATAGTGTAGCTTCACACTGAAGGCATCAAAACTATGAATTAACACATGTGGAATTATATACTGAACAAAAAAGTGTGAAACAACTGAAAATATGTCTTATATTCTAGGTTCTTCAAAGTAGCCACCTTTTGCTTTGATTACTGCTCCGCACACTCTTGGCATTCTGTTGATGAGCTTCAAGAGGTAGTCACCTGAAATGGTTTTCACTTCACAGGTGTGCCGTGTCAGGTTTAATAGGTGGGATTTCAAGCCTTATAAATGGGGTTGGGACCATCAGTTGTGTTGTGCAGGAGGTGGATACAGTACACAGCTGATAGTCCTACTGAATAGACTGTTGGAATTTGTATTATGGCAAGAAAAAAGCAGCTAAGTAAAGAAAAACAAGTGGCCATCATTACTTTAAGAAATGAAGGTCAGTCAGTCCAAACAATTGGGAAAACCTTTAAAGTGTCCCCAAGTGCAGTCGCAAAAACCGTCAAGCGCTACAAAGAAATTGGCTCACATGAGGACCGCCCCAGGAAAGGAAGACCAAGAGTCACCTCTGCTGCAGACGATAAGTTCATCCGAGTCACCAGGCTCAGAAATCGCAGGTTAACAGCAGCTCAGATTAGAGAACAGGTCAATGCCACACAGAGTTCTAGCAGCAGAAACATCTCTAGAACAACTGCTAAGAGGAGACTGTGTGAATCAGGCCTTCATGGTAAAATAGCTGCTAGGAAACCACTGCTGAGGACAGGCAACAAGCAGAAGAGACTTGTTTGGGCTAAAGAACACAAGGAATGGACATTAGACCAGTGGAAATCTGTGCTTTGGTCTGATGAGTCCAAGTTTGAGATCTTTGGTTCCAACCACCGTGTCTTTGTGCGGCGCAGAAGAGGTGAACGGATGGACTCTACATGCCTGGTTCCCACCGTGAAGCATGGAGGAGGAGGTGTGATGGTGTGGGGGTGCTTTGCTGGTGACACTGTTGGGAATGTATTCAAAATTGAAGGCATACTGAACCAGCATGGCTACCACAGCATCTTGCAGCGGCATGCTATTCCATCCAGTTTGCGTTTAGTTGGACCATCATTTATTTTTCAACAGGACAATGACCCCAAACACACCTCCAGGCTGTGTAAGGGCTATTTGACCAAGAAGGAGAGTGATGGGGTGCTGCACCAGATGACCTGGCCTCCACAGTCACCGGACCTGAACCCAATCGAGATGGTTTGGGGTGAACTGGACCACAGAGTGAAGGCAAAAGGGCCAACAAGTGTTAAGCATCTCTGGGAACTCCTTCAAGACTGTTGGAAAACCCTTTCAGGTGACTACCTCTTGAAGCTCATCAACAGAATGCCAAGAGTGTGTGGAGCAGTAATCAAAGCAAAAGGTGGCTACTTTGAAGAACCTAGAATATAAGACAGATTTTCAGTTGTTTCACACTTTTTTGTTCAGTATATTATTCCACATGTGTTAATTCATAGTTTTGATGCCTTCAGTGTGAAGCTACAATATTCATAGTCATGAAAATAAAGAAAACTCTTTGAATGAGAAGGTGTGTCCAAACCTTTGGTCTGTACTGTATATATATATATTAGTTTTTAGTTGTCCAGCAATATTGTGATTTTTTTTAATGTTTCATGTATTCTCGTGTTATCTCTATAATGGATTAGAGAGTGACCCTTCCTTAGAAAAAGTCAGTGTATTTTGGCCAAATCAAGTTGAAGAAAAACAACCGTAGAACTCTGGGGTATGTTTAATAGTGAAAGTAAGAGCATTTTCACACGTACAATGAAGGAAACGCTAGTGGCTGAACAGCTGTGTAGCCACAAGAAAACCACTGATCAGTAAGGCTAACTGGAAAAAGGATACAGTTTGCTAACCTATAATAAAAGCAAAATACGAGACAATACATGGCCAATAAAAGACAAAAAAAAACCTGTGTTGTACTTTTTTCTTAGCAAAACTCTTCCCCTAAAAATTATAAATTGTGTTCATCTTCATTAAATGCCTGTGCTGAGATGACAAATTGGTACTATTCTTGAATTTAGGTTGAGGGCCACGGAAAATTATTCCAAGGGCCACCAATGGCCCCAGGGCCGCACTTTGGACATTGTTGACATAATGATATCAGGATGAGCAGTATGGACAATCACTAACAAACTAGCATCCTCACAAAAACGGTAGTTTACATGCCAAACAACATGGAGGCACAGCATCTCCTAGAGTCACAGTTTAGGCCTACAATAGTTGCAGAATTGGGTCCCTGTCTGACAATATGAGAAAACCTACCCGTTTTTCATTTCTGCTTGTGGGTGATTTTATGTTTTTACTAAACTATAGTGTACTTAAAACAAATTTGAACTTCTACACTGTTGTTTTTGTCAGTCAGTCATTTTCTACCACTTATTCCATAGTGGGTCACAGGGGGAGCTGGTGCCTATCTCCAGCAGTCTATGGGCAGGAGGCAGGGTACACCCTGGACAGGTCACCAGTCCATCACAGGGCAACACACAAACAACCAAGCACTCACTCATTCATAAACCTAAGGGCAATTTAGAGTGACCAATTAACTTAACAGGCATTTCTTTTAACTGTGGAAGGAAGCTGGAGTACCCAGTGAGAACCCACGCATGCATAGAGAGAACATGCAAACTCCATGCAGAAAGACCCCTGGCCAGGAATTGAACCCGGGACCTTCTTGCTGCAAGGCAACGGTGCTACCAACTGCACCACCATGCAGCCCCTGTTGTTTTTGTCCTTCAAAAAAATGAAAAACAGATCATGTTTTAATTGAATGTTTTCAGTTGTAAAGCAAATATTCACAACATCAAGTTAAGTGCCTGTGCAGCTTTACTTTTTGGGTTTTTAATACTAGTTGATGAAATTCGTTACAGACCTTCATCCAGCCACACTTGACCTCATGTATTGTGGCTTCAAACAGGGGGTAGGGCTTTCCTAATTATTTTTGTGGTAGGAGCTATTTGGTCCTTAGAACAGATTTTGAGGAATTACTTTTTAAATGATGAGCTATGAGCTTCACTTGCAAATTCACTTACAACTGTAAGAAATTACACTGCCTGGACAAAAAAAGTCACCACCTAGATTTACCGAAGCAGATAGGTATGAGTCTCCTATTGGATAATTACTGTATGGGTGATTATCTTTCAGCTCACAACAAGTTATTTAACCCCTGATGCAATGAGTTGCTTCTTATTTCTTAAACAACCATGTCGTGGTCGTGGAAAAGACGTCAGTCTGTTTCAAGTCATGGACATGCATCAAGCAGAGAAAACATCTAAGGAGATTGCAGAAACTACTAACATTGGGTTAAGAACTGTTCAACGTATTATTAAAAACTGGAACGATAGTGGAGAACCATTGTCTTTGAGAAAGAAATGTGTTCGGACAAAATTCCTGAAAGATTGTGATCTGCGAGCTCTTAAACGTTGACCAAATTAAATCAGAAACAGGTGGGAACAAAGGAGCCTGAACAATACAGGCGAAGAATGATTAATTAAGCACAAATGAGCAGAAGAGCAGGGAGGAAACAGGACATGTCTAAATAAACAAAGGGACAGAATAGAAGATATAAGCAATAAGAACCAGATCTATAAGGAATTATAACTAAACACGTATAACACAAGAACCCAGGAAGAACCCAAAACTAAACAGAAGAAATCTAATAACCCGAGATGAACAGAGAGGAACCTGGCTGTGCAGAGAAAGTAAACAAATACAAAACCTAACACAGGTGGATCATGACACAAATTGTAAAAGAGTGGTTCATGGAGCTTGAGACATCATTTTCACACATGTATTGGGCACCACAGAGTCCAGACCTTGACCCCATTGAGAAACTTTGGGATGTGCTGGAGAAGGCTTTGCTTTCACACTGTCTGAATCATCAATACAGGATCTTGGTGCAAACAGTGAGTGGAAATAAATCTTGTGACAATGCCGAAGCTTATCGAAACAATGCCACAACCAAAGCATGCTGTAATCAAAGCTAAAGGCGGTCCAACAAAATGTTAGAGTGTGTGACCTTTATTTTTGGTAGCGACCTTTTTTTGGCCAGGCAGTATATTTTACCAGTATTACTCTAACCAAAAATTGGTTTAATGTCTAGTTTTGTGTATGTAACAACTGCTTCAGTGTTGTCAATTATAATTGTACATTTAATGCAACCAATATTCCTAAGCAGAAGGCAAAATACTACAAGAGGATTGGTATTAATGAGTTTATTAATATATCTAAAAACAGCATGGGGTCCACTAAGATCCACAAGTTATTTTGCACATTAGAGAACTGCAAAAGCGGGAAAAGCTGCCATTTCTTTCCAAGCATGTTGATCTCAGATCACAGGTCTACTTAGCCAGGTTGTTTGGTTTTCTGTCCATCGGCCTGTTTGTGAACTCTTTTCAAGTCATGATATTCTCACAATGAAAAAGGTTGGCAGCTCCCTTAACCTTAGAAGTCCAGCTAGATCAGTTAGATCTGTGGCACCTCTAATAAGATCTCAGGGAGAAGAATCTGCAGTGTCTGTTACTACATATGAGTAAATATGGGAGATCAGGGTAGAGACGCTGCAGCACACCTACATCCAGTCAGAGCCCAATCATAACCTCTGGTTGTGACAACAGACAGGTTTAAAGTAATCTTTTCTTTTAATGTATTTCTTACCTCCAGTAATATTGAGGTTTAGGCGAGGCCCAGACAGAGTCCCAACTTGAATCTTATTGAGAATCTGTGAAGGGAGCTAAAGATTAGGGTGATGGCAAGGAGGTCTTCTGTCCTCCAAAACTTGGATCTCATCTGCAAATATAAAGAATTATCAAAATCCCAGTGAAAACATACAAAAAGCTGGTCAGCAATTATAAGAAGGGTTTACTGTAATGCACATACATATTTTTCCATAGATCAATTAGAATGGTAAATTACTTTTTACAAACAGGATCCTCCTTTCACATTGTTTTGTAAACGATTGAGACATGCCTGTGTCATTTCCTTTCGAAACAAACTTCTTGGTTGAACAAAAAGTGTCCAACAAATGTCATTATACAGTAACTGATTAACTCTAACCACATTTTTAAAACATCCTGTTAACATCAGTAGAAAGTCAGCCAACTGAATAACAGTTCAACTTTTTAATCCTTAAATACTTACACCAAACAGAGGAATAAAGTAACTCAAATCATAGGGCTTTGTTGTGAAAGTACTGAGAGGATGCGGTTTACTTAATAGGGTTTTTTCCCTTGTAATTGTGCTTTCCTCCCCTAGGTGGAGCCTGTGGTCTGGTATTTACTCACTCTGTTGTGTCTCCTGCCTCCATTTCTATGTTACTTTAAGATCACTCCAGACATGTGGGGCCAGATTGTTAAAGCAGAGGAAATGAGGACTAGAATAAAAGTAAACAGTAACTAAAGCTAACCTATAAAAGGAGGGACTGGAGAATAAAAATAAATTAGAGGAGACAGAGCTAAGAGGGACAATGAATGTAAAGGGGACAAAAACTGAGTAATTAACAACTAAAAGAGGAAAACTAATGACGAGAGGAGAACACAATGGGAGGCAAAAGGAAAGCAGAACTGTCAGAACACAGAAAGGAATAAACATGAATACAAATCCTCAAACAAGAACATCTAGCAAAACAAAACACAAAACCACAAACAAAGTCCAAAATGTGACATCCTGACATGCAGAAGTATTTCAAACTTTACACTTAGGTTTTTTTGCTCTGAAACTGAAGTTTAACCATCAAAAAACAGGAAGTCACTTGCTAAAACCAGGATGCTGTGATTACAGAGTGAAGTATTTTTGCCCATATTGTAGATATTTTTTAAATCTGCCTGTCCTATGAATAAATTTATCCCACACTGCTGGGTTCGCTCATCTCAGGATCAACACGAACAGTCTCTATTGGGTACAGGCAGCACATGGCTCTTTGCCATGCTGCACTTCAAGAAAACTCCAAGAACAGCTCCAGCTGGATTGTTCTTGGAAACCTAAACCAGTTTTTATCTTGGATCAGAAAACCCTCTCTGAATAAATTCTCTCTTCACATTCCAGCATTTGCAATATCCTCTAATATGGTCAGGTTGTTTTCTGCAACATTTTGTATAGACATGATTGTCCACTCATCTATTTGCATACTCACGGATGTTTTAATTGTTCATCATTTCTTTTAGGTTTATGCAAAAATTGTTCATTAATGGTTTCCCAGCAAACCCTCTAGTATTGAGCCAGTCACTCTGGAAACAAGCGTATGTCAGCCATAAAGTTGATGTGTATTCTAGTCAAGACAACAAATATATGCGAGTTTTATCAGTTCCAAACTAATTTTTGCATATTGAAATGGTTCATGACTCTAGTTGATGGGCACCGAGTCGCCACCTAGTGGCTTCAGAGCTTGTCTTGCACCTTGAGGTATTTGAGCATGTCTAATTTATTGATTAATCCTCTAATTTTAACACGTTGTGTACTCTTGTCAGAAAATATAAAATTGCTTATTATTAGATGTTTACATGTGCTGGATTTATGACAAAACATCATTTTTATCCTTATCCTTTTTATCCTTATCCTTAAAAAAGAAATATTTGAAGGATAAATTTCAATTTTTTTTATGTTTAATGTGAATGGATGTATTGCTTCATTTTGAATGAATACAATAAATACACAAAATTTTATTTTTTTCTTAAATAGGGAAATTAAGAATGAGTTGACAGGAAGTAATAGAGTGACATTTTGTGCACGTTATTAGTGACTGGGACTTATTGGGGGAAAACTGACAAGTTGTGTTACTTTTCTACTCAAGCAAGAGCACTGAAACCAGAGGTTTTCTTTAGTGGTGGGAGGAAATTTTCTGTTTTTCTCTGCTTCTGTATGTAGAGGAAAGTAAGACAAAGAAAGAGAACCAGTACTTTAGGGTAAGGTTGTTAAGGAGCATTATTAGCACATTATCAGCATGTCATCCAATTCATTTTAAGTTTACTCATAAAGACCTTTACATATAATAATTATTATTATTGTTATTATAACAACAACAATAATAATGCATTTAATATAAAATTGCCTTCCAGGTAACTCAAGGACAATGTACAATTATAGACAGTATAAAACGACAGTTGAAATGCAATAAAATTACAGAGTATGATTTTGTAAACAAGCGAGTTTTAGGTTGTGATTTAAACAGGGTGAGAGAGTCAGTATTGCTTAATTAGTATAGGAATATTGAAATTATTCTTGATTTAACCGGAAGCTGCTGCAGCAGACAGATGTTGGTGAGATTAGATCTTTCTCACTAGTACGTTGATAAGATGCCCCCTATGCAATAAATGCAGTCATGAAATGTATTCAGCACCAAATATTCCATAGCCAACTGTTGGTGGTAGCAAAGAGATGCAGCTGGGAACCACAGCAATTCAACCACAAAGTGGTGGGCCATGCAAGATCCCAGAGCAGGGTTAGTGGATGCGGAGGTGCATACCTCAAAGCGGTCACCAACTTTCTAAGGATCCTAAGTGGAGGCAACTGAATTTCTCTTGTTTCTTGAAGATGTTTCACCTCTCATACAAAAGATTTGTATTTATTTATTTCTGAACATTATTGGAAGTATAAGTTGAAATTAGAACAATCACAGCATTAAGGTCACATATTGTACAATTCGGACTGCCCCTGTCATAGACAGGTTTAGACATAATAAGAAATGTATGTGGAACTACTGAGCCAACATCTCAAGACCAGGTAGCAAGAAAGTTGAAGTTTAGACACAAATGAGCAAATTAGATACAAAGTGATTTAAGGATATCAAAGTGAATATTTTTGATTGATCATTACAAGGCACCCATAAATCTGGCTCAGTTACAGCAATTCTGTCAGGAGGAATGGGCCCAACCTCCAGCAAACTATTGTTTGGAGCTTCTGAAGGAATATGTATGACCTAGGTTGCAGTGTTTAAGGTGCAATTGTACCAAATAATATGGAAATGTAATATCAGTGAGAAAAAAAAAGGCTGTATGTAATTTTTAAATATGGATTTTCAACTAATGCGAAGGTAATATATTTGTTTATTTTTTGCATGTGTTTTTATCAGTAGGGACTGCTGACTTAAGGAGGGAAAGCATGGCAAGTTATGCTACTTCACTACTCAAGGGGGCAGCAAAAGCACTGGCACCTGAGGTTTTTTGCTTATGTTTTCTGCTGATTGTCAGCAGTTTCAGTTTTTTCTGTTTCTGTTCATAGAGGAACACAAAACGACATCACAAAGAAAGAGAGCAAGCACCTTTCTAAACATGAAGTGAAAACCATGGCAGTGACTTCCCAGGGAGAAAGCCCAGCGCATCACAGTGTTGTTTTTGTTCACTGAAAAAAGGTCAGAATGTAATCCTGACCACAGAAAATCCTAAATAAAATCAGTTTGTGTGTGTGTGCACGTGTACTTGTGTGTTTAGCTTTATGACGCTCCGGTTGTGGCAAATCAGTCGCATTCCTTGAGTGTGTGAAATGACGTGCTTCTGTTGTGAGCTTTCTCTGGTATTTCATCACCAACAGTAAGGGAATTAGTGTCTAAATGATAAAAAGCCTTAGAGTATTTTATGAGATGATTACTCAGTAATCATCTCAACAATCAGGAGTTATGATGAAAGAAACAATAACAGATGTCAGTCTGGAATATATGCAATGAATGCAGTGAAGTTTGAAAACAAACACACACCACACACACACACACACACACACATCTGCAAAGGAACTCCTTCAAGCATCTTAGATTTTTAATGAAACACAAAGTGTTTCGGGCTTAGTCGGGGTATTTTTTTTTAGCTTTAATAAATTAGCTTGGAAACTTTGAAGGAATTCTGGGTCCATTACTTTCTTTAAGGAACAGAGTTCTATGGGTTTTTTTTTTGCCCCCGCCGTAACATATGACATTCAAAAAGTGTGTGTGCTATTTGCAATGTTAAATTTCTCGTCTCTGTTTCATACAGACTTCCTCATCTCTGTTACTCCCACACAAAAATAGTCCCCTCATCTTTCCCATAACACCACTGCACTTCTCAATTTTCATTCCTTGTGATACTTTTACTACCTAGGCATTTTTTCTGTTTACAGAGCAGCAACAGCGAAAGTTCTTGAGCCAATCAAAATTTTCTACAAAGATGAAAAACAAAAACTCCCTAGAAACCTCAAGGAATAAAAACCACAGTAAAAACAAAATGTTCTCAAAAGTAAAAGCTAAACAAGGTATGATAAAGAAATCTCATTTAAAATAATAGTTTTGAGGCTCACCTAGCCTCTTTTTTGGCTCAAAGTTATTCATACTCCTGGCAGATTCAAGTTCAAAGCAACTTTTCTACGCTTTGTTAAGGTCGAACCTGAGTATCGACTTGACTATGATAGATAATCTGCAGAAGGAAATACAGATTAAGGTCATGGCAAAGAGGTCTACTAACCTTAAAGACTATCAATTGCAGTTTTCACATTTTCCGCGATTGTAGCTGCTCCTAATGTCTAAACAGTGATATATGATGATTTTGACAATATTTTGCATTTTCAAAGACAGATTACAGATGTAATACATTTCCAAATGGGGTTTAAAAAATCTCTGTTTGGTGCAGAATAATCTCATTAAGATTCTACGTGTTCATGTACTCTAGATATCCAGATAAACCAGAGAAGTTCAAATAAAGTTCAGATTCTATGCAAAACAGTGAAATACAGAAATACACTGGGCACAACATGGGGTCCTCTTCCCAACCGACTAGACAAGCAAAGCACTAACACAAAATTTGTATTAGTACTTTGCTTGTGGGGATCCAACTACTTTGGTATACTTTAGATATACTTTTTCAGACAGGAAATGCTTCTTTTGGGAATGTGTCTGGTTGTCTTTGAATTACAGTCAGAACCATGATTTAAGCCCTACAAAACAGCAAGATCTTTCCATCCAACAAACATACACTCCAGAGGACCAGGAAATAATTAAACTAATTAAATATATAAAACAAATTCTACAAAGACATCAGTTTTGGTTATTATACTATTGAGTAGTAATAATGTATATTGCTAAACCAATATATCTGATCCATATAAAATTGTCTCTGAAATGCACAAAAAACTGAACAACTGCAGCAGCTACCACTTGTAACACATTGAATGACTAGATGAGCATCATTTTAATGGGTCACAATAGGATAAATGCATTAGAGGAGTCTAGAAATGTCCCTCAGCTCTGAAAGGACCCACAAATGTTTCAGGAACTGCTGAATTCCTAACAGTTTCCAGCCTCACAAAGCTGGCTCTGGAAGCAGTCAATTTTTAACAGACTATGCAGCTTTGCCAACACTGATGTTTGCTTGCTTTTTAAACACAGGAGGCCTAACTCAGGCCTAACTTGGACCACTCTGATGTATTTATATGTAATCTGTATAGGCTATATGATACTGGTAATGTGCAAACTATTAATCAATAAAAATGTATTTTAAAAAAAGAGAGAAAATAGCATGCTACAATATGTGCAGCATTTGCTGCACATATTGCTGAAATTCATGATCACTTGCAGCAATTGCTGAAATTCACAGTAGTGATTCATTAAAGGTAACCCTAAGTGTGACCAGTGGCAGTCACTTCCTGACTCTTGTTTGTCTTTATTTAGCAGTTCAGTTCCCGTTCAATGGTTACCACGAACTTTCCTACAACACTTACAGCAGAAAAATCAGTGGATTAAAAATAGACCCAGAGGGAATAAATCCCAAAAGTATAGTCATACGCTGTCAGAGATCAGTGCCTAATTTATTTACGGAAAGCCCTCACCAGCATCTGCAACCACACAACTTCATACTTGTAAATGGTGCAGGGCTCCTCTCACAGTAACAATGTCAAAGTCCTGACAGGAATTTAAAATATATATAGTTAATCAGTTCTGCTTTTTATATGTGCCACATTGCTATTATCGATTTGTATTTATTTTTATTTGATCAGCATCTTACCACCTGCACCGGACCAAACTTAATGCTCACCCAGACAATTTACAACTGTGGAAAAGCCTGCGATCAGATGCAATGCACTGAGATGCTTACATGTTATGCTGTGATGACAAAAACATAAATGTTGGACCAGTTCAGGTAGCTTGGGTGCCCCGTGCATACCTGAGAGTTATAGATATTATCATTAGAAATACTGATATTTAATCATAAACAAAACTATTATATCATAGTTTATATATTATAATAAAACAAAATTTAACAATTTTGGATCAATTATGGCATAAAAATTAGGAGATGGTCAAACAATTCAAGCCCCCAAAATTAAATAAATTTTCACATTGATCACCTTAGACTCTCCTTTTCAATAATATTTATTCCTATCTACAAGTCTGAACCTGTCATGATGTGCAGTTTTGGACCCAAGTGCAGACAGGAATGCTGAATGAGCATTGCGATGATTGAATGATGACGTGAAAGACATGGAACACAAGGAGAACAGGACATAAAGCACGGGTGGAGAACAATGGTCATGGGAACGAGGAATAACAGGCATGGAGGATGCAGCAGAGAACAGTGAGAACCGGAGAGCTTAAATACCGAGGAGGAGTGGAGAATGACATTGGGTGCCGGTGTGTTAATCAGGAGATAATGCAGAACGGCTGCGGTTGAAGGTAAGCAGGGAGTCTGAGGAAGGGAGACTAATTAACACAGAGAGACTGAAGAGAGAAAAACACAGAAACATCTAATGAAGCAGGACAAATACCAACCTAATGGGAGTGAATTAGAATACACAGGGAATGGAACACAGTAATAAACTAAGTAAAGTAACTTAGTAAGTAAAAAATGAAATAATAAATAAAAGGGGGCTCCACGGTGATCCAGTTGTAATCACTGTTGCCTTGCAGCAAGAAGGTCCTTGGTTCTGTGTTGCCCTGTGATGGATTGGCAACCTATCCAGGATGTACCCTGCCTCTCACCCGTAGACTGCTTGAGATAGGCACCAGCTCCCCCATGACCCACTATGGAAGAACCAGGTATAGA
This sequence comes from Girardinichthys multiradiatus, assembly GCF_021462225.1. NCBI lineage: Eukaryota > Metazoa > Chordata > Actinopteri > Cyprinodontiformes > Goodeidae > Girardinichthys > Girardinichthys multiradiatus. The sequence goes on along the minus strand of NC_061798.1, from coordinate 31,752,578 downwards.
AAATGGATGGATGGATGGATGGATGGATGGACGGACGGACGGACGGACGGATGGATGGAAAATGAAATAATGAAGCAAGAACTAACTGGCACTAATGAACAGAATATGGCAAGGAGCATGATGAACAACAGGGAATTATGAAAACAAACACAAATGAAAAACAAAACCTAACACCTAAGGATCATCATGGATCCCCTTTTAAGGAACATGAGGGGCCTCTTACACGAACCTATATTATAACAGGTTTCAATTTTTTTTAAAGGGACTTGGTTACACAATATGATATTAGCACTTTTTGTAGTCAAATCACAATATTTTATTGGTATTTTATGTGATCGATCAACAAAAAAAGCACACATAACTGTGAAATGGAAGAAAGCACGGGATTGGAACCCGGGACAGCCGCACCAAGGACCATAGCCATAGCTATAGCCTATAGCCTAGGAATTTTTAATCTGAAAAGTGTGGTATGCAACTGAAGTCAGCTAATCAGTAGCCAAAGGCCACCTGTGTGTAATTTCATAACATTATAAGTTTAGCTGTTCTGCGAAGGCCAGTCTGGAATAAATTTCTCATTTTTTTCTTATTAGGAAACATGGTTATGATGTGAAATTTCCCTTAGCGATTTGGTTTCGAAAAATATTTGAATCATTAAAAACCCCAACGTCAGGGTGTACTAACACCTTTAATGTAGACTGGGAAAGGTTTGTGAGATGCACAGTGGCATTTTGTCACCACAAACCTAAACCTATTTCATATGTGTGCGTGTGTGTGTGTGTGTGTGTGTGTGTGTGTGTGTGTGTGTGTGTGTGTGTGTGTGTGTGTGTGTGTGTGTGTGTGTGTGTGTGTGTGTGTGTGTGTGTGTGTTTCCGGAGGCCTTCTTTCAGAGGGCAGCTATACCTGCTTTCACTTATGTGCGGTCTGGGTTTATGTTTTCCTGAACTAACTCAGCTCACAGGTCTTTTTTTTTAAACCAGAACCTCAGTAAAAATGTTTTCCATGATGCGATTACAACAAGCGTCTGACCAATGAAACGTCCTTCTTTACATTTTTTAAACCTTGCATTACAAAAAAATAAAATGGCGTAGAGTACATAAACTAGAAGCTTAAACCTGCCCAGTTCCGCAGCAGAAATACAGTAAACTTTAAAAAAAAGCTAATGTTTAAACCTTTCTGCCTCAAAGATTACAACACTTGTGGCTGCCCTATTCTCTTTAACACAAAAACAGTAGCAGTAACTGAACGCATTATGGAGTGTGCTGCAAAAACTATTCTCAACCCTTGAACTTTTGCTCATTTGTTCTCATTACAATCATAAACATTTATGTTTTTGTGGCATTTTATGTGACAGGCCAACACGAAGTAGTACAACATTGTGAAGTTGAAGGAAAATAATACATGATTTTCATGTTCTCTAAAAATCTAAAAAGTGCTACACGCATTTGCATTCAGTCCCTTTTATTTTGACACCTGTAAATAAAATCCAATGCAAAAAAACTTCCTTTAGAAGTTGTTTCATTAGTAGACAGAGCCCAGCTGTGCATAATCTAATCTCAGTATAAACTCAGCTGATCTCTGAAGGCCTCAGAGGTTTTTTGGAGAACATCAATGAACAAACAGCATCATGAGAACCAAGGAACACAGCAGACAAGGCTCAGGTTATTAAACAATAAGAGAAGCACCAAGGGGACGGCCCAGGACACGCTGGAGGGAGTATGTCTCTCGGCTGGCCTGGGAACGCCTTGGGCTCCCCCCGGAGGAGCTGGAGGAGGTGCCTGGGGAGATGGACGTCTGGGCGTCTCTGCTGAGTCTGCTGCCCCCGCGACCCGGTCCTGGATAAAGCGGAAGACGACAAGTACGAGTACGAGAAGCACCAAGTGGTAATTTGTTGACACCCTCTTTTACTTATAGACTCCACAATTCTGGTGCTTAGAGTCAGAAGAAAGACTTGAAAGAAAACCATAATATGTCCTGTTTGCCATTAGTCATGTGGGGGACTCAGGAGATGGTGTTCTGGTCAAATGAGACCAAAATTGTATTTTTTGTTTTTTGTGCAAAATGCTATGTGGGGCAGAAAATTACTCTGAACACACTATAAATATGGTGGTGGCAGCATCATGCTGTGGGGATGCTTTTCTTTGGCAGGGATCTGAAAGCAGGTCAGAGTAATGGGAAGAAGAATGAGACTTGGGTGAAGGTTCACCCTCCAGAAGGACAACAACCCTAAACATACAGCCAGAGCAACAATGTAATGGTTCAGATCAAAGTAAATCCATGTGCTGGAATGGCCCAGTCAAAGTCCAGACATAAATTACACTGAGAATCTGAGGCCAAACTTGATAATTGATGGTTACAGATGGTATCCATAAAATCTGAATGAGATTGAGCTATTCTGCAAAGAGAAATGAAAATAAATTGTGTTTAGTTGTGCAAAAAGGGTAGAGACATATCCCAAACATCTTGCAGCTGTATTCTGGTGTTTCTAGAAAGTATTGACTCAGCAATGATAAACATGAATTTATTACACACATTTAAGATTTACATCTGTAAAAAACCTGAAAACCACGTGTCCTTTACCATCTGCTTCACCTTTTTGGACTACTTTGTGTTGGTCGATTACATATAATCCCAAAAACACACAAGGAAGTTGTGGCCAATTGTGAAAATGTTGAAGGAGTATGCATACTTTTGTAATATACTGTACAAACAAGACTTATGGCAATACAACTGAATTTCACTGTGATGTAATCTGAAAATGTTATTTTGGATATTTCTTGGTCACATGTCCTCTTCAGGTTTGTTTTGTTCTGGTTAAAGTGGATTCCTGTATCGCGCTGATCAGCAGCATATGCCACTTCACGCTCCATTTGTGTAGTCTGACAAATCGCTGCTGAGAATGACATCAGAATATTTTGGGCTATATTTGGAAACAATACAGCTGGACTCCTCACTTCATCAAACAGTATCCTGCAGATGACTCTTTCCACATGTTCTTTTTTTGGGTGGTTAAGACAGTGTGATTCACCCGGGAAATGTTTGCACTTGTTGACTTACAAAGAAAACCTTTTATTGGGGTAAAAGAAGTCAGAATTTAACCATTTTGAAATGGTAGCTGGTGAAAGAGTTTTTAGATTTTAGTTCAGATATTTGCATTTGGAACTTGGTCACATGAGATTAGGGACTTTTTAGCAAAAACATCAGAATGATTCTTTCTAACGTGACAACCTACAAATAATAAATTTCTTAATGAAATAGGCAACATTTAGAGGAATTTTTAAATTACACAACCAATGCATAATCTACTTTTTGCAACAGAAACTTTGCAACAGAAACCATTTGCATGAACTACACCTTAAAAGTGTGGTTTAGTACATTTATGACAAATCCCATGACATGACATGCAAAAGAAGAACCAAAATGACTTTACCATGAAAACATTCATTATACAGTGTCATCCATATTTATTGACACTACTATTGAAAATAAGGAAAAAAGTTTAAAATAAATTAATCTTTTACTGCAGTATCATAACCTCATGCAGAAAATTTTAGAAAAATCAAACCTTTTATTTGAGAGCATTATTTATTATTTATAATTATTTAATAAGATAAAATGTCATGTTAATAGATCATTGTTTTTGACAAAAATCTTCAGTTGCACAATTATTGGTGCCCCTAACAATCCCTTCAACATTAATGTGACTTTACTTTGTTTACTTTATTGGAACTTTTAATTTGTAACCCATATCTCTCTAACTTTCAGGGGGTATAAAGAGGTCTTTTTGTTTTACCTACTGCCCTCTAGGTTGGACAGGGACCAATGTTTGTTTTGCCCCCATGCACAGTGTGTACAACAGTGAAGGAGGAAAATAATCTCCAAAGCTCACGGCAGCAAAAAGTGGTATCTTGAGGTCCCCCAGTGCTCCCAAATGAAAAACCTTTTTTTTTTTTGGTGGTTTTTCAGCAACACACTCTCAATGTGCATCTGGCATAAAACAAAGTTCTACTATAAAAGCACCTCATGCCCATGCTAAAACCGGTAGAGGATCTGTGATGCTGTGGGTGCATTTTCTTACAAAGTCCCTAACCAAGTTAGAATTGAAATGACAACCTGGAGGACGTTTTCTGAAAGTGAAGAATGTGTTATCACGGCAGGACAATGACCCAAAGAAAATGGACGAATTAACACAAAAAGTTAATTCTCCTTCATTGCCAGTCCTGTCCCCAGATGTAAATCCCATACCAAATCTGTGAGGTGAGCAGAAGAGATAAGCGTATATGAAAAGAAACATGATTCTGGAAGATCTAGAGAAATTGTGCAAGGATGACCACTCAGGTCTCTCTCTCTCTATGCTGCAACCTAATTTATTTAATTTTTCATAAATATGTAAAAGGATTCAGTTGCCTTGTTCTATTCAGAAAATGCATTTTTTCCAACTAACACTCTGTATGATTCAGGAATAAGGATTCAGGAAACCCAACTTGTTATAATTTATTATTATAAGGTGAACTATGACTTTGTGTTGTTTATAGAACCTCTTCTGGATCTTTGATCTTGATTACGATGACGAGAAGAAAGCATGCTCATGTCATCTGTCAACATTTAGCAAAAGCATTCTTCTTTCCAGGAATGATTTCGCTACGATCTGATAACCTGATGATGTATTTACCATTAAATAACGTAATTACCATCTGCTCCAAACTGTCAAAACCCGTCTCTTTATCTCTTTCTGACAGACAAGTAGATGCAAGCAAAGATGCGCACTTCGTTCTTTACATATTACAGGAATTTACCGCCTTGGAGTTCGTGAAGGCAGATTTCCCACCCATTCCCAACGGGGTTAAAACCCACGCTCCATCCTTTTTCATTAATAATGAAACAAAGCTTAATATTTAAGAATGTCTCCCTCTCATGTGTTTCATGTTTAACTGTATTGGAATGTAGCCTGGTAAAAAAGCTCTGGGGCGACACTTTTTCTCTCTCTGTATATCTCTCACTCTCGTTTTCCACCACACGCGTTCTCTCTCTGAGACGCACTTGCGCAACAGAGAGGACACCCGCGGAAAGTCTGCTTGTCTAGTTTTCTCACCTCCTGTGAGAGCCACTGAGCGAAAGCAGGGGGGTCATGGTGTGCGTGGGGGCGGGAGGGAAACCCATGACTTCCGTATTTTTCCTCTGTCTGAAAGTACGCTAAAGAGGACTATAAAAACAGTCTTAGTTCCGAGAGCCGCCACACTCTCCAAAGACCAGGACCAAGCTGCGGTAATCAACAAAACGGACTAACTCTGTGGAGCTAACTGACCCATCAGCTCGAGGTCTTTCTTGTGCAACTTTTACAACCTGCATTGGCACCTTTGAGCGTTTTAAGTCAGAAGAGAATCTCAACAGCAGCAGATCATGGAACAACAAAGCAGCCAAGTGGACGTGGAGTCTCTCAAGAGCAGCATCAGACGGCGTGGGAACTGCGTGGATGCTTTTCTCGGCATGTCCATCCTGATTCTGTTCGTGGCGGTGACAGCTCTGGCTGTGGGTGGGATGCTGGTGGTGAAGGAGCTACGCTCTGAGCTCCAGGCACCCAAATCTGAATTTGCTCGTTTGGGGATCACTGATTCACCTTCTCCAACTTATAAGGTAAATAATGTTTTCATTAATAATTAAATCTCCTAATGTCTCAGTCTGATGTCTGGTTGTTTCTAACCCATATCCTGTTCATTTTTCTTTTAACAGATGCAGAATTTTGCCTTCTTGAAACCCATAGCAAGTAAGTATTTTATTTTATTTTATTTTCCTTAAAGAAATGCAACAAATCTCTGCTTGTTAAATAGGCTCACATTCAAAATGAATTCAGGCTTCACAAAAATAAACAAGGCGTTAAATGGATATTTGTGATTTTAATAAAGTAGCGATAATTATTTTGATTGAAGTGCTAATAAGTAACTAGAACTTGAATTCAGTATGTTTTATGCTAAAGTCGGAAAAGAAGTCTCTATTTTCTGTTGCTGGATAGAGGACCAAAAGTGCCACCATCCAATAAATAAATAAATTGTTTGAATAAACCTGTAAAAATATGAATTAAGAAATGCACCACTATTCACATAAATGCTTCATAAATAATTAGATGTACATATAATCAATACAAAAAATAGAGGACCAAAAGCACCGCAATTAAATTAATAAATGTTCATATAGGTGGTTATTTAAATAAAACTGTGATAAATGCTTTAAATAAATAAATGCATCAGTATGTCAGTTTGTTATATTCAAAACTAAATATTGAAATGTGACCTTTAACTGACTAAATAAAACATCAATTCATTATGCAATAACATTTGATTGGAATTATGTTTTAAGATTTCGTGTTCTAAATATGGAGAGCGAAAAGGAAAAAAAATTCAGTGAGCAAATAAATATATGTTAAAGGCATTTATTTATTTATTCATAGTATTTATTTAGGCATGTCATAGTCTTCTCTGCAGCTCCATTTGTTTCATCTGTCTACTTACAGTGGGTAGGACTATAATAGACAAGACGATTGGTCTGCAGTTAACCTCCTGTGCATTTTAGCCAATCAGATGTTGGGGTCTATTTGATGAGCTACACTGACAGTTTAAATATATTTACTACAGACTGTAGCAAAGGAAATATTAAATGTTTAAGTATACTTGAATCATATGATTGTGTATTGACTCATTTACATAAATACTGAGGTTTATTTAATGTATTTATTACAGTTTTATTTCAGGATGATTTATACTATCACTTATCTAAATATTTATTTGACAAATTAATTATAGCCCTTTTGGCCCTCAATCCCTTTCTCCTTTCTTTGTACATATTGTGTAATTTTCAATTCTTAAACATATACAGATTTTTTATTTTTAGAAGTTGAAGGAGGTTTTATAGCCATTTGTGGTGTGTCTGGACAGAAGTAATGTTTGTAAACCAATCTCATGTAAGCATCTTCTAACTATCCATGTGTTTGTCTCCTCTGTTAGGTCAGCTAGACAACATGACAATGCCTTGGCGCTCTGTCAAGTTTTTTGGAAGTACATCTGTCGGAAGCAACTTCCAGTATGAGTCAAAATCGCATTCCCTGAAGCCATTAAAGACGGGGATCTATTTCATGTACATCCAGGTCAATGTCAGCTGCACCTACAAATGCAAAGCAGGTGTCCTCAAGGTGGAGGTGTTCAACAAACTAACCTGCAATGTGGAGCTTACAGCAGATGTGGAGAAAACAACAGTGAGCAAAAAATGCTGGACTGTAGAACAGCTGGATAGCAATGAACTGGTCACTCTCATGACCGTGCCAGAAAACAAACTGGAGAACTGGGCACTGGACCTGAACAACTCAGGCCTTGGAATATTTCTCATAGAGTGATGTTCTGTGGCTGCAGTTGTCCAATTGATGACAGCATCCTGACCCGTGGGGTTGTGACCCATACATGGGAGCACCAATGAGTTCTGTGTTTAAGCTCAGGAAGGTGGCAAAGTGCTGGTACTGGTACCAGTTAAGAGTTGTGGTGGGGTTCCTTGCACTCAAGATCAAAGAGCAGGTGAAATCTCAAGAGAAACTTCACTCATAACATCAACTAAACCTGTAAAAACCTTTCAATCAACCCAGTTTTTTTTTATATATATATCTTTTTTTGCAGTGTATTTATTTTATGTTTTATTTATGTACCTATATTTATGACTGTAAGAATTTATTTTGTTGTAGATACCACTACATTTGTCTTCATGTGCAATACATTTTTGAGTCAATGTGACTTTATAGCACGACTTTGGTTCAGTTTTGAACTCGGGAGTTGAACGTTGTTTCAAAAAGGTGCAAATCAGCACTGAGAGCAGCGATGAGTAACAAACCTTTAGGGAAACAAACTCCTGTAATCATGATCAGAGTGATTATGGACGAGACACATTCCATGTGGAGACGTATAAGCGAAGAGAGTTTTGCTTATGAGATAAATGTAAGTCCTATGGACAAACTATTAAATCCGTGAATGTATTTCATTGTAATCCATATTAAACATGGATGTCATGTTCTTTTTTCTTTGTTGTAAAAAAAAATAAAACTACAAATATGAAAGTGATATCTGCAACGTTTCAAGTGGATTATGTGAAACAGTTTTAGGTGAGGGAAAGTTCCCTGGTGTCACGGAGGCTGTAACTGGAACTGGACGCACATCACATCCTGTTTGTTGATTGCAGCGAGCGGTTTAGAAAAAAAAAAAAACTGTGGGCCAGCAAACAAACACACACACACATTTACACACCTCCAGTGTTGATGGTGAAAATTTCCTGCCACAAGATATACAAAATGTGCTTTTGATTTAGCCAGCAATGGCAAAAGTCTATTTTTTAAAAGTTGTTGTGTTTCTCCTTATGGAGATGCAAAATGATCTTTAAAGGAATGCATTTAGGAGAAAATGTTTAAATGAATTTATAACATTTAAAAGGTGATGAATATGCAATTTGTTTATTCTTTATGTCTGTTTTCACTCTAAGGCCCATATTCATCAAATCTCATGAGAAATAAAGTCTGATAACAAACAGTTAAATTAGTTTTATCTGAAGCTTGAATCCTACCTTTCCACTGAAACATGGCAAACCTATTAGTTTAGAGAGAAATAAATCTAATTTTAGCTTCTACCTATTACTGACAAAAAAAATATGGTAAGCATAAATAACTAATAAAAACCATCAAAAACTAATTATGAGCTACACACAACTTGCGAAGTGAGAGTTAAAATGGAAAGGACGCTCTTTCTGAAATATTGAGCTAATGTGGGGGCCAGTTATAATGGACCCCCTGATATATACTTTTTGTTATAGCAAGGGCTATGTTCTACAGTGTTCATCTTAAACTGTGCATTTATTTGCTTGTTGATAACCGTAGAATCCTGACAGAGAGGGGGAACTATGATTAGAATAAGGGCAGCCCAGGGTCCTACGAATGTGTGTGAGTTGTTCAGTAGATCATCGCAGCCAGCAATGTTAAGCACGTCAGATTTATATGCCTGTTTTTATATTCCCAGATAAAACGAGAAGTAACGAAGTTCATTTCAACTAATGCACGCATTGACGTCTCATATTGTTTGAGTGTGCAGCACTGATCAGGACCCTAACTTCAAGGTTTATTACCTAATTTAATGATGAAATGGGAGAAATTGGCAGGCCACCAGAGAATCAGTTAATATTGCAGAGAACCCATGAGGGACTAGAAGGATAAGTGCCAGTTTGGTCTGATTTACATGCTGTAATATAAGTTGTTCATATGTCCACACATACATGTCTCACTCATCCACCATTTTTTATTCTTTTTTTGGCTTGAAGACACAACTGGAAATAACTGCTGTGGTGGGTACAAGGTGGTCACTTTCAGAGAGGACAGTGGTGGTGGTCTATTTATGTCCAGGTTTTGATGTCCTTCGTTTTGGATTTGTAAGCAGGTTGTATTGTAGAAACGGGCGTGCTCAGGAAAGACGCATTTCTAAATGCTTAAAAACATGTCTGAGATGAGTACAAAATACAAACAGAGTGTCTTGCAGAGGTTTATCTGAAATTAAACAGTTATATTAAACAAATAATTATCCAAATCAAAGTTCAAAAAGGGTGAGCGGTCAATCTGAAGGAGCTCTAACTCTGTGGCATTAGAGAGGTCAAAGATGAGGTCAAAGATGTGTGAACTCCGTCTGCTAAGAGCTGCTTTGAACTTTAAAGGTATTTTAAACACATTATCAATGAATATGATGAAAACTATTTCATACATAATTATGGATTCTTTTAAGTAAAAGGGAATCTGCTTTGTGTCTTGTTGGAGGATCTAATGTAGCTGCTGGAGGCTCAAAATAAACTCAATGATGCAACAATTGGGACAAATAAAAAAAATCAATACTTTTGAGGGACTATAACGTTTTGAGAAAGATACTTTATTTGACTAGACTAAAGGTTCGCTTTGTCTACATAATAAAATCTGCAAGCTGTTTGAATTGTGTGTCTCTTTGGAGATGAAAAGACCAAAGTTCAAGGGTTGTTTTACGCTGCAGTAAATTGAGATGACACGTTTGTTTAACTTAGGGGATCATATTGGGTTATGGGATTCAACAGCAAGAAAATTATAAAGATCAACACTTTATGCATTAACAGTATGCAGCAAATATCAGCTACTTTAAAAGGTATGTTATACATATAGTGTTGAAACTCCTTAATCTGTTTTATTGATTATCAAAAATCAAACCAGCCTCAGGAAACAAAACATTACCAAATTTGGACTTCCTTTACAGCATATGAGAGACAAAGCTTGTGTAGATGCAGATCACCTCAAAACAGCCTTGAACATGAAATTCTTATTATTATTATTGCCATTAATGTTATTATTTGTTTAACAATAACATATTTATATCAGAATCAGGAGGTTTATGCCACAGTTACATAAAATCTTCAGCTCAGAAAGAGAAATCAAGCAAAATGTCACAAGATGCCTTGTACCTTATTAAAAAGGTGCAGAATATTTTTTATACTTAATTAATGAAAATAAATAAATTGCACTTTTCACCACATCATGTCTGTGCATTTTCTTAGTCATCTGGGTCATGGCAACTAAAACAGGCTTAAATCAAAGGCAACTGGACATTCGCTGCGTTTTTCTGAAATAATTTCGACACCTATGCAGAAGTCTTTGTTAAATCTGGAGGCTCGCAGTTAAGCAACATGGAGTTTGGAAGCTGCTGTTTTTAAGCACATGGAGGCCCAGCCGCCTGTTGCACCTTTCACCACATCATTTAATCGCCTAAATAAACTGGCTTCTCATTCCTATCTCAGTACTAAGTGGAATCACCCACAGCCTTACTGTTCTGAGTCACTGTCACCATTACAGAGCATCGTTTTCACAGGTAGCTACTTTCACACCCAAACATCTAGAAAACAGGCTAAACAGAGAAACGCTGAGAACCAAACGACATGTTGCAATTCACGCACATAGCGACAGCAAAATCAGAGATGATGGCTGCAGTTTTCAGACTTACTAAGTTTTGGTCTCCATGTGTTTGTTTTGGAGCTAACAACCCCAGCAGTGACATTTTTAACGAGTGGCTCTTCAGTGTGTCCATATTGCAAATGTTGGTTTCTCAATGTTTCACCGTTGTTTTTAACATAACAGTAACAACAAATTGCAGATAGAGTCAGAAATAAACATGGCATGATTTACAGTCTGAATAAAGATGATGGTTTAAATTCTTGTTATCTTAAAGCTGCTCAGGTGTAACACACAATAAAACTCAGACTTACCTTAAAGGTTTGCTTAGAAGCAGCCATGACACCTTTTGCACATACGCCATAACACCTGAGATTACTTTAACAATGCTTCCATATGGCACAACACCTACGCTGTGGCATCCTGCCTACAACTCTCAATCGAATTTAAGCACCAACACGCCTCTCTTGAAATGAAAAGTCGTAAGAGGCATTGCAAAAGAATTTACATCCTTTGAACCTTTCCACATATGTTTGCATAACAACCACACGCTTCAGTATATTGTATTGGCATTTTATGTGATAGATTAACACAAATTAGTGTTTGACTGTGATTTAAGAGAAAAATTATGTATTATTTTCAGTACAGCCAAATGAGTAAGTAGAGTACGCCTGAGTGTGATATAACTTCAGCATGAAACCAGCTCTTTTGGTAAGACCTCAGGTTTGTTAGAGAACATTAGTGAGTATACCAGCATCAGAAACACCAAGGGGCATAGTCAATACATCATTTGAAAATTGAAAGACTATGACACAAATACGAACCCAACAAGCCATGGGCATCCACCTAAACTATACAGGCCAGGCATTAATCGGAGAAGCAGCCCTTACTTATCTGATGCTTCTCTGAGAAGATGCAGAAATCTACAGCTCAGGTGTGAGAATTGGCTGCACAACTGTTAGTTGTGCACTCCAACAATTTACCCTCTTGGAAGCGGCAAGATTGGTGAACTGTTGAAAAGAACATACAAGAGGTCCCCTTTGCAGTTTCCTTCAAGCAGTTTATGGGACACAGCAAACATGTGGAAGAAGGTGCTTTTGTCACATGACACTAAAATAAGTAGATAAAAAGATTATTTTTGACCTACAGGCAAAATGCTATGTGTTGTGGAAAGTTAACACCCTGAACACACCATCCCCATGGTAAAACAAGGTGGTGGCAGCATCATGCTGTGGGGATGCTTTTCTTCACCGACAGGGAACATGTCAAAATAATAAGGAAGATGGATGGAACTAAATACAGGGTAATCCCAGACAAAAATCTGTTTGAGGACTTTAGACTATGGAGGAGTTTCAGGACAACAATCCCTGATTTGGTAGCTAGTAGGTAGCTGTAGGTTTGAAATAGCTAGTTAGTGATTTAGCAAAATTATTTCATTTTTGTCTGTTATAAATATTGCATACTTGCATGCCCTATTGTTTATGGCTGAACACCCAGCTTCGGTCTATGCACTAAAAACTACAATGGATCCTTCCCATTAAAGATGTAAAAGTTGATGTTCCCACTTTCTTTTTATCTGGGTTTGCTCTGCAAGAGGCAGCTTGTTAACATGTAAATATGCCAACATGGAAGTTGGCAATAGAATTTATGCAATGTATTGTTGGGTCGAGGAATAAGGAGGAAAATGTGATCAATAAGGAGTTCTAATATATTGTTGTTTTGTAGCTTCGACATGGTGAAGTAACATCACAGATCTCTTTGTAGAAATTTATGATATGATTAAAAAACAAAAACAAAAATAACATAAACACACAAAAACAAATCACAAAGCATACAAGCAGCTATTCCAATGTTTGAAAAAAACCTGTGGTATATTTGGTTTCACTATATGTTGGAGTTGACAGAGTTTTAACTATTAGGTTGTTTGACACATTCAATCAGCACATAAATTTAGTTGCAGTTCCTGAATAAAGCATCAGAAGTAGGAATGTTGCTCATAACAAACATTTGACTTACAGGTGTCCATCTTGGAACCTCAAAGAGGTTCAAAATGCATCCTGAAAGGCTACTTGCAGTTTCTTCATTACAGCTTTACTGTAGTTACACCACAGGTGAGCCGTATACAAAGAAGTGCAATAAGCTCCAAACAGGCTCCCTTTAGTAACATCTGTGCACGTGTTAAATTTACGTGCTAAAATATTAGCCTACATATACAGCTTGCGGCACTGTTGCTTAACAACATGATCATCACAAAGAGAACTCCTTAGAAAAAGACCTAAATATTTCACTTTACTCACCATGTCCAAAACCAGATTAGCTAAGTAAAAAGATGAAAATTCAGCTTCTGATCCTCTTTAATTGCAACAATTATAATAATATGTTTTAGGATTAAACATGATGTCAAACTGGACACCATATCTAGCACAGACTCTGAGCAGCTGCTACAGGCCAGCATTATAGGGACACTTTGACTTCTGTGTGAAAAAAGTGCTTCTCTAAGTAATTTTTACAGAATTTCTCAGAAAATGGGTTTAAAACATCATTATCAGTAGAAAGGCTCTTGGAAATTAGTTTTTCAACTGATGCAAGATGATGAAAAACTATTTAGCACAGATAAGCTACATAGGATATGTTTTTTTTAAATAATCATAAAACCAGATCATACTAATTAAAAAGCATATCTACCAAAGGTGCATTTCTGTATTTGCAGGGTTGGTTATAAAAGTACTTTTGAGATCGACATTGATAATATTTTGTTGAAACCACTGAACCAGCAAATCCACCATTAAAGAGTGCAGCTGGCATCAACGAGCAGCACCTTTGTATTAGATGGTTTGGTTTGAGAGATGATAGGATAATTGTGGTTGAAGTTTCTTGTGGGTTTAAAGAAGTATCGCTGCTGTTTTTTTCACTGCCTGGTTGGAGAAGGAAAACAGTCTTTTATGGTTTGTGTTTGAACCTCTTTTGTTTCACATTTGCAGCGTTCCACGGCGCAAAGCAGTATTATTTACCTTTGCATGCAGACCTTTGCATTTGTCAGCATGTTTACTGACTCATTTCTGCGGTTCTGTAGCTGTTTGCAGTCAGCTCTGTGGAATGGTGTGAAAGCACTGGAGCAGACTGCTCTAGGGTGGTGGCACAGCTGCACTGCCTTCCTTTCCACTGGCTTGCAGGGTGCAAAAAGATTTTTGTACCAAACAAAGGGTGAGAATCTTTTGGCCCAGATTTTATAAACATTGTGCCACTTCTGTCTTAAGCAGAAGTGGCCAATGAGTGCAATTTTACTGTACCTTGCAAAAGTATTCATGCCCTTTGAACTTTGCCACGTTACAACCACAAATATCAGCATATTGGAATTTTATGTTACCAACCAACAAAAATAGGTACATAGGTCTACAAAAATCAGTAATTTGCAGAATTTGCAGTTATACCTGCAGGTTGTTTGAGTTCTCTACCAGCTTTTCACATCTACAGACTGAAAATATTGTCCGTTCTTCTTTGCAAAAAAGCTCCAACTCAGTCCGATTGGACGGAGAACACCTGTGATCATCAATTTTCAGATTTTGCCACAGGACTTTAACTGGGCCATTCCAACACACTGATATGCTTTGATCTGAATAGTACCATAGCTCTGGTTGTACGTTTAGAGTCATCCTTCTAGAAGGTGAACTTCTGTCCTAGTCTTAAGTCTGTTGCATTTTTCTTCAGCTTTTTCTTCAGGGATTGTTCTGTGTTCCATCTTCCAACCTGATTTGAACAGCTTCCTTTTCCATGCTGAAGAAAAGCATCCCCACAGCATGGCACTGCTACCACCATGTTTCACCATGGGGATGGTGTTTTCAGGCGGATGTTCAGTGTTTACATTATGGACATAGTGATTTAGCCCAAAGGTTTAAGGGCATCTTGGCTGCTTCCATGATTAATGTTATCCTTTCCTGGCCTTCTAGTTTAGGTTGATTTTTGGTAGGTTTGTAATTGAGCCATACTCTCTCAGTGTTTGGATGATGGTCTGAACAGTACTCTCTGAGATGTTCAAAGCTTGAACAAATTTTTTATACCCTAACCCTACTTTAAAAGTCTCCACATCTTTCTCCTTGAAGTGTCTACTGTGTCTCCTGATCTTCATGGTGCTACGTGTTCTCTAATGTCTCTATAAACTCTATTTAATAATTAGGTGACTTCTGACTGCAGTTGGTTGCACTTTATTTTATTTAAGGGCATTATAGTGATGGGGACCAAATTAATGAGTTCATGCAACAGTTACAATACAACTCAACCTCACACACTATAGAATAATACTCTATTTTGTAATAGAGCCCAATTGTCCTTATATTACTATTGTGACTACTAAATTATATCATCTAACTGGAGCTATATGCTTCAATAAAAAGTTGCAAAGTAGTAAAGAACCCAGAATTTATCATGCAGCAGAATATTAATTTGGTGCATAAAAAGATTTTATAACATAATTAGTTCAGAACAGTTTCTAACTGAAACACTTGACCCAAACCTGCACTTGATACACAATTTTTGTAGACTTGCATCAAAGCTTTTATGGTTTTGTTTACCTAGGCATATTGGTGTGCATGTTTGCAGAGATGTTTATCACACTCTCGCAGCAGGAAATGACCCAAATTTGTATCAAACTCAACAGCCCAGTTTTTCCACTCAGAAGCGTCTCTCAGAGGGGATCTGGTTACCTGTTCTTCTACCTGCCAGCTTGGGTCTCTGTGCTTTCAGTTGTACTTGTTCACAAGGTTGGAATTTTTGGTTCTGCAGTTTTGCATTTGTCTTTCTTTTTTTCATGCAGTTCTTGACAGAGTACTTTAGTCTCTTTCAGACATTATCTTACTCACTTCCGTAGTCTCTGTGCCTCTTATTCAGTTTTTTTTTGTTATTTGAAACTTTGCAGCGTTTCTGAAAGTGACTTGCGTAAACTGTGGGAAGAGCTGAGTCAGCAGCACAAGGCACTTTATGATACTCCCCCCTCCTCCTTTCTGCATCCTTACTCAACCACATCCTGCTCCTCTCACACACACAAACTCTGCTTATACTCGCCCTTGAGCTGGTTGCATATTTGTACACCTGCAGGTGTGTAGGTTGACTGTGGTTTATCAGTCTGCTATGGGTATCCGTGTTAATTTTACTCTCAATTTAGAGAAAAATAAATAAATCTTCCATTTATGTTTAAAAAAAAAATCTGTATATCTTGTTTTACAACAAAGAGAATTTTATTTAAACAGCAAAAAATTTTTATAAAATTACAGTTGCAAACATATATATTTATATATATAATCTGAATATCAGATACTTTCATTTCAAAACTATTTGTTTTTCCATTGGTCTCAGAATTACATCCATCAGGTGCAGTCAACATATATATATATATTAAATAATGTATCTGGCGTAAAAAGCAAACACTGGTCAAAGAACTAGCACAGAGGTATCTCTCTAATTGACTATGGATCTATCATAAAGGCCCCCAGAGAGTTTTCCATGGCACCTGGACACAACTTTCCTATTTTACTCAAAGTGACAAAAATTTGATCATTTTCCTGCAGGTGGAAAATTCCCGCCAGGAAACTGTTCCTTATGTCCTCGGCTTCAGAATTAGCAGGACCTTTGTGTTGACAGCAATTACTAGAAGAAACAGGGTCAGAAGTGTCAGATTTTGAGATGTTATGCAATATGTACAACAGGAAAGAAAACAAATATGGAGAATGGAGAAAAAAGTGAGTAAAATAGCACACCTTTTGGACCTCAGAAGGTCAATAGGTTTCCCATAGCCTCTGGAATTTCTCATGATACTGTGGAAGATAGGCTTAGTCTCCTGTGAAACGTCCATTTGCACCTTGGAGTACACAAAGTAGAAGCCTTCCTGCTTGATTATCAGTCGGCTATTGTTGTACCCTATATTGTTTCTGTCTTGTTGAGCCAGCGAGTTCCACAGCACTACATCGTCATCCCCGACCGGATTCTCAGCACCTGAAAGAAAAACGTCAAAATTCAAAATGAATTATAACAAAACTAAAATAGAAAACCCTGAATTGAATTTAAATATAGTTTTTACGTACTAAATTAAAGTTGGATAACCCCCAAACTGATTTTTGATGACTTGCCTCCTAAGTACTTGTAATTCAAATTTGTCCTCTGCAGAGGACAAGTTTGTAAACCTGAATATCTACCACACCGTGCATGCTAATAAATTAAATCCTTTTAGTATCTCCAGAGGACATTTTGGGAACTTTAATGTTACCAGATATGAATGGGTGTGGCTGTGGTACCTTTCTCTTCCTCATTCATGTCTGTCAGTGCAAGCGCATGGTATGGGAAGAGGAAAAGGAAGTGCATTATACTTTTTATTGTGCAAAATGTGGCACAAAATGTTGTTGGCATATTTTATGTCTATAACACATAAAAAAATTGTCTAAATTGTTTTAGGTGTATTTTAGCATAGTATTTAAATGTCCTCCGTAATGGATATTTGTAGTTATTTCCTCCCTTTTGCTCTGTTTTTGTTGGCAAGAAAGGGAGTCATTCTCTAAACTAGAGAGAATTGTGCTGTAAATTGTTGATTGAAACTTAGATAATGAGTTGCCTGATGAAGAAGAGCAAGATGCAATGTTTGAGGTAGAAGCTGAGGAAGATAATTAAGCTGTTCTTCATTTGGCAGAGTCTGTTCCCCAAGGAACCCATCTGTTCTTTGAAAGGTTTGTCACAATGATTAACCTCCTCGAAACCCCGATGACAAAAGTGATGACAGAGATGGAACCCTCATTAATAACAAGGGTGCAAGAGTGCAAGATCATAGGGGATAAGCCCTTCAAAAGGGAACTGAAGGGGGTATCAGAGATGGTAGTCAGACGAAGACATCCTGAACCTGCTGTCATAATGTGTTTGGACAACAAGCCAGTTGTCTTGGCATCCTTTGACTATGGCATTGGGCTTCGGGACACATGCGGAAAAGGGTCCAAAAAAGACAAAAGGTTTGTCCAGGAGTTTGTACAGGATGGCCTCTCGGAATAAAACAATGTGTGTCATTTTCCTCTTTTATAACCCGGCAATTATTAACATATGTGTGACTGAACAATATTTTTTTCCTAGTAATCAGGAGGCTAGACATAGAAAACATAACAGTGCTTCTCATCTAAACAACATGAAAGTGTGGTTGAAAAGTGAAACGTCCACATAAAAACCTTTACTAGCTGGTTAGGTTTGATGAAATTTGGTAAACAGACGTGACTTTAAATGTTTATGTTTAGGCTCAGTTTGGACAGTGCCTACAGACTAACAGTACATTTTTCAACATATTATTCTGGACTAAATAAAGACAAGGACAGGCCAATCTTAAACAGTCATGAGAAAGATCATGGACATCCAGTGTTTGGAGGAGGACATCATGAAGGTTCTTACCCAACAAATGAGCAAACGCCCTTTTCTGTGTCCAAAGTGGATGAATCTCATTGGATTCTGTTGATGAAACCAGAGATCACTAATCAATCAACAAACAAACCAATTAACATGACAAATTATTATAAAGTTCTGAAAAAACACGTGGTACTTATAATTTAATGTTTTCTATTAAACATTCACATAAAACAACCCCATTCCTACCTTTAGCTCCTATTTGACTTGATACCCTGCCATCCTGGAAAAAGATACAAAAAAGGGGATTTGTAAAAGGAAAACTACAAAAAGAACAAAGGAACTCAATCTCTGCAGATTCACAAACTGTATGAACCTGATGTTCAGGCGTCAGTGGGTGGGACAAGTTGTGGCACAGAGGATTAGACCCGCAACGAAATAAAGCCTGCAGGGAAACAGAAAAAACCAAGAGTGAGCAATCTAAAATGAGCTCATGAGTGAGTCAAATTATGCCTGACTGAAAGGAGAATCAGTGCATGTAGGAACAACATGGTCTGGTGACAGTAAATTGTACTGGAAATGAGAATGAGGCTAGGAAGTGCCAGCCCTCTTTTTCCTAAAATGGTAAATGGAAAATTGTATTTGTCTGACCCAGTATGGAAGAAGCGTGTATAGAAAATGGATGGATGGATGGATAGATGGATGGATGGATGGATGGATGGATGGATGGAAAATTGTAGTTATTTTAGTATTTTATACAGAAATATATTGTAACCACTATGAAATACACACAGAAACGTAGGCATCTTAGGCAAGTCAGACAACCTTAACTTAAAATCCCGACCCAAAAAGTCCCACATAATTTTAGTTTCAGCAAATTCAGAGAGCACAAAATAAATGAGTGAAAAATGTCACAAAAATCCGGATAAGTCTGTTTCAGACAAGTAGAGTTAAATCTACACATTTGCAGTTTAGAGAAAAAGGAAAGGGAAGTACAAATGCAGACAAAAATCTTTCAACACCTTCGTCATTTTGACCGGAAGTTCACGAGTGAGTGATGACCCCTGCCAGAATCTTCTACTCTATACTGTGTGACTGGAAGAAAATATGCAAATGCCCACGCAGAGGAATTTCCGAGCACTACAGGGACTATCCTCATTCAAGCAGACCCCCCCCCCCCCTCCCCCCCGTCATAAAGATGTCCCCCCCAATAATCATTGTAAATACAAAAACAATTTTTAAATGACAATATAGTAATATTTAATAAAAGCAAGGCTAAGGTGATCCAAGTTAGATAGTACGTAAAAAAGGTTTCCTAATTATTAAAAGATCACGACACCCTTATCCCACAAAGTGGTTTGGCCCACACGCTGTTTCCAACGGGAGGGGCTACCGGCTGCTAGTCTCGGCAGCTCCATTTTCAGAGCGGCTTGACGAGGAAACTTCACCAATGTGTGATAGCCAGTTATTCATTTATCACATCACTTGTTCAAAGAGTGCAAGGTTATAACATAAAAAGTGATATTTCTCCCGCGTTGTCCAAAACCAGCCTCTACTGTCAGCTGCTAGCTAAGCTAATAGCCTAGCTTATGATGGTTAACAAGCTGAAACAGAATGTTAGTAGCAGCACTGACGGGACACATGAGAAGAGAGCGAGGAGGGAAAAGAGATTACTTAGGACTGAGAGGGCAGATTTTTCAAAAACTTCTGTCTGGATGTTATTGTCAGATATAAATCTAATTCACATTTCTGATGGACTAAAGTGTAAATTAGAGCAGGATGCAAATAAATTATGTTAGATGTAATCATAAAGATGGACCATTGCTATCTTTCACCTAATACCATTGTTGACATTGCTGGTTGAACATAAAAAACCTGTATATGGGTAAAATATGGACTGATAAAGAGCAATGCTATAAATACAAATATTACTTTCAATAACATAATTTTAACATCCTGAAAAATTGCCAGGGAGCAGGAAAGAGAGAGGGAGGGAGCTTTTTTTTCATGTCCCCCGCAAGAATTACTCTCTGAAATGTTTCTGTTTAGTGTCCCCCCCAAAAAATAAAATGAGATTTTCGCCCCTGGGTCCTTACCTCAGTTCTTTGGTAAAGTATGTAGATTAAATATCCCTCGACAAAGATTAACAGCATGGACAATCCCAGGAGAAAGAGGAGGAACCTCTGGCCCACTCTGGCCCATGTTGATTTCTTGCCACTGGGCATAGAGATGTAGCTGGCCTGGCTGTCCACCACAAACACCTGTGGTGGGGGAGCTGCGCCACCCTCTGACATCCTAACTTGACCAAAGTTCACCTGTGCACTAATGTAGCTGGGAAGGAGTTACTGAAAAACAAACAAATATTTTGTAGTTAGGCAAGTTAACAGAGAAACAAAATATGAAAGATAAATGACTAGAACTGGACGATGAGAGAGCATAAAAGTTACTTAATTTATGTCTGAAATGTCTAGTTTACAGCAGACACATGTGGCACAACCAATTCCTGGAAACATTGTTTTCTTCACATTTTTACTATTTTAACAAAGACAGTAATCATTTGACTAATGAAATAAAAAAGATGCACACATCATCACACATCATCCTCCAGACTCTTTAAAGGAATATTACCTCAGATCTAAATGTCCCTCCACAGCTTAGTCAACCATCCAGCTCCTTCTCACTCAGACTTCTAATGTTTTTTTGGAAACCTTGAATGGCACATACATTCTCAACAAAAGTTTCATAAAAACAATAAATAAATAATACTAGAAATCTAATCCACCATTAGTTTTTATGTTTCAGCCAGATGTGTCCATTTCTGAAAGAAGGGGTCCTTCTTAGCATTCAGATCCTCCCTCAGTTGTCGTATTTGCTTGCCTGCTGTCAAGTGTCACTTATATTGCTTTTGAAGCGAGCTATTGTAATGAGGAAATGAAGATAACATGGTAAAAAGGCATGCAGAAAGAGAGAGAGAGAGAGCAGTCTGTGTGTGTGCATTTGTAAGGGACACTCCCTGCTCAATATAGCTGTCAACCAAAAACTGACACTTCCCTTTTGCTTTCTGCAGTGTTTTCCCTCCTTGTTTTCCCCAATCATGTGCCTGGTTTCTCTTTATTTCTTTTTCTGATCTCGAAACAGTCTTATTTTTGTAAGCTTGACAAATTTTGTTGTTAATCTTTACTGTAAAAGTAGCCCTGAGGTTCGAGCTCAACTACATTGGCATCTGTTGTTTTTGACCGCTACGCATCACTGCCACCACAGCCTACACTACAACCCACAGTGTTGCTCACCTCAGACAGTCAGCCTGAGGGTATATGTGTGTAAACGCATTTCAGGTGGGACTGTAAGTTCTTCTTCCCCTCGTAGATGTTTTGAAATAATGTTACTTGAACAGCAGCTGCATGCAGTGATTGGAGATCTGTTGCAAAAGACCAAAATTAATGACGCAACTTGTCATTTTCCACATATATTTACGGTCATTGTCTTGTTGAAGAGTTGCTTCATTTACTGTTTGGTTCTCAACCTTTTTCCAATCACAGTTTTACATGTAATTCCTCATAGAATTTCTTGCAAAAGTAGTTTTGAACCTTTCCACATTTTTGCTCTCATACCTTTATGGAAAACCACCATGCACCATCCCCCACAGTGCTGCTTGTCTTCAGCAGGGACAACGAAGCTTGTCAGATTTGATGGGAAGATGGATAAAGTTAAATACCTGGAGGGAAACCTGGAAGAGGCTGGATAAGACTTGAGAATTGGGCAGAAGTTCACCTTCTTGCAGGTCAAATACCCCAAACCATGCAGCCAGAGCTACAATAGCATGGCTTAGACAATGTTATTGAATGGCCCAGTCAAAGTTCAAAACTAAATGCAATTGAGGATCTATGGCAAGACTTGACAAGAAAGGTGAAAGAGACTCTCTGTTAAATCTGCCTGAGTTATTTTGAAAAAAAAGGCAAAAATGTATCTTGTCTCCACATGTATAATAATTTGTAAATCTAATTTAAAGGTATTGTCTCAGGGGGGTTGAATAAAGATGCAAACTAGACTCCTCACATTTTTCTTTGTAAAGATATTTGAAAACTACATATACATTTCCTTTTATTATTATTAAAAATAATAATTACATGCTACTTGCTGATTTAAGCCTGGTTCTCTGAACCTTGTCAGTTTCCTTTCTCCGGTGTCGTGGGAGGGGACAGTTTGACAAGACAGACTCCATATGGTGAAACCTCTCAATACACTCTGACTTACTTTCTACCCACACACTGTAAGTTCCTACCACTCACACAAATGAGAAGTGTAAACTATGTGTTTAGTGCAGATACAGATACAGATACAGGGAAGACAGACGAAAGTCTACAGTTAGTTAGGGACTACAACGCCTGTGGTTGCTGCTTGTAAAGAGGAGAGTTAGTAAGAACTAGAAATACTCTGAGACACCTTCGGTCTCAATGTGTGTCCCTGAAGTCAACCTTATTATAAAACTTATTGGTCAAAACTAGAATTATAATGTTGGCGTATACTGGCTGCAAACATACAAGTTTACATATACAGTCAGATGTCTCCATCATGTTAATTTTGGGATTCAAAGGATTTATTTAAACCAGAGTGGTATGATTACACAACATCCAATTCCAACTATTTTTTTAAACAAGAACTGAGTGCACAAGTTAAGAGCATTGTACTAACTGTCAAACATGGTGCTGGTCATGCTGAGGACTATTTCATGGTTTGTTGTACTGGTAGGTCACACATGTGGATGGGATAATATAGAAGTGGAACTACCTCCAAATCCTTCATTTTCACCTCAAATATAAAAGTGTCCTTCAGTTTTCATTGTGCCCTTGTGTCCTCATCAAGGAGCATCCTTCTGGTTTTCTGAATAGTTTCTGGTTTGAACATCGTGCCCAATAGTCACCTGGCAACCTCACCAACCTCCACAGCATCTCCCCGGTCATCTGGCAAACACTCTCCACTTACCATAGCCTACCTACCTGTTCGCCATCATCAACAAGTGGAGATCAGCAATCCAGATTGGCATGGACAACCTGAGCATTTCTCGCTTTTTTTGCAGCAGTGTAAGAAAAAAAAAACAGAGGTTAATGCTGTTTGATGCTATTTTACTCTCTATAAAATATAATTTAAGACTAAAAAGTCAGTCTATGTCCTTTTTATGCAGATATGGGTAGAGGCCAAACACTGAGTAACTTGATAGCTGCAGATCACTGATAGCATCAAAGGTGCTGTGAAAGGCATCAAAAGTCATCAACAAAATCAAAAAGTCCCATGAAATTGGCAACGATAAAATAAGCCGAAGTTAAAGTTCATTTAAACATAAAAAAGAGAGCCCAAAATAAGAAGACTTACAGATAAATGGCTTTAATCCAATCAATAACTGTGATGACCCTGATATAATAAAGGCTACAAGGGTACAGTTAAAATAAACTATTCACACTCACACAAAAGAACAGAATACAATTATTTTCTTTATTGGTGATAATCACTTAGCAAATGTATGTTTTAGTCTTGCAATCTGTAAAAAGCTTTTGTTCCACTAAACTTTGTAACGGCACCTCTTGATCCTTTTTAAACAAGCCTCTTTTTTTCGTCTGAAGATGTCAGACTTTTAAAGTCATTTCACCTTTTGAGTATCTTATGCCAGTAGCAGTGAAGTAGACTTTAAACCGATAACTCAGGATCAGTTCCTTCTCTGGGAAAGATTTAGGTGTTGACGTGGGTCTTTCCACTTATTTTACATGCTGACAATATAAAATGCCAGAGGAGAGGGAAAACCCAAAAAGTATAGTAAAACATCTTTTGAGTGCTTATTCTTTACCACAATATTGTGTGTACACGTAATATGAATCAGTGAGGTATACAGTAACTTGTTGGCCTACATACTAAAAAACTGTAAAGATGAATCAAACTTCTATTTTTTGTCAGCACAATACAAATAGATGCTATTTTGAAATACAGACAAACTTATCTCATTAAAATTTCCAAATATTGTATAAAAAATTGTCACCTTTTGGTTACAGTGTCATAAAATCATGTGACTCGAGTCATATCTATGATTATTTTTCATGCCTATGAGCAAAATCAGACAGTTTGTAAGCTTAACTTTACTCTAAACCTCTTGTTCTGGATCAATAGCTCATTGGTGTCAATGAGCTATCCTTGGTATACCAAGGTTTTAAATACTTTTTAAAACTGCTGCCGGTTCTACAGTTTTACAGCCCTTTTCTAAGATGCCAGGGAAAGAAGATGTGATCGGGTGACCTCCAGCTGAATGGAGCATAGTAATGCAATGCTGCCCGACCTCCACTCGTTGCTGAACACAGCCATCTACAAGAAATTTTTTCCTTCTTACAAAAAAAAAAATTTTCTACTGGCTGGTGTCTCTGCCTGCTGGTGTATTGGTGGTCCTCAGTGTCTGGGGCTGGGTGCTTTGGTGTGTGCCAGCTCACTCCTGGTGGCTGCTTGCCGGGGCCTGGGCCCCTTGGCTCTGTCTCTGCTTGGGTAGTGATATGTCCCAGGGTCTCAAGTCTCTGGGTCCATGGCTGGATCTGTTCCAGCATAGACTGCTGCCAGCCGGGCCTGTGGAGTCGTCGCTGCATCTCCCTGGGGCTTCTGCACTGTGGCTGCTGGGTGGTTCCCCTGGGGCTTCCCTATGCTCTTCTTGGCGCAGGGGGTTGCAATAGTCCCAGCGGTGGTCCTCCTGCCTTAGATCTCCTCCTTGTCTGTCTTGGGTACAGGGGGGGAAGGTCTGTGGCTCCTCACACTCGATATTGCATATTTTAAAATGGAGAAACCTTATATACACAAGTGCGCTCACACTTGAATCCACAGATGTTTGGATTCAGGTGTTAACAGATACACAGATGTTCTTTATTGAGCCGCAGTTACCATCAAATACATCTTGCATTCATTAGTACTGTGCACTTTTTGGTTGCCTTCAGAACTGCTTTAATCCTTCGTGGCATAGATTCAACAAGGTAGTGGAAACATTCCTCAGAGAGTTTGGTCTATATTGACATGATAGCATCACACAGATGCTGCAGATTTGTTGGCTGCACATCAATGATGTGAATCTCTGTCAAGATCAGTGCAACGGAGGACCCCGGAATGCAGAGAAGCAGGCAGCATGACGGTAGGTGAAAAGTTTTAATCGTAAAAAAACAAAAACACACTCAAAGAGGAGGCAGGAGCAAAACAGTACAGTACAAAACAGCCATTTGAGTCCAGTGAACTCATTGTCATGTTCAAGAAACCAGTCTGAGATGATTCATGCTTTATGACATGGCGCATTATCCTGCTGGAAGTAACCATCAGAAGATGGGTACACTGTGGTCATAAAGGGATGGAGATGGTCAGCAACAATACTCAGGTAGGCTGTGGCGTTGACATGATGCTCAATTGGTACTAAGGTGCCAAGAAAATATCCCCCACACCATTACACCACCACCAACCTGAACTGTTGACACAAGGCAGGATGGATCCATGGTTTCATGTTGTTGACGCCAAATTCTGACCCCACAATCCGAATTTTGCAGCAGAAATTGAGACTCATCAGACCAGGCAACGTTTTTCCAGTTTTCTATTGTCCAATTTTGGTGAGCCTGTGAAAATTGTAGCCTCAGTTTCCTTTTCTTAGCTGACAGGAGTGGCACCCGGTGTGGTCTTTTGCTGCTGTAGCCCATCTGCCTCAAGGTTCGACATGTTGCACTTTCAGAGATGCTCTTCTGCATGCCTTGGTTGTAACGAGTGGTTGTTTGAGTTACTGTTGCCTTTCTATCAGCTCGAACCAGTCTGGCCATTCTCCTCTGACCTCTGGAATCAACAAGGCATTTGCGCCCACAAAACTGCCGCTCACTGGATATTTTCTCTTTTACGGACCATTCTCTGTAAACCCTAGAGATGGTAATCAGCAGTTTCTGAAATACTCAGACCAGCCTGGCACCAACAGCCATGCCACGTTCTAAGTCACTTAAATCACCTTTCTTTCCCATTCAGATGCTCGGTTTGAACTGCAGCAGATCGTCTTGACCATGTCTACATGCCTAAATGCATTGAGTTGCTGCCATGTGATTGGCTGATTAGAAATTTGCGTTAACGAGCAGTTAGACAGGTGTACTTAATAAAGTGGCCGGTGACTGTATGTTTCTGCAGGTGTAGATGCAGTCTTCTAAGGTGTTATCTTGTATTCTCTTAATCCTTCTTTCTCTCCTCTATTCTTTTCTCCTCTCCCTTTTTCCTTTTTGTCCCACCTCTCTCTCTTTCTTGCTGCTTTTATTTCCTTTTTGTTTCTGTCTCTGTGTCCATTGCGGAGCATTACAGGTCCTTCTCAAAAAATTAGCATATTGTGATAAAGTTCATTATTTTCTATAATGTAATGATGAAAATTTAATATTCATATATTTTAGATTCATTGCACATTAACTGAAATATTTCAGGTCCTTTATTGTCTTAATACGGATGATTTTGGCATACAGCTCATGAAAACCCAAAATTCCTATCTCACAAAATTAGCATATTTCATCCGACCACTAAAAGAAAAGTGTTTTTAATACAAAAAACGTCAACCTTCAAATAATCATGTACAGTTATGCACTCAATACTTGGTCGGGAATCCTTTTGCAGAAATGACTGCTTCAATGCAGCGTGGCATGGAGGCAATCAGCCTGTGGCACTGCTGAGGTCTTATGGAGGCCCAGGATGCTTCGATAGCGGCCTTTAGCTCATCCAGAGTGTTGGGTCTTGAGTCTCTCAACGTTCTCTTCACAATATCCCACAGATTCTCTATGGGGTTCAGGTCAGGAGAGTTGGCAGGCCAATTGAGCACAGTGATACCATGGTCAGTAAACCATTTACCAGTGGTTTTGGCACTGTGAGCAGGTGCCACGTCGTGCTGAAAAATGAAATCTTCATCTCCATAAAGCTTTTCAGCAGATGGAAGCATGAAGTGCTCCAAAATCTCCTGATAGCTAGCTGCATTGACCCTGCCCTTGATAAAACACAGTGGACCAACACCAGCAGCTGACACGGCACCCCAGACCATCACTGACTGTGGGTACTTGACACTGGACCTCTGGCATTTTGGCATTTCCTTCTCCCCAGTCTTCCTCCAGACTCTGGCACCTTGATTTCCGAATGACATGCAGAATTTGCTTTCATCCAAAAAAAGTACTTTGGACCACTGAGCAACAGTCCAGTGCTGCTTCTCTGTAGCCCAGGTCTGGAGAATGCGGCACCTGTAGCCCATTTCCTGCACACGCCTGTGCACGGTGGCTCTGGATGTTTCTACTCCAGACTCAGTCCACTGCTTCCGCAGGTCCCCCAAGGTCTGGAATCGGCCCTTCTCCACAATCTTCCTCAGGGTCCGGTCACCTCTTCTCGTTGTGCAGCGTTTTCTGCCACACTTTTTCCTTCCCACAGACTTCCCACTGAGGTGCCTTGATACAGCACTCTGGGAACAGCCTATTCGTTCAGAAATGTCTTTCTGTGTCTTACCCTCTTGCTTGAGGGTGTCCATAGTGGCCTTCTGGACAACAGTCAGGTCGGCAGTCTTACCCATGATTGGGGTTTTGAGTGATGAACCAGGCTGGGAGTTTTAAAGGCCTCAGGAATCTTTTGCAGGTGTTTAGAGTTAACTCGTTGATTCAGATGATTAGGTTCATAGCTCATTTAGAGACCCTTTTAATGATATGCTAATTTTGTGAGATAGGAATTTTGGGTTTTCATGAGCTGTATGCCAAAATCATCCGTATTAAGACAATAAAAGACCTGAAATATTTCAGTTAGTGTGCAATGAATCTAAAATATATGAATGTTAAATTTTCATCATGACATTATGGAAAATAATGAACTTTATCACAATATGCTAATTTTTTGAGAAGGACCTGTATAGCGTTGGTCGTAGTGCTCCACTTGTGAAGGTAAAAGTGTTGGGCTTCTTCTTGGCACTCAGACAACAATTCTGAGGTTGTCTCTGCCAGACAGGACACTGTTAAAAAAAAAGAAGGTAACATCAGCTTGTTGTATGCTTTTAAAGTCCAGAGCAGCAAAACAAGAAAACATTCTATACAATTACCATGTTTATTTAAAAAATGCCATTAATTTTAGTTAAATGAAATAAACACGCAGGCCATGATCTAAATGTGCGTCCTCAAATAGTAATAGTGGAACACATTAATCCTGACATAAATGTGTCACTACCAGCACACCATGCCATTCTGCCTCACATGTTAATTTACTTAATGAGGTAAGCAAATGCCATTTAGACCACACAACATTTTACACTACACCACAACAAATTCCCCATCATCAACATCAACATGGTTTGTTCTCACCTTTTTATGGTGACTCTTTGAAGAAGTGACAACTTATTTGTTTCCTCTTGGTTAGGAAACTGACACATTTTCTCCACAGTCAACAATAAGATATGATAATTACTTGGACCTATGACGGAGTGTCAACCTGTTCAGGGCATTTGTCAGCCTCCAAAGGACAGGCTCCAGCTTACCGTGTCCCTGAACAGTACATAAAGTGTAGAAAACAGATGAGGGGATTTTCCCACTTTCAGGACAAGATGTTTAAGAAATTGAAAAACATGATCAGATGTGGATGAACTAATCTTCCCCTTTGAACCCTCAGTGTAATGCAGGATTATTATCTTGTATTTGACATTACTTGCATTTTTTAAATTTTGGTTTTTACAGTTATTCACTTCAGTTCACTTTATTCAAATACAGAACAAAACTTAAATGGATCTAAGTCATGACATGAAAAAAGTTCATAAAAGTCTTGTAAAATTTGTAAAGGGTCAGATCTAATAAAAATTTGTAAGAATTTGTAAGAAACTGATTTTATTTAATTGTCTTATTTATGTAGCCTAATTCCCATTTCCTTAGATTGCTCTGTACGAAATACTAGGCATTTTAAAAGATTTTAATTTAACAAATTAACCAGTTTCATTGGTTATCAAAGCGATATTCATTTTACAGCTCATCGAAAAAAAAATTTTCATCTCAAAATAAGTTTTAAACCTTTCTAGAGAATTTTAAATTGCACTTAAAAAAGAATTGTTTTCAGAAATTTATTGAAAAAATAAGCATGGAAAAAAACTGGCATCTAATATCAGTAAATGTCTTTTCACTATTGATAAGCAGAACAACAGAAATCAAGATAGACTGGTATTACTTTTTACAAGACAAATAATAATACTTCTAAGGTTCAAACCATTTGTTAACTTAGACTAGACTAGAAGAGAAGCTCTTCTCCATCAGAATTTGATTTATTAAAAACATAAAATTACAAAAAGTTTGTTTGATTCTTGAATTACAGGAGGGAGATAATTATGATGCTCTAATTCAAAGTTCAAGTCCATATTTCTTGTCTAAGGAAAGGAGGTGTGGAGGTTTTTTTTTTTACTTTGGAGTCTGATCTAGGTTATAAATGTAAAGAGGGTGCACACAAAAAAAATACTGAATGCAGAAAAGCGCACATTAAGGAATGAAAAATATAAAAATCACATCTTGCAGACTTAGCAATTTGTACAATTCAAAATAAACATATACTGCAAACCCAGTCCATTTGTCAATCAGGACATTTCAACCACCTCAGCCAGGACCCATCAACCAATCAAAAATCAAGTGCAATGTGGGATCTGCGTGATGTCATACAGCCAAAGAGCTTAAGGGAGTCAGAACTCAGCCAATCAGAGATAGTTCAACATACTACTGTATA
The DNA here is from genome assembly GCF_021462225.1 of Girardinichthys multiradiatus. Lineage (NCBI taxonomy): Eukaryota > Metazoa > Chordata > Actinopteri > Cyprinodontiformes > Goodeidae > Girardinichthys > Girardinichthys multiradiatus. Next base: position 31,722,490 of record NC_061798.1, on the reverse strand, counting down.
TTATATTCTTATGTTTTAAAAACAAATATTTAAAGCAAGGACATTTTTCAGTAAAGTTTGGATATTAAGTTCATTTTTAGACATAACATCAAATGTTTTTATTTATTACAGTGTCTTTACAGTGGCTTTTTGTGTATTTCGGTGCATTTTGGTTAAGTAAAGATGAACAACTTTGAATTAATACCTCCAGGGTTTGCTTCTTTGTTTGGTTGTTTGTTTTATATTGACACCAGTGAATAAACCAACTGCTAATTTTCCTGTGTGTGTCTTTGGGTTAATGACACCACATGAGGCACAAGAACTGAGCGGATAACTTGGCTGCAGCAAACACTGTGGAGGAATTACGCCTTTCGATGGATTTGGGGTGAAATTCAGAAACTGTACAGCTGCAGCTGTACAGGCAAAATAAATCCAATATGTGACCATATCGTATCATTCTATAAAATTACAAACTATACTGAGTGTGACTGAATTGTAATTTACTTATTTCCTTACTTGCCTACTAAACAAGTTACCTCAAAAAAACAACACTATAGTGAAATGACATACACTGAATGGTCTAGCAATTCAGGGCTTAGTTATTGTGGCATTTACACCTTTTTTCATGGTAGGAATCCCAAACCATTTAGCCCAGTGATCCCTTCTCCACTCTCTCACCTCCAGATAAATAACGTTTCCTATTTCTAAAAGACAAATTCCCCAGGCGATTTTATTTCCCTCAGTTCCCCATTTAACAAAAAAATAAATAAAATGTATGTTGTTTGTACTGAGGTCAAATATGTGTTTGGGTTGTGGTTTGTGTTGGGTGTAAGTCTCAGTTCCTGAAAGCTTAGAGAAGCTATTCTTTTAGATTATAATGCTTTGTTTGTTTAATTGCCACACAAAGGTGGAAGATTGGCATTTCAGAAACCACAAAGCCACAAGAATTAACTATTACAATGAACATGCTTGACATTTTTACAGCAGAAATGTTGATATGTCAGCTGTAGTACTAAAATCAGTGTTCCAGTTACAGGTCAAATTCATTTGTTTCTTCAATATTAAGTCAAACTAGAAAATAGGTATCCAAAAAAAGAATGTATGAGAGGTAAAAAGATATTTTTTTACTTTAACTAAAAGTTTTTCATAATCTTTACTACCAGATAAAAAACAATACTTTTAACTCATTTATTATTTAGCTTGTCATTCAGCGACCCACTATGGAATAAGCGGTAGAAAATGACTGACTGACTGACTGACTTGTCATTCAGCTTATCCTTTTTTCCCATAGCCTATATGGTATGGTGCATGTGCTCAACAAAAATCAATTAGTTTCCCTGTACCTCATTAAAAAAATATTAAAAAGACATTAAAAATAAAATACAAGAAACATGTAACTGTAAACAAGAAGTGCTACGCAAAGTGCAGTGTGCCATCTTAGGTATGTCTGGTTGCAGATATATTATTGTTGGTTTTTAAGTTTAATGGAACTTGGATGAAAACTAGAGGTGCGGGCCCTGATGGATCTACAGGTCCTTCTCAAAATATTAGCATATTGTGATAAAGTTCATTATTTTCCATAATGTCATGATGAAAATTTTATATTCATATATTTTAGATTAATTGCACACTAACTGAAATATTTCAGGTCTTTTATTGTCTTAATACGGATGATTTTGGCATACAGCTCATGAAAACCAAAATTCCTATCTCACAAAATTAGCATATTTAATCCGACCAATAAAAGAAAAGTGTTTTTAATACAAAAAACGTCAACCTTCAAATAATCATGTACAGTTATGCACTCAATACTTGGTCGGGAATCCTTTGGCAGAAATGACTGCTTCAATGCAGCGTGGCATGGAGGCAATCAGCCTGTGGCACTGCTGAGGTCTTATGGAGGCCCAGGATGCTTCGATAGAGGCCTTTAGCTCATCCAGAGTGTTGGGTCTTGAATCTCTCAATGTTCTCTTCACAATATCCCACAGATTCTCTATGGGGTTCAGGTCAGGAGAGTTGGCAGGCCAATTGAGCACAGTGATACCATGGTCAGTAAACCATTTACCAGTGGTTTTGGCACTGTGAGCAGGTGCCAGGTCGTGCTGAAAAATGAAATATTCATCTCCATAAAGCTTTTCAGCAGATGGAAGCATGAAGTGCTCCAAAATCTCCTGATAGCTAGCTGCATTGACCCTGCCCTTGATAAAACACAGTGGACCAACACCAGCAGCTGACACGGCACCCCAGACCATCACTGACTGGGTACTTGACACTGGACTTCTGGCATTTTGGCATTTCCTTCTCCCCAGTCTTCCTCCAGACTCTGGCACCTTGATTTCCGAATGACATGCAGAATTTGCTTTCATCCGAAAAAGTACTTTGGACCACTGAGCAACAGTCCATTGCTGCTTCTATGTAGCCCAGGTCAGGCGCTTCTGCCGCTGTTTCTGGTTCAAAAGTGGCTTGACCTGGGGAATGCGGCACCTGTAGCCCATTTCCTGCACACGCCTGTGCACGGTGGCTCTGGATGTTGCTACTCCAGACTCAGTCCACTGCTTCCGCAGGTCCCCCAAGGTCTGGAATCGGCCCTTCTCCACAATCTTCCTCAGGGTCCGGTCACCTCTTCTCGTTGTGCAGCGTTTTCTGCCACACTTTTTCCTTCCCACAGACTTCCCACTGAGGTGCCTTGATACAGCACTCTGGGAACAGCCTATTCGTTCAGAAATTTCTTTCTGTGTCTTACCCTCTTGCTTGAGGGTGTCAATAGTGGCCTTCTGGACAGCAGTCAGGTCGGCAGTCTTACCCATGATTGGGGTTTTCCAGGCTGGGAGTTTTAAAGGCCTCAGGAATCTTTTGCAGGTGTTTAGAGTTAACTCGTTGATTCAGATGATTAGGTTCATAGCTCGTTTAGAGACCCTTTTAATGATATGCTAATTTTGTGAGATAGGAATTTTGGGTTTTCATGAGCTGTATGCCAAAATCATCCGTATTAAGACAATAAAAGACCTGAAATATTTCAGTTAGTGTGCAATGAATCTAAAATATATGAATGTTAAATTTTCATCATGACATTATGGAAAATAATGAACTTTATCACAATATGCTAATATTTTAAGAAGGACCTGTATACCTCCATCCTGATGGTAGAAACTCAAATAGTTCATGTCCCAGCAAGAATGGTCCTGCATGTGATGTCATCAACTCAGTTGTTGCTAAGCTTGAAACACAACACCCCAATGCGGTTGTGGCAATATCTGGTGATTTCAACCATGCTTCACTTTCTGCTACACTTCCAACGCTTCAACAGTTTGGCTGCTGCTCTACCAAAGAAAACAAAACATTGGATTTGTTTTATGCAAATGTCAAGGACTCACATCTCTACAGCAAGACCTCCTCTTGGGAAATCAGATCACAATCTTGTATTTCTCTGCTCGACATATAAGTCCCTTGTTCAGAGGCAGTCTGTAATAAAAAGGACTGTGAGAAAATGGTCACAGGAAGCTGAAGAAGCTCTGCAAGGTTGCTTTAAGGCTACAGACTGGGACGCGCTGTGCCAGCCACATGGAGAGGACATCAATGCCATGACTGAGTGTGTAGCCGACTATATAAACTTCTGTGTAGACAACACCATCCCCAAATGTTTTATCATCCATCTCAGCAATGGACCCTTCTGCTTCTACATGTTTGCCTTCAACCAAATAAGAAGATGCTGATGCTCTTTTTGCCATCCCTCTTCCATCTGTGTATCTCAAGAAGTCAGGTGAGGAGACAACTGGATGAACTGAACTGTAATAAGGCTGCAGATCCAGAGGGTGTCAGCCCCAGAGTCCTGAAGGTCTGTGCAGAGCAGCTCTGTGGGATCCTGCAGCACCTCTTCAACCTTAGCCTGGCCCAGAAGAAGGTTCCAGTGTTGTGGAAGACCTCCTGTCTTGTTCCGGTACCAAAGAAAACTCACCCATCAGTCCTCAATGACTATAGACCTGTTGCCCTGTCATCCCACATCATGAAGGTCCTAGAGAGACTCCTGTTGGCCCACCTGAGTAAGCAAACAGTAAACCATCAGGACCCCCTTCAGTTTGCTTATCGCTGTGGAGTTGGTGTTGAAGATGCCATCATACACCTGCTTCAACAAACCCACTGTCATCTGGACAAAGCCAGCAGCACTGTGAAGATCGTTTTCATTGATTTCTCCAGTGCATTTAACACACTTGAACCTGATTTGCTTTGTCAGAAACTCCAAATGACTCAGGTGGAGGCCTCAACAATCTCCTGGATCAAAGACTCCCTGACAAACAGACCACAGTTTGTGAGACTGAAGGGTTGTGAGTCTAACCAGGTAGTCAGCAGCACAGGAGCACCACAGGGAACTGTACTCTCAACATTCCTTTTCACTTCGTACACCTCAGACCTCCAGTACAAGACAGACTCCTGTCATCTGCAGAAATACTCGGATGATTCTGCAGTTATGGGGTGGATCAGAGATGGACAAGAAGATGAGTACAGGGAGCTGGTGGACCGCTTTTTGGCATGGTGTGGAAACAATCATCTCATTTTGAACGTGACTAAAACAAAGGAGATGATTGTAGATTTTAAGAGAAACAAGAAAATGTCAAACACTATTTCCATCATGAAAAGTCAAGTCAAGTCAAGTTTATTTACATAGCGCTTTTCAGCAACAAGGCACTCATGGCGCTGTACATAAGAAAAAACATTACAATGATACAGAAAATCACACAACAGAGGTAATAAAAAAAAAATAGAATAGAATGATGGATAAGAAAATGAAAGGAAAATTGGACTGAAAACTTAACTAATAATGTTTAGATAACACATTCAAAGGCCACTCTAAACAAATAAGTTTTTATTCTTGATTTAAAGCAACTTAGGGTTTCAGCGCTTTTACAGTTTTCTGGGAGTTTATACCAGATTAGTGGAGCATAAGAACTAAAAGCTGCTTCTCCATGTTTGGTTCTGGTTTTGGGTACGCAGAGTAGATTTGAGCCAGAAGACCTGAGAGGTCTGGGTGGTTGATACACTGACAACAATTCTGTGATGTATTTTGGTGCTAAGCCATTCAGTGATTTATAGACTAATAGAAATATTTTAAAGCCTATTCTCTGAGCTACAGGGAGCCAGTGTAGGGACCTTAGAACCAGGGTGATGTGCTCCACTTTCTTAGGTCTAATGAGGACGTGGGCAGCAGCGTTCTGGATCAACTGCAACTGTCTGATCGACTTTTTTAGGCAGACCTGTGAAGACACCGTTGCAGTAATCAATTCTACTAAATATGAACGCATGAATTAGTTTTTCAAGGTCCTGCTGAGACATTAGTCCTTTAATCCTGGAGATGTTCTTTAGGTGATAGAAGGCTGACCTTGTGACTGTCTTTATGTGCCTCTGAAGGTTCAGCTCTGAGTCCATCACTACACCCAGGTTTCGAGCCTGACTGGTGGTTTCCAGCTGTATTAACTGAAGCTGTGTGCTAACTTTTGAACGCTCTTCCTTTGGTCCAAAGATTATTGCTTCAGTTTTCTTTTGATTCAGCTGAAAAAAAGTTTTGGCACATCCATGCATTGATTTCTTCTAAGCATTTACCCAGGGCTTGAATGGGTTCATAGTCACCTGGTGACATCGTAACGTATAGCTGTGTGTCATCTGCATAGTTATGATAACTTACGTTGTTGTTTATTAAAATCTGAGTTAGGGGGAGCATGCAGATATTGAATATGAGGGGCCCTAAAATGGACCCTTGGGGAACGCCACATGTGATTTTTGTGGTCTCTGATGTAAAGTTACCTACTGACACAAAACAGTCCCTGTCCTTCAAGTAGGATTTAAACCAGTTGAGTGCTGTACCAGAAAGGCCGACCCAGTTTTCCAGGCGCTCTAATAAAATGGAGTGATCAACAGTGTCGAATGCTGCACTAAGGTCCAATAATACCAGCACTGTGATTCTTCCACAGTCTGCATTTATACTGATGTCATTGAACACCTTGACAAGAGCAGTCTCTGTACTGTGGTGAGAAGCCTGACTGGAAGACATCAAAGCGGTTGGTCATTGTTAGGAAGTTGTTTAACTGTTGAAACACAGCTTTTTCAATAATCTTACTGATGAAGGGGAGGTTTGATATAGGCCTGTAGTTCTGTAGTAGCAGCTTGTCCAAGTTGCTCTTTTTCAATAGAGGTTTGATAATTGCTGTTTTCAGGGCCTGGGGGAAAACAACTGAAAAAAAGGACGTGTTTATTATTTTGTGTTAAATCAGATGTTATTACGGGAGTGGAGGTTCCTCCAGCTATTTCACAGTGTTAGTATTTTAATGTTTCTTCTACACCTCATATTTGTTTGATGGCACTTTCTTGTATTATTTTGGATGTTTGCTAAGCTGGGTGCACACAGTTAGTAAACAGCCTATGTTTGTGAAGATTATTAATTATTTGTTTCTTTTGCTGAGGTGGAAGGAACTAGCTGGGGGGGAGCAAATGTGACATGACACCAGGAAGTGGAGGAAGCCATCAGGCTGGTGGAAAAGGGGGACTTAACTCTGGAGAAGTTGTCAAACTCTGAAAGCTCCATTGTTTAAAAACTGTTTGGTGTTAGAATGTCTTAGTTTTTATATTTGTGTTGTAGTTATGATTTGTAAGAATGAATTAGTTGTTTAGGTTTATTTATTGTTTGGCTTAGTTGTCTTGTCCCTCCCTTTCTTGTTTCACGTAGGCTAGCCTGTATGTTTAAATTTCCTTATGTTTGGTGTAAGAAGTGAGTCCTGGTTTGTCAGTTTAGGTTAGGTATTGGTTGATTCTTTCCTATGGGCCCATTTTTCTAGATTTTGTTTGTGTGCTTTTGATGGATTTTTGTCAACTTTCATGGAAGATTAAATGGAGGATATTTCTTGTATACTTTTGTCCTTTGTCTAACTGTTTGGTCCCTGACAACGGGCGAAGCTTTCTTAAGGAAAGCTGTGGGTTAAACATCGAGACAGCAGGAAGAAGAGCTTAGTTGCTGTACGATTTCTTCTAAGTTTTTGTAGTTTATTTGGTGAAATTGGGAAATTTTGTAAAAATCAGTTCTAGTTGGAGACAACATTGGTACTGGAGTTGATGTGGCACTGCCCCACTGATCTTTTGGGTTTTTTCAGTGAAGAAGTTAGCAAATTCAATGCAGGCCCTGGTAGAGTTGAGTTCAGATGCTACAGTTACAGGAAGGTTTGTTAGCCTGCTGACCGTGGCAAATAATATTGTTTATGTTTTTTTATGTAGCATTGTTTATGTTTTTGCTGATGATCTCAGAAAAGAAAGATTCCCTTGCATTTTTCAGTTGTAGTTTATATCTGTATAGTCTCTCTTTATAGATAATATAGAGAACCTGGAGTCCAGTCTTTCGCCTCCTGCGTTCAGCTTTTCGACACTCCTTTTTTTCACTTCTGACTGGTGGAGCACTTCTCCACAGAGACATTTTCTTCCCAGAAATGACTTTCACTTTAATTGGAGCAATTGAATCAATGATGTCTGAGATTTTAGAATGAAAATTATCTACCAGCTCATCTACAGTGTTACAGGGCAAAGTGGAGGTAGAACCTCCACTTTGCCCAGATTTACCAGAAGAGTAAATCTGGTTAAAGGTTTCAGCAGCACCATCCTTAAAGTTGCATTTTCTTATCATGTCTCTTTGGCAAACTGAGCCATTGGAGATGATGCTTTCAAAAATAACAGAAAAAGTGGAGGTGGTGGAGGACTATAAATACTTCGGTGTTCACCTGGACAACAGACTAGAGTGGAGATGCAACTGTGAAGCCTTCCACAAGAAAGGGCAGAGCAGACTGTACTTCTTGAGGAAGCTTAGGACCTTCGGTGTTTTCAGCAAGATGCTGCATATCTTCTATAAGTCTGTTGTGGAGAGTGTGATCTCTTCTGCCATCATCTGCTGGGGAAGCAGCATCAGGGCCAGGGACCTAAAAAAGCTCAACAAGCTAATAAAAAAGGCTGTCTCTGTTCTGGAACTTCTCTAGAACCTCTGGAGATCATTGTGCAAATAAATACTGTTCATAAAATGTAGAAGATTATGGAGAACCCTGAGCATCCTCTTCATGAGACTGTTGTAGAACAACAGAGTGTCTTCAGTCAGAGACTTCTTCAGATCTGCTGTAAGACAGGAGATCCTTCCTGCCCACAACCATCAGCATCTACAATGGCTCTTTGAATAAACCTGTTTAATATACAACAGCATCTAATTTCCCTTTGGCATAAATAAAGGATTTTTTAATTCAATTTGGATTGAATGATTGTTTTTTGCTCGGAGCTGGTATCTGCCGTTATAAAAGGTCAGACAGTGTGGGAAGTGGTGTCTTTATAATATCCTGGGCTGACTTCCGTACCCTCTCAAGAGCCTCCCTGTCAGTTGAAGTGCAGCTTGTAAACCACATCAAGATGTCATGAGAGGTGATGCTTTCAACAGAACATTTATAAAAAGACAACAGCAACTTCTGGGACATATTAACTTTTCTTAATGTCCTCAAAAGGTTTATTCAATGATGTGCTGTTTTCACATAAGCAGTGGTGGTAGTAGTCCATGTGAGGCCCTGTAAAATGTGTGTCCTAAATAATTTGAAAGTCTACAATGCAAATTACAACTTCTGTTTTATCGTTGAAGGTTTAAAAAGGTTGAAGTTTCTGTTGCCATCAGTTTGTTGAAAGCTGCCTCAATAGTTTGTATGAGTAACATTACATCTCAATAGCTATGCTCACAAACCTAGGTGCTCATCCTCATCTGGTTTTCTGCCATTGGTCCTTTCAGAACAAGTGGGGTCTTTCATTGAGGTGTTGCATACAGAATTGTCACACAGTTTACAATGAAACATGTGCTGGAGTCCATACCATGAGTCCAAACTCACATAAACAGCCTGTTTAAAGTCAGCATCTGAGTCAGATTTAAGTCCAGACTTTGACTAAGCCAATCCAAAACATTAATTTTGTTTTCTTTGACCTATTCAGAGGTGAGCTTGGTAGTGTGATTTGGATCAATGTTGTGCTAATTATTAGCAAGGTCCACTCGAGCTTAAGATAGTGATGACTAAACGTTCTCTTACAGGTTTTGGTAGAAAGCAGAATTCATGGCTACATCAGTGGCAGCAGTTCATCAGGTTCCTGTAGTAGCAAAGCAGTCCCAGACCACCACACTACTACCACTATGTTTGACTGTTGACATGATGACATGCTGTGTCAGCTTTACACCAGCATGCACACATTCCAAAAACTTCCAGTTTTGTCTCGTTAGTCAACAAAATATTGTCAAAAAGGTCTTAGGAATCATTTTTATTTTGACAAATGTGAGAAAACAATTTGTGTCCTTTTTGGTCCGCTGCGCTTTGGGCCTCATAACTGTCTCTTAGTGGCCATTTTTGCCCATTCTCTTGTATATTGTTGAAACTCGACGTTTTAAATCAGTTTCTTTTAAATGATATCAGCTAAATAATCCTCAAAAGAAACGTCATTCCTATCTCTCTTCCGGTAAAACCCGTCGGGTTGCAGTGATTGGATGAGGAGTAAGGCTCTTCATCCTGTGATTGGTCGTAAGCTCTGATTCGTCTACGGGCATCTGTCCAATCAGATCATCGCAAAGTTGTGCTGCGGAAGACGGATGCGAGGAAGATGGCTGTAGTCAGATAGCCCAGTGTTCGAACCAGTTTCCACCGTCATGGCGGTTCTCCGGGTGAGAATTAGCTGCAGGGGAGGACTGCTTGGCCTGGCTGTAGCCTTCCTCTGCTGTACCGGCTCCGTGCAGAGTTCTGGGCAAAGCCAAGACAGCGAGTTTACGTTTCTACTTCCAGCCGGAAGATCCGAGTGTTTCTATCAGACAGCAGTAAAGAACGGTACGATGGAGGTCGAATATCAGGTAAATGCTCGGTGGTCAGCGAACACAGCCACTCATTGTCCTCACAAACAGCTGCATGAACATCTTTAAGCATTTTACAATTATACCCACTAGTTGAATTAAAGCTCTTAGTTAATTTTCAGAAGCTGATGTGATTAAAATATCTAATATCAATAACTATCAACTACAACCTGTATGAGAAAATGTAAAGAAATTGTAGTTACTGATAGGGATTGATTGGGAAAGTTAGTGAAATTATCTCCAAAGTATATAATGCATAGTGCATAATAATAATAATACATAAAAACACAGAGTAGCAAACCCTGGGGCTCCATCCTCTGGACTGGGCAGTGGATTAAAGTCCTGAACAGATTGCCTGGGAATAGTCAAGGGGCCAATTTGAGAAAGAAACCCACTAATAGGGATATGAGTGATAAGCAGGAAGAGATACAACCATTCAGGGTTTTCTAAATCCAATACCGATTAATGATTTTGGAGATATTTCTTGCTGTTTTTAGATTTTTACTCCAAGGACTATACCGCATACAGGAATGTGTGCTGCAGGTTCCCTTATAGCATTACGAGATCCCAATTAATGCATCAAAACCTACATCCCATAACATGCTCATCTAAATAAGTGCATGTTGGTAAATAGTGGAAGCTCTATTTTGATCCATTTAATGAATAGACAATAAGAAATCCTAATTTACAGTAATTGACCTGCTGAACATCAGTTAGAACCATACCTGTCAAGTTTTGGATTTGAAAATAAGGGAAATCTTCTGGGGACCGCTGTGAGCCATCCCACTACCCTGACCAAGCTCCAGTATCCCTTGCATTTTAGCACAGGTGTACAAGATATCTAAAATAACCACTTGTCAACCACTAACAGACTACAATAAGCCTACCTTTGTTGACACTGAATGCTGTGGACATTCCTATGTTATAACAGAGCCTAAATGCAACACAAACACATTTATTTATTTAACACATTTTCAGTTTATATATACATTGCTTGTCTTTAGGTTAAACATTTACATTTTGTCTTCATTACACATTTTATTTAAATTTCTCATGTTCACTCAGGTGGCTCTCTGGCATTCACTAAAGACTTATTATACAGATTTGTTGCAGACTTTGCATCCTTTAAGACTCGTTTGGATGGAGTGTATTTGTGGCCTGGGCCAGAGTGGTTGATTTTACATGACAGTAAAGCACAAACCGTGCTGTTGTCTAATGACATCCTATTCTCTGTAACAATCTTTCTTACCATACTGAACACTCTTTCAGAACTGGCATTGCTGTGGGGAATGCATAGTAAAGCCTTCATTAATCTTGGCAGCTCACTGAACCTCACATCTTTCCCTACCAGTCCCCAGAATCTGTCAGTTTTGTCTTCTTGTGGGAGATGCTTGCTATCTGTCACCTGGTAGTCAATGAGTTCCTCTCTCAGCCTATCCTCACTCAAGCTCAACTGAGGGACCCTAGCCATGCCACTGTAATGTAAAACAAGTGTTTGACTGAACATTGCAGATCTAAACCATGCAATATTTATTTATTCATTTAATCAATGAGGAACTGACTCTAACATCTACCTGTCCCTGGAGTAATGTCAAGGCGAGCAGCAGGGTCCAGCACTTTCATGTCCTTCAGGAGTGGATGGTCAAGAGGAAAGGAGGAGAACATCTTCTGAAGCACTGCTTCATAGAATCTTCTCACAGATCTACAACAGCATAAGGGTAAAAACAGCATAAGAGTAAACAAAAAACACTACAGCCTATAATCTCATACTGTGAAAAGATGATATAATTAAATAACTGCTGGGTAATATACTCACTGAAAGATTTTCTTCTCCGCTGACACAGGGAGCTCTTTCCTTGCCATGAATGCCTTTGTTTCTGCTCCTATAAAGAGCTCTTCGTCAGCCAACTGATGTCCTTCTCCATACTCCACCTCCTTGAGAGGTACACCCATGATGGCCCTGGCTGGTATGAGGAACACCAGGTTCCTCTTGATCAGCCTACACATCTCCTCTTCAAGTCTGTGAATCTGCACGGCCTCTGACTGAAGAAAATATAATTGGTCACACTGTAATAAAAAGGCTACAATAAGTACAACCATATTTAATTCATCCAATATGATTGACACCCACCTGGAAGACAATATTAAATTCATATAAAGGCTTAAGGGCAGCACTCAGGAACATGAAGTAAGCCTTCACGATTGGATCATGCACGTGGCTTGCTAGATCGCGCACTTTGGCACTCCTCTCCACCTCCTCGTGACTGTTAAAGTAGGCCTACAGTACATATGGACACAGGGTGGCAATTCATGGTTAAAATGGAAATCTAGCATAGTTAACTGTGTATATATCTGCTGGAGTTACCATCCTTACCTGCAGTGCATCCCACTGGTTCAACACTCTCTGGATGCAGGTTAGCAGACTCAGCCATCTGGTGCTGCAGTACCTGAGGAGCTTCAGGTGGTCTGAATCAGTGAAATCTACAAACCCTTTGTAGAGTTCACATCTTTTTGCACTGAAAGATAGAAAAATGTTTATAAGAATATTAACTGCAGACCTAGAAAAAATAGAAGTCCTATTTAATTTATTTGCATCTACCTTTTATCAAAGTGGGTGTATATCCCCACCAGGATGTCTTCCACCGGTACCTGGGCTGCTCTGATGCCACAGCCAGTGGCCAGCTGTGCCAGGTGGCAGATGTAGCCGAGGTCCTGGACGTGGGGCTGGCTCTGTTTCAGTCTGCTGATAACAGAGTTGTCTGCCTTTCATGACGCTCGCATTATCAGAGTTAAAGGCTATCAGGTTCTCCCATGGGATGCCCCTTTTTCTATGGATAACAGAAAGAAATGCCATAAAACGACTTAGACAAAACGTATGGTTATAATTACAAGCAAACTATTACACACGTCAACAACACAGTGCAGTTCCCTTACCTTAGTGCTTCACTCAGTTTTTCATACAGATTTACCCATGAGAGGTTCTAACTTAGAACCTCTCATGGGTAAACTGGTGGATTGATTAGTGCGTTGATACAAATAATTGTTTTAATTTGTGTGACAATTCCCAAAACTTCATAGACCATAACAAGATTGCTTTTATTATCCAGGGCTCATCCACTGAACTATTGATTTTCTGTACAATTACTCATTTATGTAAAAGTAACACATGTGTATAACGCATTAATTACCCAAAGCTTCGTTATTAAAAACAATCAGTTCACAACAGCAAAGTATTCATTTTACTAAAATTAAATATTCTTCAATATTATCAGTTTTTCTGCTTTGACAAATATGTTTAAACAGATTTAGCTCTGCTGCTGTCAAAGCTGAGAGGCGTCATTTATAACAACATCTCATTTGTCACATAATAGGAAGCTGCACTGCCAAACAGAGTATTTGCTTTGTGGGAAAGTCTCAGTGTTGGTGACGTCATTGTTCTCTCTCTAGAGAGAGGAACCTAAAAATGTTACTCTCATGCATTTAATTTCCAATGATGTTGTGACTGGTTTTATCTTAAAATGTTTTTATTAGTGCAAGTCTGCTATTCCCTCTTCTTATTACAGTACATAGCACCGATTTAATACAACGGTCATCTTAAAGGACTGTGCAAGACAAACCGATTCACTTCACATCCATCCATCCAGTTCATTGCAATCAGGTCATATAGTCATATTGAGACCAGCTTATATACAGCCCAAATAATAATGTAAAATGTAAGTCTGAGGAAGCCCAGCCAGTTTCATTGAGTGATCAACTTTGCAGCAATATCTCTTGCTGAGCAATCGTAGGAGACTGTGAAAAGGAAAGCCTCCCTTTAAACAAGAAGAAACACAAACTGGAGGTGGAAAGGACAGAAAGAAAAAATAATAGAAGCATTCAGCCGGGAGTACTTTCTATAGTAGAGGGGAAAAAAAGGGAACACATGGTTGATGGCAAGGGCTTCAACCAGGAAAGAGACAATTAAGGAGTACTGAGGCTGGAGTACTTTCTACTGGAGAAGAAGATACATAGTGGACCTAATTAATGGTATGAATAAGCAAAATGAAAACCATGCTTAAATGGAAGGTAGTAGGAGAAGATTGCAAGGTGAAGGAAAAGTGGTCAGTAGGTTGTCCAGCAGCCCGACCCTATGGCAGCAGAACAACAGAGATAGCTCAGGATAACTTATGCCACTCCAACTGTAAGCTTTATCAGCAAGGAAAGTTTGAAGCCCAGTCTTTGGATCTTTCTAGTGACAATTTAAGAGACAGATGCAAGAAAGAACTTTTAGTGTGGAGAAGACAAACCCAACAAATATATTCTTTGGTTTAATTATGAGAGTATAAAGACATGCCTAAATGCACACTGGATCCTTAGGGACAAGGATTTGTATAATGCCACTTCTCCAAAAAACACATCTGTGCCTCTTGTCCCATGTCTCCAGAAGCTTCTCTTATTGTACAAATATGCACAGAAGGGGTCAAAATAAAACTAGTGATGCTAAAGGACATTTTCTAGGCAACAGGAGGAGAGGCCAGGCGATGCCTCATAAATCCAAATAATAAGAAGCAACCAGACTTTTCCATTGCTGAAATAATGTGGAAGCACCGAAGTTGCTGTCGTCAAAAGGACCGATCAGACTCTGTAGATGATAAAGAAAGACTTTTTAAATCGACACATGGTACTACAGCATGTGCTGCTAATATTCTCACATCCTATGATTTCTACTCGCCTTAAATGCTTTTAAATTCCAACCCTGTTTGTGAAACTATTTTCAAGAGTACATTCTTGTTGCTCTAGGACAAAACAGTTCTGCAAAAACATTTGTGCAAAGTATCAACTGTGGCCTTCAAAGTTAGTGGAGTTATTCTCTCCCACTGATGACAATGCAGCTCGTAGCCCCTTGTTTGCAGAATAGCCTTTCTTCAAGTCGTTGACATTGTCCCCTATAAAAGCATGTTTGCACAGTAGACGCCTAATGGCTTGTTGAGCACGCCTTCAAGCGTGTGAGGAGTGGCTGCTTCTTCTTTATGGACAAAGGCCTTAAATGAACAGACACAGTTAAAACCCTAATTTATAAATCAGAATGTAAAACATGTTTAGAGATGTGTGGTATATTCTGGACATGTTGTTGCATGTTCCATTCGTCTGTGATTCCTGTAAATGTGCAGCTTAGTGTCTGGTCTGTGCTCCTAGGTGATAGCAGGTGCAGGTATGGATGTGGACTTCACCATCCTCTCCCCTAAAGGAGTCCGACTGATCATCGAGTCCCGCCGTTCTGACGGACTCCACGTGTAAGCGGTTATAAGTATTTCATCAAGTTTCACATTATCAGCCTTACCGTCTGTTTTTATTTACCTGTTTAACTCGTGTCTGTGTTGCTCCAGGGTGGAGCCAATGGAGGAAGGGGACTACGAGATCTGCTTCGACAACAGCTTCAGCCGCTTCTCGGAGAAGATGGTGTTCTTTGAGATCATCATCGAGGGACAAGGAGGGGATGTGGGAGGAGATGACGAGTTCCCGGGCATAGAGGAGCCTGATGGGAGCCTGCTCGAGTACAAGCTGGATGACATCAGGGTGAGAGAGAACCCAAATAAGAAGGTCTAGCATCTCAAGCAGTGCACACCCCGGCTGGAAGTTTGCTCTTTCCAGAATGATCTGGTTTGTGTTTAACTGGTCGCCATCTTGTCAGATTTATTTGACTGCCAGAATTTTATCCAAGGGACTGATTGCACAATAACACGAAGGTCTAGAATTATAATTATAGGGTCAATACCTCAAACCTTTACAATAAGAGCCTAATTCAAAGCGGTTTGAGTGTACAATAGCCTAAAGCTAATTAAAACAGCTCGCAGAGCCCTCTGAGCAGTGAGAATGCTGGGTGTGTTGGTGTGAATGTGATATAAACATGGAAAATATCACAACTACTACTAAAAATAACGGTAACATTAATACTAATCTTAAACTGATGTCAGGAATTTTCCCACAACAACCATGACGTAAAATTGTCACTCATTCTTGTGTATAAGGGTGGCAAGAGTGAAGCTTACCTGAATCTTTGTGTTTTGTTTTGGAATTAAAAGGGTTTGGAGTTAGACTAAACAGTTTCAGTTTCTGTGTACTTCAAGTCTTAAGAATGGGAACATATTTCTTTACTGTCAGTCGTGCGTAAGAGAAATTGGCTAACTTCTGCAAACCGATCAGAATATGGTTGGTAAGCTCTTTGTCCCAAATGCTGAGTTAAGTTTTTTACATTTTTAGGTTGGCAAATCAAGATAAAATGGTAAACAGGATTTTAATGTAAAAAAAAAAAAGAAGTAAAATCACGTTGTTGTTTTATCGTCCACCACCAGTTGAAATTGTTCTGGTTATGACTTCTAAAAAAGAAATAGGCATTAAATTATGGTTTAATTAGATTGTGACTCTTTTAGGGCCTCCTTATGCTGGTGCACCACATATGCAGGATGTCAAGTATGTTAAAGGTTGAGCTCTCATTTCTTCGCAGAATCCCCACATATCACGTTTTTCAGTATAGATTTATGCAAATAATGTGCAGGAAAGACATGAATATAAATATTATGGCCGCCTTGTTAACAGCACTGTTCAATAGTAGTAGTTCTCATATGAAAAGGGTTCCCATTAGTCCTTTTGTTATTTCAGTATGGAAATAATACATGTCTGATGAAGTGTTTTCTTGTCATGAAAGGAACAAATCCAGCTTGTGAGCCACAGAACGACTGGGGAAGTGGAAAGTTCTGAAAGACTGACTGACACAATGTCGGTTTTGGGGTTAACGAGAGACCTGCTGACATTTAGGAAAATATTTCACTGTGACTTTCTAAAAGTGGTCAAATGAAAGCCAGTTGAAGCTAATTGAAGCGAAGCTATTGTATGTGATGTTGAACTATTGGAAAAACATCTCAGTGGCCCATGAGTTCTTAAATGGATCCAGAAAGCTGTAAAATGGGGAGGAAATGAATCATGATCTCAAAGGTTTTCTTAGAACTCCAGAAAAAGTTATTGATGTTCATTCTTCAATAAATAATACAAAACAATGAAGACCATGTGTGTTTGGAGAGAGCATTTAGATGTTTGGAAATGTATGAATTGAGTAGTTTGTTTGGGGAAGGCCCATTCTGTGCCACTGGGTTAATTAGGCCCTCCGTAGCTTAGAACCTGTTAACATCTGTTGTTTTTAGGTCGAATTTGTCTAGAAATGTAGTCTGACTTACAAGCAGATTTAACCGCTGAAACGTACTGGATACATCTGTTGCACCGCAGAAGGGCTAAACCACACCTAGTGGCTGCAGGAGCCACTATGAGGCTTTTAGAAGACCGGCATCCACTATGACATCAAAGACAGGCTTAGAGATTTTATATCTGCTGAGATGGCCGAAATAGATATGGGAGGTTGCAGATTTGGAGATGTTCTGCGGCAGTCAACAGAAAATCTGGAGACGAGACTGGAGCTTCCTTGGTGTTTCTTGCATTAGTTTGTATACCACAACGATCTTTGCTTGGTTCCCCCTCAGGAGTCCATGGACTCTCTGCACAGACGCTTGGAGCGCAGCCGGCAGATGCAGACGGTCTTACGGGCTTTCGAGGCACGAGACCGAAACCTTCTGGAGGATAATCTCTGGAGGGTCTCGTTCTGGTCGTGTGCCAGTGTGCTGGTGATGCTGTGTGTGGCCTTAACCCAGGTAACGGCACCCCAGTATGAAAAGCATTCACCCTCTTCCAGTGTAAATCTAAATCATAGTCAGTGTAATGTCAGATTTTTGACAAGAATTGAAACAAATATTGTTTAATGTCAAAGGGAAATAGATTTTTATAAATTGTCAATGAATTAATATGTGAGGTGAATGATTGCATAAATATCCAACTCCCCTCTCCCCACCAAAAAAAGAGACAGACCCAATTCTACAGAGGTCCAGATAACCAATGTGTGTGAACTGGCTGTAGTATTAAAGCGTGTGTCTGGGAGGTCAAGCCTCTGGTTCATCACGGCCAACCTGACGGAGCTCGAGCTGTTTAGGAAGGAAGAATAAAATAAAAATTGCAGCGCTCACATGAGATGTATCCACCTGAAGTGCTGTAGTTGTAGCCGGTGGTGCGTTTATTAAATACTGACCTGAAAGGGGGATTGAAAAAGTATGCATTTAACTTTTACATTTAAATTCATTGACATAATTTTGTAAACATCTTTTTTTTGCCAATTTTTCTCTAAGAATCCAAATTCTTTTGACCTAAACTGCATGTATAACAGCAATCGAAGGGTGAATACTTTCACCACGCAGCTTATTATATTTAATTTTTTTTTGTCCTCAGGTCTACACAGTTCGCAAACTGTTTGACGACAAGCGGAGGGTCTGCACATAGAGGAATCCTCCATACCTGACAGGTTAAGAGTGAACAGACTGTGAGCAATAATGACATTTGATTAAATCTCAAAGTGAAACCAGAAGGTGGAGAGGTATGACAAAGTGGAAGTGGGTTAATTCATTTCATTTAGTGCCTTTAATGTCACGTCTGGCCGCAAACCAATAAGGGAATTCGTGTCAACGTGTAAATGCAGTCCTACACCTCTGAAACTGGGTAATGGTACTGGGAGTTTTTTCTGTAAGGTAACATAGCTGTCAGTCAAGGTAGAAGGTCTTTCTCGCTGGTTCACAGAGGATAACAATGTGCAATAGTGTTGGCTCTGCAGTTACATTAGCGATGGTCTCAGAGTTGATTCTGGTGGATTTTTTAGGGTACTGATGTTTTTTTATGTGTTAATGAAGCTCCTTCCATTTTTCATCTTTTGACATGTGCAGGATGGAGGGAAGATTTTACAATTTGACTGCCAGTTATGTTCACGTGTCCAATCTGTTTCATACGTTACACGTCTGAACGGTGTAAACATACTGACTGTTTCTGTTTTAAGCTTCTGTCCTGTTTTTCTTTCAAATGATTAAAAATAAGTCCTTTTTGTTCATGTGGCCACATTTTGATCCCTTTAAGTTTGTTGGTGTTCTGTAAGGTATGACAAATCAGCTTTTAATGATATTCATGAAAATAAATGCATTATTTTACACTGAAGGTAACAATATCTGATCTTTTTTTTCTAAATGAAAGTTGGTATGAAGGCAGATACAGAGAAATAAGCAGGAAAATGCGATGGAAATTTAAAGTAAGTTCTACTGAACCCGGAGCTCTACGTTGGGTTAAGTGGCACAAAAAACTATATGAACAAATTTTGTTTAGACTCTGGAAATGTTTTTAACTTGATTAAATTAGTATCCAATCTGGATAAATGAAAGGAAAACTGAGTTTAAGAATGTTGTATTTTGCATTTTCTATTCTACTCCTTATTCCATGATTTAAAAAATGAGATTTTAATTAAAAAAAGGCCCTTTAGACCCTGTAGATACAGGGGTTGGACAATGAAACTGAAACACCTGGTTTTAGACCACAATAATGTATTAGTATGGTGTAGGACCTCCTTTTGCGGCCAATACAGCATCAATTCGTCTTGGGAATGACATATACAAGTCCTGCACAGTGGTCAGAGGGATTTTAAGCCATTCTTCTTGCAGGATAGTGGCCAGGTCACTACGTGATACTGGTGGAGGAAAACGTTTCCTGACTCGCTCCTCCAAAACACCCCAAAGTGGCTCAATAATATTTAGATCTGGTGACTGTGCAGGCCATGGGAGATGTTCAACTTCACTTTCATGTTCATCAAACCAATCTTTCACCAATCTTGCTGTGTGTATTGGTGCATTGTCATCCTGATACACGGCACCGCCTTCAGGATACAATGTTTGAACCATTGGATGCACATGGTCCTCAAGAATGGTTCGGTAGTCCTTGGCAGTGACGCGCCCATCTAGCACAAGTATTGGGCCAAGGGAATGCCATGATATGGCAGCCCAAACCATCACTGATCCATCCCCATGCTTCACTCTGGGCATGCAACAGTCTGGGTGGTACGCTTCTTTGGGGCTTCTCCACACCGTAACTCTCCTGGATGTGGGGAAAACAGTAAAGGTGGACTCATCAGAGAACAATACATGTTTCACATTGTCCACAGTCCAAGATTTGCACTCCTTGCACCATTGAAACCGACGTTTGGCATTGGCATGAGTGACCAAAGGTTTGGCTATAGCAGCCCGGCCGTGTATATTGACCCTGTGGAGCTCCCGATGGACAGTTCTGGTGGAAACAGGAGAGTTGAGGTGCACATTTAATTCTGCCGTGATTTGGGCAGCCGTGGTTTTATTTTTTTTGGATACAATCCGGGTTAGCACCCGAACATCCCTTTCAGACAGCTTCCTCTTGCGTCCACAGTTAATCCTGTTGGATGTGGTTCGTCCTTCTTGGTGGTATGCTGACATTACTCTGGATACCGTGGCTCTTGATACATCACAAAGACTTGCTGTCTTGGTCACAGATGCACCAGCAAGACGTGCACCAACAATTTGTCCTCTTTTAAACTCTGGTATGTCACCCATAATGTTGTGTGCATTTCAGTATTTTGAGCAAAACTGTGTTCTTACCCTGCTAATTGAACCTTCACACTCTGCTCTTACTGGTGCAATGTGCAATCAATGAAGACTGGCTACCAGGCTGGTCCAATTTAGCCATGAAACCTCCCACACTAAAATGACAGGTGTTTTAGTTTCATTGTCCAACCCCTGTAAGTGTTTTAAACTGGGCCTGTGGTTCAGAAACTGGATCGGGTTTCATTTAGTCTCAGAAGTTGCAGCTTGTTGTTGAAAATAATGTCACCCTAGAGTTGGGCACAATCTAATGTAGGTGGACAAATGTGGGATTTGTTAATGTTTGCTGTGCTAGCTACTATGAACAAAACAAGCTGATAATTTTTTCTTAATCACTAAAACACAAAAAGGAACATTTTCACTGTGTGCCTCTGTTTGAGAGGGATTCAGACCATCAGAAGTGCTATTAAATGATTTCAGCAAGTTTGAACTTTCCCAGTCGGAATTCAGAATCTAGTGGCTTTCTTGTTGTATTTCCGATTGGAAACTCGGAGAATGTGAAATCAGAGTATAAAGAAAAGGTATAAAGAAAAGGCATATAACCAATCAAAGCACTGACATTGTTTTTAAATTATGACAGATCATAAACTGCTTTCAAATGTTTATTAGTGAAGAACAATGAAATCCAGGTTTGACAACCCTTACAATAGATTTAGAACAAAAAGATAATCCAAGTTGATCAAGATGCCAATAAGCAATAAAACAGTCTTATCAAATTTTCAGAGCAATTAGAGACCGCTGAAAAAATCTGTCTGGAATTGCATAAAACTTGGAAAAAGAAAATCGATACAAATCCTGTGATTACACCGTCGGTTTTTTTTTGTCCTAATTTTTCTATTTAAGATTATTTCCACTATTTATTCACAAATTGCATGGCAACACAAATGTACAGACAGTATTTTGGCAGATTCAGCTCTTCTGTTTAAAAGAAACGCAAAATAACCCTTCCATCGTCTGGTGATGACTAAAGGTTGGCACTAAAAGTTTAAATAATACATTCATATCAGACATGCTGAGCATGAACTAACTCAGATATGGATCAGCTCTGCAAGTGGGGGCCTTCCAAGGATCAGCCCCTCGTTGTGGCAGAGGGCGACAAAACAGCAACTTTGCACAATTTACTTCTATAGTCGTGGGGGACGGTGTTTCCATCTAATAAACTAGCATTAGCGTGCAGTACAGCTAGCTGCTACAGGAAATGAGAAAGCTGACGATATTAAACTCCCATAGATTCGGAAGTTGTTGACCTATACAGTATGCAATTTTTTTTACCACCTTGTTCCAAACATTGAATAGTGTTTTCCACACTTTTCATATTGATGTTACTGTAATACTGGTGATTAGTCGCTAACGTTATGAAAGTTCATCCACCAATGAATTACATGCTGCGCTAAAATCAGAGCTTTAGACATGGTGAACATCTCAAACTTGTATTGCAGTTCCTCTTAGAAAAGGTCACGAGGTCAAATTCCTTACACAGGGACAGTAAATGACTGATAACGTTAATATTGTATATTTACACAAACTGCATAATTTCTATTTCATTTATTACATTTAGTTTTACCTTGTAAGGTTTCACAAATCCTTCAGACTCCTTGTGGGTAACTCCGGTCCTTCCATTCCCTGCATGTTTTTCTCCAACTACGCAGCTTATTCAAATACCTGAAATATCTCCCCAGTTGGTCTCCAAGTTCTGTAGGACTCTGCTTGTTTTAGTTATCCTAATCAGGTGTTTTTTAAGCAGGAAGACATCTAAAACACGGCACCAGAATTACTCATCATCCTTATAGAAAGAGCTAAACCAGAGTGTCTGAGCTGTATTCGTTAAACCAGAGAAAAAGATAAAAGATTTATAGTATATATATTTACTTCGATTAAGCTTGATATTCCCATAGATACAGAGCTAATCAGTATTTTTGAATTCAGTTCTAGTTTCTGAAGAGAATTCACGTCTTGATTTCTGCTGTTGCCGTCATGTTTAGATTATTAAAAATGATGGTCTTATGCAAAAAAAAAATAACCTTCAGGTGCTTCTAGCAGAGTCCTGCTGCTGATCCTTTGAGGCTTCATGGGGGTTTCTTCACATCTGGTTTGGACGAGAAGGAGTATGTGGTGGTCGCCTGTGTGAGAGGACCATGAACGTAAACACTTCCAGTTAGTTTCTGATCCTGTAGAAAAGCAAACTGATTTAGACCTAAAATTACTTTCAGTCAATCAAACGCCTGGTTTCTGACAGAAAATGAGGAAGACATCTCTCGAAAGATGAGAAAACGATGCATGATTTGAAAAAAATATTTATACTGTTCTGATTGGAAGAATCCCCTGGCATTAGAGCAATCGCTTTTTCAACTGCTGTTAATATTTTTGTATGTTTTCCCTGGTGTTTTGGTTATAAGCTCCAAGTCCTCAAGGTTGGAAAGCCTCCTTACAATCTCCCTAAGTCACTGCAGAGACACACACAATGCCAATATTACTTCCAGTCAGAAGAAACGTGGGTAAAATTAAATGATTAAGTTTAAACCTACATTTCCAGGAGATATGGATAGTTTTCGGGCTGAACTGTACCTGAGTACTGTAACAATTAGAAGATGCTTCTGTGAAGCTGTCAAGCTATCAACAAAAAGCCCCTGCAAGGCTCCCTTGTTGAAAAAATGCAAATGACTGAGGAAGTTACCATTTGCAATTGGCTGACCTAAATAGACATAATATTTGTTGACTAATAAAAGCATGATTGTTTATTTTGGTTCTAGAGGCTGCAAAGAGCTCATCAGATGACCTTTAAAACTCTGACTTCAAGCCATAGTATACTGTAAAGCATGGTGGCTAAGGCATCATGACATGGAGATCTTCCTCATGCCATGTCAGGCTTCTTTATCATGTACCAGGAATTGTGGATCGTTTTGAATACACCAACATAATTAGAGATCATGTTGCCTGATGCTGAGGAGGAAACATCTTGACAAATATCAACACAAGAACCCCAGGACACCAGTAAGCATAAAAGATCTAGGTTCTAGACCAACTGGATTGACATTAAGGGGTATCCAGCCCAATTCAAGGACCCTAAGCCAATAGAAACATTTCTGAGGTTCCCTGTTCCTGAGGAAAACCCAAGGAATGCAGAGGAACTTTGGTCCAGATTGGGCTGGAAAGCCCATTCACAGCTGCCAAGGATTGGTTGACTCCACACACGGATATGAAGCAGTACTCAGAAAGTGTTTATACAACTAAATATTAATTCAGTGCTTCACAGTGAAGCCAAATCTCCACTCATTTTTCAATAAATGTTTAAGTTGGTAAAGAATACAAACGACTATTTAACAGAACAGCCCAATATTCTTCTGTTTCCCTCTTTCTGTAGCCTGATCCCAAATTTGCCGCGATTTTCCATGTTTTGCTTTGTAATAGGATGTGCAATGATCCAGATGCGTTTGTGTGTACAGAAACAAAAGTCATTCTAAGGATAATATGAGGGCAGCACATCACAGAGTAAATGCTTCAGTTCTGCTCAGCTGCCTCCAGGTTTGGGCCAAGCAAACCCAAATGTCTCTACCGGTATTCTCTTGTGTAGGAACTCAACAGGAAGGGCTGTGCGTACAGAAAACTACAAACGAAAGAAGCACGAGAAAAGGCACCCAGAAAAAAGAAGCACCAATCACCAGAGCTTTTAGTCTGTTTTTATTCGTAACACAGGAGCATCGTTTCTCACATTTATTTAACAAATGGCTTGAGGTTGCGATGAAATTTCAAAGATGTTGTGACACCTTTTCTATTGAAGGGAAGCTTTGTGGAAACTCACAGGCATATGACATTCTTACATCAACATCCAAGTAGTTATTAGTATTGCATAAGAAGTCAGCGCTTCCTTTCTGCTTTTTCATCTTCTACGACTTCGTCTTACTTGCTCCACAGGAGGAGAAACAATAAATCTAACAGGAGTGTACTATTAAAATAAACCTGCTTGGTAATAAGCAAAACTACTGAGGCAAATAAATGTTATAAATCAGTTATAAAGTGTAAAAACATATGAGAGAAATTTTATTAAATGGTGTTATCTATTGAGGTGCTTAGTGTGTGAAAATTACAGATCCAACATTAGCAAGTGTACAGCTCACAAAAACCTTTAGACTTTTCTCTTTAATAACATAAAACGTTGTACATATGTGTTTTAAGTAATACTTATTACATATGTTTGAGGAAGGCTTGAAATTTGTCATCCAATTTATCTCTTTTCATGTTGCCTTCCTGTCCTTGTTAAAGAGAAAGCTATCGACACAAAAATGCCTCTGAGAAGAACAGACCGAAGAGCATACCAGTAGTTTGTAATTACAGAATGAAACTAATTTTAGTAGAACAAACATTTCTGCTTGGAAGTGATAGAAAAGTGTAAACAGTGTCTCTTGAGGGACCAGGTAAAAAATAAATGGAGAAAAGAAAGAGGTTTGCGGGTGTTTCTAGTCGAGCAGGGAGGGCTCTGAAGGACGAATGATAGTGGGTCTGTTGGGTGCAGCCGGGGGTCTTCTGCTACAGGAGAAAAACAGAAGAAGAGAGGAAAGGGGAGGGAGAAAACATGCGAGGAGAAAACGTTATTTAGTCATGCAGCGAGGCAAAACTACGTGTACAGCACATCCCTCAACTAGCAACACAGAATGGGAGATAACGTCACATGGTGATGAATGCTGGCTATAATGCAAGCTACGCTCCTGGGTCTCCTGTGCTCGTTACCATGGCAACGGGGTCACCTTTTGTTTTCTTGTAGATGCGGACGGGAAGCCGAAAATATAATGAGTCTAAATTCTGGACTGGATTACTGATCCTGTTCCACAAACGACGCACACATTCACTTGTTGCAGATCAGAAGATGCTTGGGAAACATTTTAAACAGTCTGCAGGCAGGAGATTTGCTAATTATCAAACCGGTGTTGTGCAGAATCTCTGTTCTGCAAGATCAAGTCTCCTTTTATACGGTAGGATTTGCAAATTAAACATTATTTAGTTATTTTGGACACAAGTCATCAAGATGGTGAACCATTCTGGATGCAGATCCAAATGGAGTCTTATCTGGGCCCAGATTGGTTTCTAGCATTCAGTGAAACATTTCCACCGGCTGTCTTGCATTTGTTCATCTATTCTGGACATTTTTCCTTACATTTTAAAACAAAAATATTCACTATAAAGTTATTTTGAACTGAGTCCAGAACATACAGTTGCAGTCAGATGTTTACATGGACTTACCAAGGGGATGCTAATAAGTATCATTTAATTGAACCCTTAATCTTTAGGTGCAATATTCTTGCAACATCCAAGTGGCAAATAATAAAAAAAAATTGGCAAAATCTGAATACATATAGGCTCTAATATATAATAAATATTATAATATTTGGCAAAAATGGCAGATTTCATTTAAATTTGCTGGTTTTCTGAGCTGGCTTTTAAGGAAGGTCCACAGGTTTACAACAGGGTCAGGGCCATACCGGCCTATTGTTACCCTGTATTAGCTATTCCAGAACCAGTTGAGATGTGTGTTTGGGATCAAGGTACTGATGGATCATCCAACTGAGTCCTAAATTTCAACCATCTGGCTGTTGATTTTAGGGGAAGTTGAAGAATGTGGAGGTAGACTTCCATCTTCATCTATCTATTCATCTTGTGCAATGTACCAGTACCACCAGCAGAAAAACAGCCCCACATCATGATGCTTCGACCACCATGCTTGGCAGTTGGTTCACTGTTCTTAGCTCTGAAAGCCACACTTCGATTCTTCCAAACAAACTTCAGCTCATTGTGGCCAAATAGCTCAGTCTTCATCTCCTCGGATCATAAAACGTTTCTCCAGAAGGTTGTTGACTTTTTCATGCGAGGAGCTGTGAATTTCAGTAGATTTGAAGGTTTTAAATTTGGACCATTGGCTTCTTTCTTGGTCGGCACCCTCTCAGTTCATAACTATGTGGAAGTCCCTTCACTCTGGACGCTGACACTGGTTTTCCAGCGGTTTCCAGTACAAGGCAGTTTTAAGCCTTGGTGGTATCTGGACAGTAACTGAACCAATTGGAGGTAACGATTTGGGTGGGTTGAAACTTGAACACAGATGGATGTTCTAGCATTATGCACCAGAATCTGGACACTTTGGCTCAACATAAGCAATGACCCTCCAACTACCCATAATTCAGCTCGATGTTGCATAAACTTCATGTTAATCTAGAATCAAAGCATTGAACCACATTAGGTTGTAGGTGTAACTACAGGTTCTACCTGGGAATTCCCGGCGGCAGAGCTGGAGGCACACGGGCGGGCCTTGAAGGAATGAGAGGCACTGCCGAGTTGGTATCATAAACCGAAGGAGGGCCTGGTCGAGAGGGCACGGGCGGCACTCCAAATGCTGGTGAAGGATTGAGAGGGGGTGGCTGACCAGGAGTGGGTCCCCTCACTGCTGGGGGTCGGTTCGGTGGGCCTGTGGTGGATGTGAGAGGTCGGGACGCTGGAGGAGGACTGTAAAACAGAGCCAAACGCTACTGATTAAATGCTTTTAAAGGTTCATGTTCATTGTAGAATAGACAGAAAAGACAATAATATGACCCAAAGTTCCTATAATCATGCATCACATGATTTTCTCAGAGTAAATTCGTGACCGTTTTTTAGATGTTTGTACTAGAGGCTGACATTTTTTCGGGAGTCCCACGGGTCACGGGATTCCCACGGGAAACCAGCGGGACGGGAGACAGCATTAGTAAAGATCCCGTGATTGGGACGGTACAGGATAAAAAATGAACGGGAGCGGGAGCTAACTAATAGGAGGGAAAATAAACTAGGATCAATTGTCTTTGGAAATGTAAAACTGAGACTTTGTTATAAACTTTAAGAAAAAAAAACTTGGATCGACGCCGCCATTGTGTAGTTTTTTTCCAAGAAGCATATACTATAATGTGAGTCAAACGAACTACACGACCCACAAGCCAACAGGGCTTCTGCTCGGTGTTTTCCACCTGCATTCAGGATGGAGGGAACAAACGCAGGTGGAGAACTGGACGTGGTAAAATTGGATTTGCAACGTAAAGTCAGAAGTAAGGACTTATCTATTAAACTCATAGAGCTGACAGGAAAGTCGCAAATATTACCGAACTTCAGGAGAGTTGAATGCAGCGGTTTTAACACGCAGTCTGCTGCTTGTAAAACGTGTTTAGTCGTAATCAAGTTCACCAGTGATTAAAGGACACTTGTTAGACAGATTCTGGATTAAATCAGCCCTGCATTTCTTCATTCATCAAACCAAAAATACCAACATGTGTCAAGTCTCATCTGACCAACAAAATTGCTGCATGTGCTCTAAAGATTTAAGAGGTAAGGTACGGAAGCTCGTGAGGGGACATGGGGAAATTTATTACTTTTGCGTCTCCACGCAATACTTTTGCGTTCAGCATTTTGGAGCAACAGCACAGATGATAAACTGCTCATAAAACAAACAGCACTGATATGTCAATGATATGGTTTATTTGCCATATGCAGGTTAACACGCAGTAAACAATGCGATAAAATGCTTAGGATAAGAAGAACCGTTCAAATCACGATAAAAACAAAAACACTAATGGTGTGCAAAATGCAGCAGTAATAAGGAAACAAAGTGTCACAGATGTGGTTTCGTGCAGTTTTATGTTCCAGAGTTCAGTAGTTTGTTTGACAGCTTGTGGATAAAAACTGTCTTTTAGTCTCATTTGAAGATAATTTTATTTAAGGCTGATTTCAAAATAAAACTCAATAAATCTCAAAACGGGTGTAGTGTTTGTTTCATTTTTGCAGTTATCTGGTTTGGAAACTATCCCACAAAGTATTGCGAAATAACGCAAAGACTATTGCGTGAGGAAACAAAATAGAAAAAAATCCCCCCTTGTCCCCTCGCGGACCTCGTAGAAAGTCTTCATCAAGGGAAGATATTACATAAATATGTTGTGAAATAGAAAAAAATTGAATGTACCATTAAATGTACAATTTATTTAATACATCATTAAATATTAAGTGTACCACTAATTACGTCATGTCGTCTTTAAAATTATACTTAATTATTCAGTGGCACATTTAATTGCATAATAGTTCATTTTATGATATAATGGTACATTTATTGTTTCTAATGATGTATTAAATAAATAAATGGTACCTTTAATTTAATGGCACATTTAATGTTACATTTCTTTCATGTTACATTTACTTCACTTATGGTACATTCACAACATTTATTTATTTAATGATGATTTTATTGTATTAAATGTGTCCAGTTTGACCCTCCATTCTTGATGCCTGTATAGGAGGTCATGTCAGAGTTTGAATCAGGTGTTCTGGAGCAGACAAACATCTAAAACCTGCAGGGAAGAGGTCCCTGAGGACCAGGGCTATGAACCATTGAGGTACAGTTTCTAAATTGTGAAGGTAATGCCTTTTTGTCCTTTTGTTCAACAAGTACAGTTCTCTTGCTAGGTGCATTTTTCTTTCGTTTCAGCAACTTGAAACATAAAAGTGATGTCATTGTTCAAAGGAAAAAGTCACTTAATAAATGAGTAAAATACAACTATGTACATTTTGTTTATTCAACTAAGATAAGCATGGTCTGTTTCCTTGTTTGATATTTTATTATTTCTTCATTATTATTCTTTTTACTTTAACTGGCCTTTACTTTACTAAAAACAGGGACCTAACTGGTCCTTCAAACAAAGAAATTGCCAAAAGACTAAATGAAGAAAACAAAACTGGGAGTGAAACAGGAGAGGGAGTCGTTCTAATTGGGAGCGGGATGGGACAGGATTTTTTTCGTTATGCTGACCTGGGATTGGGATGGGACAAGACATTTTTCTGTGGGAGCGGGATGGGACAGGAGAGAAAATCCACTCCCGTATCACCCTCTAGTTTGTACATTGCAGCTGGTCTCATACAGTGGGGAAAACAAATATTTGACACACTGCTGATTTTGCACATTTATCAACTGTCAAAATATGTAGAAGTCTTTAATTTTTGATGGAATCCAAAACAAAAATCCACAAAATCACATTCTGTGATTTTTTAGTAATTCATTTGCATTTGCATGACATAAGTATTTGATACATCATTGATACTCATGTCATGCAATAACATGCAAATGAATTAATTATTCCTTATCTCACAGTTGAAGAGTACTAATGGAAAAAATTAAAGACTTCTACATGCAATTGGGAAAAACTGCAAAATCGGCCGCGTATCAAATACTTGTTTTCCTCGCTATATCTGACAACTATTGGGTGACACCTAGTGGACATTATGGGTCATGAAAAAGGTTGTTTTCTATTATTAGGTTCCACTAGACAACTGAAATTTCCCAATGAGTATAGTAATAAAACAATAATCAAACTTTTATTCATTTCCCTGGACTTTTTCTCTGACATTAATATTAAGAATAGTTTTGAGATTGTTGTTTTTAATGTTCAAAATGTAATTAACATTTCACCTGCAGTCGAAAGCCAATACAATGACACATAAAAAAAAACAAGAAAAATGACTCAAAATACAAACATTTCAACACAATTTTGCTCTGCATCTTTGTGCTTTAGGCAGTGCAGCACATAGAGGGAGAAACATGTAGCAGAGACAGTCTGTCATGAATAACTATATTAAATGTTCGTCTATCCTCCATAATCGTCTAATCTGAGGGTTCGTTGTCTACGGCAGGTAAAACACTGGCTATTCAGTAGTGCGAGAAAAATCACAAGAAAATAAAAAATATGGTCTGTGTATTAACTGTTCATACAACTTGTCACCTTGGTTCTTTGGCAATCCAAGTGTCGTCTACTGGTGGAGGCATCGGTGTGGAGACGGTGGTGGTGCTGATGTCCCCGATGATGACGAGTGCCTCTTTCAGAGCGTGATACATCCTCAGCATTTCATCCCTCCTCTGAGCCTGCTCCACAGACTCCTCCATCAAGCTGCCCTGGTCTCCAGCCGAGTACAGGTAGGCCAGCAGCTCGGAGTGGATGAAGTCCTTAGTCTAAAACAGGAGAGGAAAAAAGAAATGCCTGC
This sequence comes from Girardinichthys multiradiatus, assembly GCF_021462225.1. NCBI lineage: Eukaryota > Metazoa > Chordata > Actinopteri > Cyprinodontiformes > Goodeidae > Girardinichthys > Girardinichthys multiradiatus. The sequence goes on along the minus strand of NC_061798.1, from coordinate 31,692,064 downwards.
TCTATGAAGGGGTCACTCACAAAATAAACTTCTTTACAAATACTGCATATGTTTTATCTGGCCACAATGGGGCAGTCCAACAGGAAATTATCAACTTGTTTTACTTTCTTAAAAACATAAGGTACCTTGCACAGGTAGCCCCCCTAATGACCCTTGACCTTTTTCGCATTGCAACTACAAACTTCAATGTATTTTCTCACTATAAACAGAACATTTGAATATCTCACGGAGCACTGTCTGATCATCATCCAAAAATGAAAGGAACATGGTACAACTGCAAACCCTACAAACACATGGTCTTCCACCTAAACAGAAAGGCTGGGCAAAGAGAGCATTAACCAGAGGAGCAGCCAAGAGACCCCAGTTAACTCTGGAGGAGCTGCAAAGATTCACAGCTCAAATAGTGGAATCTTGCACTGTATTAATCATGCACTCTACCAATCTTGCCTTAATGAAAGAGTACCCAGAAGAAATCATGAAAGGGACATAGCAAACATGGTGGACGGTGATCTGGTCGGATGAGACCTAAACTGAACTTCTGCTCTGTGTGGCTGAAAACGAACACTGCACATCGCCCTGAACAGATCATTCCCAGGGTGAAACATGGCGGTGGCAGCATCATGCTATTGGAATGCTTTACCTTTGCAGGGACAGAGATGCTCGTCAAGGAAAGATGGATGCAGCTAAATACTTGATTGTAAAAGACTTGAGACTGGTGCAGAGGACCAGCTTCAGCAGCAAAAGTACCCTAAACCTACAGCCAGGGCTACATTGGAATAGTTTATGGTCAAAGCATAACTGAAAATGTATGGTAAGACTAGAAAGCTGATGTTCAGAGACTTCTAATTTGTGCAAAGATGGTAGAGATATAGCCCAAAGGACTTGATGTTGCAACTGCAGCAAAAGGCTACAAAGTTCTTACTCAGTGGGGTTTATTGCAAATGCACCCAACAGCAGACTATTATTCGAACACATCTTTAAAAAAAAAAAACAATATATTATTTTCCACCTGACAATTAGCTCTTTTCTTTACAGCCTAGCAAGCAAAAGCACAGTTAAAGTTTGTGTTTGTAACATGTACAAATATGTTAAAGTTCAGGACGTATGAGCACTTTTTATGACATTGAACTTGCTCAAAACCACCATAAACGGCTTTAAACAAATATTTAAATCAACACTAGTATTGCATTTTGCATTTTCTGCAAAAATACAGTCTGAACGCCATGTGCCAAATAGATTAGTTGATTTGCAGAAGAAGCTGAAGAAAAGCAAAAAAAATAACACCCATTGAAGAGTAGAAATTAGCAAAACGTTAAAAGAGCAATTTTTTAAGACGTTTGATGAAAAACAGTAGAAACCTACTAAATAGCAGTGGCCAAACTCTTAGATGTAGTTGGAAAAGTTCTAAAATGTTCTAAAATAACTTTAAAAAGCTGGAGTCTGATTTCAGCTTGGTAAAATCGGTATAGTTGGAAGAAAGCCATGTTAAAGACAACAGAAACAGGTCGTGCTTGCACGAATGTGCCTGTTTGGCCTCATTCAGACGTTTTCTTGAAACCGGTTTAAAATGCATCAACTAAAACTAGTTGGTAGAGATTTTGAAAATGGCAGAGTGGCGTTCCACGTTGTGCCTAACAACAAGACATACGTTGTTGATCATGAGGTGCATGATGGTCTTGGGCATTAGATCCCTGATGGACTTGTTGACGATGCTGATATATGAGTCCACGAGGTTGCGGATGGTCTCCACCTGGCGCTCCAGCTGCGGATCCATGGACACCGTGTCTCCAGGGTTCATGGCATCCTCGTTCTCACGCTGAAGGACGGGAGAAACAGACATCAAGTGATCGATGAAAGATCAGGAAAAATCTTAGTATGAGTTAAAGTTTCTTATTTCTAAGCAAATATGACGATATTGTCTTTATTGAAATTAGACGTCTGCAGGAGCATTTTCTCATTTTAGTTTGGGTACAAGTCTGAAGTGAGTTTTTGCTTGAAGTGTGTCTGAAAAATCAATCACCACATTGAATACTGTTTCTAGGCGAGTTGTAGTTTTTAATTGTATTGAAAATCTCTTGTGCACCTGGTCCTTCTCTGGGTAAACCCCAGCTCTAAGGAAGGAGGCCTTCCAGCTATCCACGTCTTCCTGAGTGTCGCAGGCCAGCTCAATCTGACGCAGGTCTTTGTACACGTTCCTGTAGAGGAGTATAATCGTTAACTGAACAGACAAGCGCAAAGCGTAGACAAAAATGATGCGTTGGTGGATGAAGATTTCCCCACCTTTGTTCGGTGTTAAAGATGGCAAAGACGTGCTTGCTGGACATGAATCCTTTTTCCACGTCTCTCAGCTTCAGATTGTCGAGGGGCAGCATGAACTTCTTCTCTTTTTCCTGATAAAACACCCAGTGGCGTAAAATAAATAATCATAAAAAAAAACAAAACAACGAGGAACCTAGAAGAAAAGCTATCTGTGATGCTGTGACAAAGACTTCCAGTTATTGACGGTTACCTCCTCATCTTTGTACCAGGAGAGAGACTCAGCGGTCAGGACAAACCAGTAGTCTTTGGACCCGCCCTTCATGATGCTGATGTTGATGGTGAGCCAGCCTCTGCGGATGACCTGAACCGTCCAGAGAACAACTTAGCAGTATAACACACATCCTAAGGAGGAGGGAGAATGCTAAAAGCAAATAACACTATAATAATTACAAATGTAAAAGTCCTTCTTTTTACATAAAAAAGAACAATTAACATATTATTTAATGCCTTATTTAGTTGATGTATCAACAACAAGAATGATCATTTTCATCCAAACTGAGCAGCTCTTTAAAACAGGGAACATAACATCTGCTTTGACTTGACAAAGCAGTAGAAATGTTTCCATGCAAGTGAATTATTATTCTATGAGTGTAGATCTGCAGCAGCATTATGTTGAAACTATAAGGTTTGTCAATGAACACCGTCCAACAAATTCTTAAATAAGTATTTCCATGAATGTCCAGGTCTGATCCAGAGTTGAGTCGGGCTCTAGATCAAGTATTTCTAAACATCAGTCCCTCGTTAAACTTAATTCCTGAACCCTGTTGTCGGAGATTTTATGTCTGCAGCAGATGTTTAACAATCAGCACATTTTCCTGTGCACAGCTTGCAAAACAAGCAATGGACATTCATTTGCTGATCCGACAAAGCTGGGTAACGCTAACAACCTGAGTGTTTTTTACCCTTTACAATAAGGTTGACATTGAAAGAGAGACTGTATTGGCTGCTTCAGCTCTCCATTTGTCTGCATCATGTGAATCGCCCTCTGCACTCTTCTCAACTATTCCCAGACAGGTCTGTATCGCAGAGAGCTGCACAGAGAGCAGATGTTCAAATCTGATGTTCAAATCAAAGTGCTAAGTTTATGAAGTAGAACAATTTCTTCTGTTAGCACTGCAGCCAGCTTCCTATATATCACTTAAACAGAGCAACTACAGCTTCTGCTCAGACTTTTATTACAGGTAGTCTCTCAAAAAATTGGAATTCATTTCTTATCCTGTACAAATAAAGGTGAAATAAAAAAAATGCGTTCCCTTCAGACGTTGTTCCCTACGTTGCAAGACATTTGCAGGGCTTTATGTTTCCTTTATTGTTTTTGTGTAGCAGGTCTGGTATAGTTAGAGAACAGAGTTGGAAAACGTCTCCGTGTTCCTTCAATGAAACAACACTCTCAGGTTTTAAAACTGTGAGTTGACAACCGATTTATTTTTAGTTGTTTTGCACAGATCGGATGGTCAGAGGAAAACTTTGAACCTTGTGATGACACAGGTCAGAGTTTTACAGATAAATCACACCAGCTGCTGCTTGTAAATCAGCAATCCTTTAATCCTAGGTTTTCCGTACTTCCTCTTAATTTCATCCTCATTCAAAAGTAGAAGCAGATCAACATCTTTAAAACTAGAAAAAACCCATAAAAGCATCAAGGAGAAGCTGTTGACGCTTAGATGACCTGTGAGTTCTCATAAATATGCGCAATTCTCACTTCTCTCTTCTCTGTTATACACCGCTAAAACTTTATCGTCACTCCCAGTCAGAGCGAACAGCGACTCCCCCCACCTACCCAGAGAGGAACCGCAGGGGCAAGTTGCTTACAAGAATCTCTTTCTGAGCGGTTTAAAAGCGGGAAGCGAGGAACAAACAACCACTGTGTGCCCAGATAATAGTATGACAATATAAACAGTAACTGGACTGAGACAATGATGTGAAGCTGGCACACACAGTGAGCTTTTATACCTGGTTGGGCATGACTCTCTTTTTGGTGGCGTTAGCAGCGGTCCTCTGCTGGGCACTGCAGGAGAGACATTCAACAACATCAGCTCTGGTTTGAGCATGAAAGCATATTTAAAAACTGTCAACACAGAAAGGAAGTGGTACTGTGAAAAAACTCAGCCTTGAGAGGATTTATCATAAACAAGCTTCAGTCTATTTTCTACATTTCAGCAATTTACTTCTGTTGAATTAACTTATTGCAGTGTCAGCTGGAAAATTCAGCTTACAACATTTGCACTGCTTTTTCACAGGAAATGTCACTTCTTGGTCTTTAGTTTTGTGCAATTCTGCATTTGAACTCCAATTTCATTTCAATGTATTCTATATGCAGCTAGATTGGAAAATAAGATCTGAAACTTGACCCTATTGCAATGAGATACCAGAATCAGTCAAAAGCCTGATTCAGTTCGACCTCATGATGATAATTTTATAACTTTAGCTGGAAGAGGATCATCTTTATCCAACAGTCACAGTTAGTTCCAGATAATAATGGTCCAATATTACTCCTGGACTGAATATTTCTGCTAAGACTAAGAGTGGAAACTTGCTAGATTGAATAACTAACAAAAAATTAAGAATAAAAGTATATCTGATATTAATATTGCTGTTTTGGCCAAAAACCATGATTTTCTGATATGTATGTTTCCCTGCCCTTTCAAACAACCACACCGCTGACATTGCTTCTCAGCATCAGTGTCATGGTCACATGGCCAAACCTTCCTTAAACACGTACACAAACGGCAACAAGATGGGAATAAAGACTGGTTGTTAATATCTGTCCAGTTTTACTTATCAGACCGATACCGATGTAAATGCCAATATATGAAAACTTTCTTGAAAATCCATCCAACATTTTGATTAAAAAGAATGAAGTGCATATCCTTGCAGCCTTTAACTCTGATTACTGAAACTGAGAGGTTTTTGGACCCATGTCCCCCTTGCACTAAACTATGGCAGACATCAACCTGGCAAACTTTACTGACACCCACAGAATCTTTCGCAGGTATATTCCCCGATAAATCTCATCAGATCCCCAGTCAGAGTCCCCCCCCATCTGTATCTGAAGTTTATCTTACTTTGCAAATCCAATGAAGTCTTCATGGTTTGTGTTGATGTAGGAGAGCTCAATGTCAATCAGCAGCAGCACCTGAGAGACAAAGTATGACACAAGTTACCTTATCTACGCAAACAGAGTGAAACAGCATTATTCCAGTATGCTGTGGCTTAATTTGTTGCTAACAAGCACAAACCTGGTCTTTGGTCTTGTTGTCTCTCTCTCGGATGTGAGTGGTGACGATTCTCTCTGTCTCTTCTCTCAGTCGAGGGTACGAGTCCAACTGTGAACACCCAGGCATGTGGGGAAACAAAAACAAACCCGACTGCAGACTGATGCAAGTAATTACAGGCTGCACACCTACTCTAACCATTTTGGGGAGCAACTACAGAGCCTTGAAGAAGTAATCATACCCCTTGAGCTTTTTCACATTTTGTGACATCAGAACGACAAACTTAAATGAGTTTTATTGGGATTTAATGCGACAGATCAACACAAAGTAGTTCACATATATGGTTTTCAACATTTTTAAATAATAGAAATGTTAAAAGTGTGCCGTGCCCTAATCCTGTTAGAAGGTGATCCTCAGGATTTCTTCCTGGATTGCCTTCTATTTAGCTCAATCCATCTTCTAATCGACTCTGACCAGTTTCCCTGGTGGCTGCCACCACCATGTTTCATGGCAGGGACAGTGTCTTTAGCGTTTTCCATTAAATGTTGCATTTTGTGTCTATGACTTAACCTTCAATTTTAGTCTCATCTGACCCTAGCACCTTCTTGTGGCACCACTGGTCTTTATTCACAGCAACCAGACAGAGACAGACAGAGAGAGATAAGGTGAAACGACATGAAGCAAAATTCCAAAGGTCAGGACTCAAACACCAGTAGGCTTCTTAGAAGACTAATAGCCTACATATATGGGTTGGACAATGAAACTGAAACACCTGGTTTTAGATCACAGTAATTTATTAGTATGGTGTAGGGCCTCCTTTTGCGGCCAATACAGCATCAATTCGTCTTGGGAATGACATATACAAGTCCTGCACAGTGGTCAGAGGGATTTTAAGCCATTCTTCTTGCAGGATAGTGGCCAGGTCACTACGTGATACTGGTGGAGGAAAACGTTTCCTGACTCGCTCCTCCAAAACACCCCAAAGTGGCTCAATAATATTTAGATCTGGTGACTGTGCAGGCCATGGGAGATGTTCAACTTCACTTTCATGTTCATCAAACCAATCTTTCACCAGTCTTGCTGTGTGTATTGGTGCATTGTCATCCTGATACACGGCACCGCCTTCAGGATACAATGTTTGAACCATTGGATGCACATGGTCCTCAAGAATGGTTCGGTAGTCCTTGGCAGTGGACTAACACAAGTATTGGGCCAAGGGAATGCCATGATATGGCAGCCCAAACCATCACTGATCCACCCCCATGCTTCACTCTGGGCATGCAACAGTCTGGGTGGTACGCTTCTTTGGGGCTTCTCCACACCGTAACTCTCCTGGATGTGGGGAAAACAGTAAAGGTGGACTCATCAGAGAACAATACATGTTTCACATTGTCCACAGCCCAAGATTTGCGCTCCTTGCACCATTGAAACCGACGTTTGGCATTGGCATGAGTGACCAAAGGTTTGGATATAGCAGCCTGGCCGTGTATATTGACCCTGTGGAGCTCCCGACGGACAGTTCTGGTGGAAACAGGAGAGTTGAGGTGCACATTTAATTCTGCCATGATTTGGGCAGCCGTGGTTTTATGTTTTTTGGATACAATCCAGGTTAGCACCCGAACATCCCTTTCAGACAGCTTCCTCTTGTGTCCACAGTTAATCCTGTTGGATGTGGTTTGTCCTTCTTGGTGGTATGCTGACATTACCCTGGATACCGTGGCTCTTGATACATCACAAAGACTTGCTGTCTTGGTCACAGATGCGCCAGCAAGACGTGCACCAACAATTTGTCCTCTTTTGAACTCTGGTATGTCACCCATAATGTTGTGTGCATTTCAATATTTTGAGCAAAACTGTGCTCTTACCCTGCTAATTGAACCTTCACACTCTGCTCTTACTGGTGCAATGTGCAATCAATGAAGACTGGCTACCAGGCTGGTCCAATTTAGCCATGAAACCTCCCACACTAAAATGACATGTATTTTAGTTTCATTGTCCAACCCCTGTATATGGGGTGCCCCCTCAACCGCTACACAATGCGTCGCCCTAGAACAACTTCAAACTGCACAAGAACACTTCTTATGGCCTTCATTCAACAATGGCTTGCTTTTTGCCACATTTGTAGAGTGTAAAACTGATTCCACCTGTCAGCAGATTGTTCCACCTGAGCTGTGCACTTCCTCCAGAGGTATCTCTTGGCTGCTTCTCTGATTAATCCTCTCCTGGATGAGCATATCTCGGCAGTTGTGTGATACGGTGCCACACATTTTACATTTGCATTTGTAAAACAATTTGAAAACAAGGTAGCATTTTCCATCCCCCTCATAATTATGCACTACTTTGTGTTGACCGATTACAGAAAATGCCAATAAAGTGCTTTGAAGCTTGTGTTTGTAACTTGACAGAACTGGAAACATTCAAGAGGTCAGAAAAAATCTGCAAAGTACTGTAATTACAGGCTGCACGCCTACTGTGAACACAATCTGGGGAGCACCTGCATACTCAGGAGCAGTGAGTTTTATGGACGGTTCAGACACAAATATGATTGAGCTGCATGCACCAACAAGTTCGCCATCAGTTTGACGTGAGTCTCAACAGGAAGGAAATCAGGAGGACGGTGAGAGCTAAGAAAGACGTGAAGAGTGTGTGGGGAAGGTTTCTAAATTCATGTGTGTGTGGTTTAGAAGAGTTGATTTGACAGAAGTGGGTGAGGACTTGTTAAAGCACAGATCAGCGTGATGAAGGGCTGCATTTAAGAGAGTTTGTCATTCGATTTATCATTGAGGGTCAACACAGAGGGAAGCAGCAGGATGGGTGTTGAGTGAAGCCTTGAAGCAGTGGTGAAAAATACCAATCAACACTAACAGCGGCTGGTTAGTCCATTAAAGTTTTGATTTTTTTTTTTCTTATGCTCTTTGCTTCTCACTCTTCGTCCTGCTACTGTTCACATTTACCTTCTCCGTGCACTTCCTGATCAGGGTGACAAGCTCGGTGACGACGAGGTCTACGCATTTCAGACAGGGGTCTTTCAGCTTAATGACCTGCTTTTTCACTATGGCCTCAAAAGCCAAGTCTGGGGTGAAGAGACCTGTCCTGTGGTGAGGCATCATGGGAGTTGGAGTTTCAGTAAAAGAACAGGGCAGAGTATAGCATGGGTCATAGTAGAAGGTAAAAGAGAAAAAGGAAAAAAAATAGTTTGACGGGATAACGTGGGGAGAAAAAAAAAGAGTTTTGGAGAATGTGAAGAGATAAAACAGGAATTAGGTTTGCTTTGCTTCATGTTCAGGACAATAACAAGCTGCAGGTTCTTAAATCTGCTAAAGTTTGCTTCATTAGAAAGAAAACAGAGAAATGATGCGTGATTTGAAACTTTCCCACAGTGCTGCACATATGCAAAGGCAAAAAATCCCTCAAAATCTAGAAAAAGGCTAACTTTAGCAGGCCACTGGAAAAAATGACCAAGGAGGGTGGCTGTGCATAAATAAAGCCTGACAGAGCTGCTACCACACAGGACAACTGTTGTTTCAACCCAGTTCAAATCAGGCCTGCAGCTTGTTTTGCAATGAACCTGCACAGAAACATTTCACATCTGCTTCTAAGCACGCGGCATCTAACAGGCAAGCATTCCAATGCACTGCAGTCCAGCCAGGACCGCTAACCTCATCCACAGATGGTTGGATTGTCAAACAGAACTGTGGTTTCTACTGAAAAACCCAGCTTCAGGTAACTTGTTGACAGCTGGTTGTTGACCTACCCACCAATGATGAGTAAAAATGAAGACTTTACAAAAAGGAAGATGCAACAACTGTCATTTACTAAGCTGAGGAGAGTGTTTTCCAGTCAAGGGATTTATCTGGTCAAATGAGGGAGCGAGGACAGACCATCATCTGTTAGGAAATATATCTGTCATTTAATGCAGCGGTTCCCAATGTCAGCCAAATCTCAACGTGTAACCAAATATTAATATTAAGGGCACACGTTCCCTCAATGTTAAAGCACCAGGATATTTCTTGTCTGCCTCGCTACCCAGGTGCTGCCAACATGTGACTTTGTTTGATGAAGTGAAATCTATTATAACGAGCCGTGAATGTGACGGTGAGTGGATGTCTGGCCCAGCTAACATCTGGAACTAACATAAATTGATACCAACATCAAAGTTTTTATTTTACAAAAATGGCTGCTCTGTAACTACGAAACATGTAGGCCTCTTATTTAATACATTACTTGGATGTTACAAAACATCAAATAAATCTAGATAAGTGTGTGCTATTCTCTTATTGAACTGTTGAAATAGTATACATTAACTATAAAATGAGATATTTGCTAAGGTTAAAGAACTTGAGCGTTTTAAAACATGGGAGAAGGAAAAATTTTAATTAAATTTAGGGAAAAATGAAATTGAATGTGGCAATAATAAAATAATAGGGCACCGTGGGGTTATTTTCCACAGTTTATCTCTGAGTACCTGTAGGTTTTAGCTCAGCTATTTTGATGTTGCAGTGTCTTGCTGCCCTTTAAGTTCAGTATATTTATTTCGCTTATTCGTGTGTGTGTGTAAATAAAGACACTTCATTTGTTAAGGGATGAAAAGTAATTTAGTTGGTCAAACATGAGTTTTCTAATCATCTAATTTATTACGCTCAGCTGTCAAAACTTAGAGGGACTTACGGTCACAATTTCAGGCATTGCTTCCAACTTGTAGCCAAATGTAATAAAATCGATTGGCTCATTACGGTTGAGTCATTGTTGGGGACCTTTGACCTTATCCAGAAATCAACATAAAATTTGAGAACCACCGCTCACAAAGATCAGATTTTTTTAAGTAAAAGTTTTGCTACACTGGTTGGAGTCCTCCTCAATGAAAACAGATGTTTCGCCACAAATTGGGATTTTATTGATTAGTGGTTTTGTGATTTTTCTCTGATCAGAATCTGTTTTATTGGCCAAGATTGTTGCACAAACAAGCAAATTGACTTGGGTTCCAAGCGCTCACAGCGTCCAGACATACAGCGTGTATTTTATTTTTATCCCTTTTGGAGCTGAACTCGATGCAGTCTGTGCATTATAACACGACTCATGCAAAGAATAAACAGCTTCCATGTTTTGATTGCCCAGTCACTTTTACTCAGCACAATATAAACTAAAAAAAAAACTATTAGCTAATTCTGTATGGTTTCAACCAGCGACAGTAGGGGTCACAAGTCTTTCAGGAGGTAAGGTACCATACTGTAAACAAGTTTTTTTCCTTCTACTGCAAAGCTGGGTATTTTTACACTGAGACTAACTTTAAGTCTGTCATAGAGGCCAGAAGTTTACAGTCAGCTCAAGCTCAAGTCCGCCAAAGATTATGGAGGAGCTCAAAACTTGAAGGAAAAATAAAGTTAAAATAAATAACAGAAATCTGGAAAGGGAAAGAATAGAACTGGAACACTGACAAACATTTTAAGGCCTAAAGCTGCTACTCTTTGCATGTTTGAGTGGGAGTTTTCAGTCCCTGAAAACAACATCCAAATAAAAAAAACCATACAGCAGTATTGAATCTGATATAGCTCCTGGCTGCACCAACTGTGCACTGGCATGACAGTCTGACTGGCGGCCATGCAGCGATACCTTATTAGTGCACTGTCTGACTGTGTTGATGAGCTCCTGGATGACCAGGTCGATGCATTTCAGACAGGGCTCTTTCAGTTTAATGATCTGCTTTTTCACTATGGCTTCAAATGCCATGTCTGGGGTGAACAGGCCTGTCCTGAAGGGCATACAGATGAGATACATGGACAGAAAATAAAAAACAAAATCACAGACAGGGAGGACCTGAGCAGTCAGACACTGTGAAGGAACGAATGAGGAGGAGGAAAAAGAGGAGCTGGAGTGAAGGCAACCATGTGGCAGACAAACATCTAGAAGCTTAAAAATATAAACCTCATTTCCAGAAAAGATTCTTTTAAGGAGGCCAGTGTGTTTACATTTTGTTTAGCACTAAGAGGGAGACAGATGTGTTTGTCCCAAACGTTTACAGTGAAGACGTCAGTCTAGTTTGTGCAATTATTCTGACGTTGGTCAGAGGTGATCACTACTTTCATCCAGAAGAGGGCGCACACGTGTTTTTTTTTTTGTGGTAAAAGCCATCCTTGTATGAAGTGCCATGAAAGTCCGATTGAGGCTTTAATAACATCACGTCTGTTACAAGCATGTTTATGTAATTAACAATATTGGACAGATTTATATAGATTTTATGAATCACAAGGAGGCGTATGTTTTATTGAAACATTGCCTGAGAAAAACATTTTCTCACAATGACCACAACAAGCAGCAGATGCATCCAGAATGAAGCTTAAAATGCAAACAGGAACTCTGGGTTAGAAAAATATCATGCAGAAAGCAACATCTGAAAAAACCTTTCCAGATATTTTACACACTTCAATCAGTTTAATGAGCTAATAAACTATTTAATACAGATTAAAATAATCATACAGGATTTAAACATATACTGAATTCCAATTTAATTTAATGATGTCAACATTTAATAATTCTATTGTGCATTTAAATTTTTATAGATCTAAAGGCCTGACTAATTTGGATCTGGATCAAAAGCCTCCACATGGTTTTTACTCAAAGAAATCTGATCTCTCCCTGCAGAGAGACAAATGCTTTGCTAATTCCCATTATAGTGTGTTTTCCAACTAGCAAGCAAAAAATAAATAAATATTAGTAATATTGTTAAATTTTAGATCAGTAGTTTGTAAACTATTTATCTTTCCAGATGCGTTCTCAGATTTTAGAACATTTCAGGCATCCATAATTATGGATACATAATATGGATACATATTAACTAATTTATTTGCATTTCTTTCTACTGTTTATAATCATGAAATATATTAACATTTACTTAGTGATTTCTAATCAAATTTCTGATTAATTCTTTTGGATTCTGGTCCTTTTGGCCCTTGGTAGAAGATTTTAAGAGTGCAGCACCCCGAGTGTTCAATGTTTAACATTTTACAGGTTTTTATTTTATTTTCACAATAGGAAACATTATGCAGTCCTGTTTTGCCCTTTATTTTTCCAGGAATTCAAAGCGAGATTCATTGAAATAAACAAATCTTATTTTTTATTTCGTTCTATTCACACATCACGGGAGAACAAATGTATCAACATTTTTGTTATGTGTACTATTACACACTTTAACACACATAAGTACAAATAAATATCATTGTCTTCACTGATTAATGTCACCGTATTTAGAAATGATAAACTAACACACTCAAACATAGATATGTTACACTATAATAAACATTTATCTTCCTCCTGTTTTGAGCGTTTTTCTGGCGTTTGCTGGTTATTTAATGCTCTCGCTGTTTTGACAACAGATAAATTATTTTCATTTTCAAAGCTCTGCTTATTACCTGCTGTAAGAAAGTCGGATTGTGTGACTCCAGTAAATAATCTCTCCCAGTAGGAGGTCCCTTTGAGTTTTTTCTTTTCTTCAGGGGTCACAATCTCTCATACATTATAAGAGCTAACACAAATAAAGGGATCAGAACCAAAATAAATAGAAAAAAGGGTGTAATGCGAAGTGTTTTAGAAAATACCGTAACATCTACAGTACAGACCAAAAGTTTGGACACACCTTCTCATTCAAAGAGTTTTCTTTATTTACATGACTATGAATATTGTAGCTTCACACTGAAGGCATCAAAACTATGAATTAACACATGTGGAATTTTATATACTGAACAAAAAAGTGTGAAACAATTGAAAATATGTCTTATATTCTAGGTTCTTCAAAGTAGCCACCTTTTGCTTTGATTACTGCTACACACACTCTTGGCATTCTGTTGATGAGCTTCAGGAGGTAGTCACCTGTAATGGTTTTCACTTCACAGGTGTGCCCTGTCAGGTTTAATAAGTGGGATTTCAAGTCTTATAAATGGGGTTGGGACCATCAGTTGTGTTGTGCAGGAGGTGGATACAGTACACAGCTGATAGTCCTACTAAATAGACTGTTAAGAATTTGTATTATGGCAAGAAAAAAGCAGCTGCAAGAAAAAAGCAGCTAAGTAAAGAAAAACGAGTGGCCGTCATTACTTTAAGAAATGAAGGTCAGTCAGTCCGAACAATTGGGAAAACTTTGAAAGTGTCCCCAAGTGCAGTCGCAAAAACAATCAAGCGCTACAAAGAAACTGGTTCACATGAGGACCGCCCCAGGAAAGGAAGACCAAGAGTCACCTCTGCTGCGGACGATAAGTTAATCCGAGTCACCAGCCTCAGAAATCGCAGGTTAACAGCAGCTCAGATTAGAGAACAGGTCAATGCCACACAGAGTTCTAGCAGCAGACACATCTCTAGAACAACTGTTAAGAGGAGACTGTGTGAATCAGGCCTTCATGGTAAAATAGCTGCTAGGAAACCACAGCTGAGGACAGGCAACAAGCAGAAGAGGCTTGTTTGGCCTAAAGAACACAAGGAATGGACAATAGACCAGTGGAAATATGTGCTTTGGTCTGATGAGTCCAAGTTTGAGATCTTTGGTTCCAACCACCGTGTCTTTGTGCAGCGCAGAAGAGGTGAACGGATGGACTCTACATGCCTGGTTCCCACCGTGAAGCATGGAGGAGGAGGTGTGATGATGTGGGGGTGCTTTGCTGGTGACACTGTTGGGGATTTATTCAAAATTGAAGGCATACTGAACCAGCATGGCTACCACAGCATCTTGCAGCGGCATGCTATTCCATCTGCTGGGGTGCTGCGCCAGATGACCTGGCCTCCACAGTCACCGGACCTGAACTCAATCGAGATGGTTTGGGGTGAGCTGGACCGCAGAGTGAAGGCAAAAGGGCCAACAAGTGTTAAGCATCTCTGGGAACTCCTTCAAGACTGTTGGAAAACCATTTCAGGTGACTACCTCTTGAAGCTCATCAACAGAATGCCAAGAGTTTGTGGAGCAGTAATCAAAGCTAAAGGTGGCTACTTTGAAGAACCTAGAATATAAGACATATTTTCAGTTGTTTCACACTTTTTTGTTCAGTATATAAAATTCCACATGTGTTAATTCATAGTTTTGATGCCTTCAGTGTGAAGCTACAATATTCATAGTCATGAAAATAAAGAAAACTCTTTGAATGAGAAGGTGTGTCCAAACTTTTGGTCTGTACTGTAAATATATGTCATATTTTAGCATCTTACGACAGTTTAAATCAGTAATTCATGAAGACATTTAACTACAAAGACAAACTGATACTAAATAGTTTGGTTACACAGACAAAATGGAAGTAGGGAGAGGACCACAGGTATAAAATGTGGGTAGAAACTCGGGAAGGAGAGAACGGACCCGACGCTCTTACCCGTCTTTAAGTTACAGTTTCTTTGAAATGTCTAAATATATTAAAGTTGAGTCTAACACTTAAAAAACATTCTTTCCTTGTGTTTTTTACACAAATGTTCAAACAAATTAGCAAATCGCTAGTTTTAGGTTGGCTGTACATTGGAAAAACCTTTTCTGGATATGAGGTTTTGAACAGGGATCAGAGATGAAAACTGAGGAAAATATAAATAATGTAAAATGGACAGCTGACAGAAGGGGAGGAACAAAAATGTGGAGTGGAGATTGTTTTTTGACATGCTGGTTGAACTTGCCTGACTCCATGGATGTTCTTGATGGCATAACTGATTTCTTTCCGAAGCTCCTTCTCATCAAACTCCATCTAAGACACAAACGCCTCAGATTTGATTTGTTGTCAAAAACTTCTTTGGTTATATTTAACTTGAGGGGAAAACCTTCGCTTAGATGTAAGATCTTTTCATTTTTACTCTGAAAGAAGGTTTGTCCTTACATCTAATTAAAGTTTCTAAACATGTCAATTCAATGCAAAGCAGTGAAATCTCCAAAAGATTACCTTCACCAGCTCAAAGGGAAAGCGCTCATGAAAGATTCGGTTGATCTTTGCTCCACCAGACAGGTTGGAGGTATCCACCTGGTCTCCAGACCCTTCAATGCACTTCTCAAAGTCCACACCAAACTGCTGCACCATCCTGCAGATTCATGTAACATGCCCTCAATCTTTTCATCGAGTTAAAACATGTTTTATGTCCATCAATGTGTCAGTATACGTATTAACGAACTGGAGCAGGGCCTTGGTCTTGCGTGTCGGGTCGTCGGGGCGGTAGTTCTTGTACTCTTCCACTTCTTTCTCCAGTGACAGCATCTGGCTCTGCAGCTTGCTGCGTAACCCTGGCAACGTGTCCCGTATGTGGTTGGTTAGTTGCTGGACAAAAAACAGGTGGAGAAGGTGTTAATTTCAAGTTTACAGGCACTGAGCCAGCTACCTAGGTTGGAAATTCAAAATTTTAAGAGGACAAGTAAAAACTCTAATATTTGTTCTTGGAAGACTAAATTATCTAGTACCAAGTTCCCAAACGACAACCTCAAAATCCAATATGGTTGCCATCTGTGTAACATGATGGTATGCGCAGTTATAACCTGTTAACTTTAATGATTAGTATGAAGCATGTTTCATATAGTGCTGAGCAACAGCTGTTTGCTAAAGTGTTTACATGTGCAAACTGCCAGGGAATATACGGTCATCAGCTTTTGCTGCTAATAGTAGCCTAGTCACTGCATGTCCAACTTGTTTGGAACAGAAGGAACCTTAGAACATCTAGAGCTCACTGTGCAAAGAAAGATGCTTCATAAAATGAAAAGCAACCCTGAGCCTCCTCTTCATAACAGTGACTCAATGACAGAGTGTCTTCAGACAGGGGCTTCTTCAGATTAGCAGAAACACAGCCCGCTACAGGAGATCCCTCCTGCCCACATCTCTAACCATTTATAGAGACTATTTGAAGAACCTAGATAGCAATGTAACCTTTGGGATTAAATACATATTTTTGAATTGAAGTGAACTGAAACTGAATGAAATATGGTTTGGTTGGGTGTGACCCGGTTCCCAGGCCCCACTTTCAATGCAAACAGCATCACAGTGTTTAGGCAGGAGTGGTTCTGACTTGATTGAGGCTCTTCTGCAGGTGCGGGGTTCCCATGCGTTCTGCGATGTGTCTGTATGCAGGGTGAGACAGGAAGAACTTCCTCTCAGCAGCCAAAGCAGCGCGGATATCTTTCTTTCCATCTATGTCCTTCTGACTGCGGTTTACCACTCCGATATAACCTAATAAACAAGATAAATAAGGCACCCATGAGTTCTTAAACAGAAGGAGAAGGATGCAATGAAAGTTTATATTTGCTTAAAGCTAGACTGAAGGATAATTAAGTAAAATCCCCCCAATAAAAAGATGTATAGACCAAACACACTGGAAGTGTTGGGATATAAGTATAAAATAAACAAAAAAACACTGTTTCTATCTGCTTAGGTTCAAAACTCAAAGGCTGGTCTTAGAAATAAAACATCTGATCTTTTTTAGATTTACGCATGCAGCAACAACAACACTCTTCAGTGTGGAAGCTGCTACAGAGGGAAGAAGACTCAAAGTTTTCAGTTTTCAGTGTGAGACCAGAAGGGCTAAACAAATTACAGTACAGTTTTATCTAATCGAGCCTTAAACCTGTCTGTTATGGAACATCCTGCATCAGGAAATTTTTAAATCCCTTCAGGAATCCACAAGTTAAGGTTAGGATCTACATTCTCAAAGCAACACACAAGGACGTAATGCTAAACTCATTTCCTGCTAATGTAAGATACAAAATAATTGTTTTGAATGATAAATATTGTTCTTCAAGAGAAATCAAGATTTGGCCAAACAGTTATCAGCAGGCATAAACCGGAGATCAGTTATTGGTCGCAAAACGTTCGTCACTGCCTTTCTGATTTTTAAATATATTTTTGTAATTTCATATAGATTATTTCCCTCACACCCAAATCCATTTCTGCACTTTATTTTTTACCAGTCACTACATCATATTAGAAGAAATAATGCGGTCATAAAGACAACAAAATCAGACGCCTTAATTTTAGATTTACGAAGCTCACAGGTATGAGGAGACAGATTGGATGCATTCATTAGGGATTATTCCAGCAAAATTTACTTTACAGGGCAGCATTACAAATAAACATAAGTGATGTATGTAAATGTATTTTCACATGTGATGAATCCAAGGTACATACCTTCATGAAGGGTTACGCAATTATTTGGAAAAAAGATTTTGAATTTAAACTTAATTTCAGAGAAATCACAGGTATGGAGTGTTACCTCTGCGGAGTGGCAGCAGCTTGTTTTCCAGGATGTCGCGTGCATCCGTCCCCTCGTCCATCAGGTCCAGTTTTGTGATCACCCCAATGGTTCGCAGCCCTGAATGCAAAAGTGTCGCAATGATGGTCTTAAAATTACAGTTAGGGCTAATTTGAACTGAAAACGCCCTGCAATCAACAGGTGGCTTTGATCGATTGACGTAGAGTTAAATCATTGATGACAACATCGAGGTTTGAAAGACAGAAAGCTAAAAATGGAGATTATTAAATAATTTTATCTCTACTTGCTTCCTCTTTGCTGCCCGGAAATCTTTTTAATAATTTAACCATTAATTAAAACCACAATCGGACTTAATTAATCAGGCATAGAATGACAGAGAGGGGAAGGGAGGAACTGATTGCAAGTAAAGAGCGAGAAACTCGTTCATTTAAACTTTGATTGCATGGTTAGAACGTGATGCGAGTCTGAAAGGACCATCTCACCCTGGGGGTCCACCTCCTTGGCGATCTTGAGGGCATCAGAGTTTGCCAGGTCTGTGTTGGCTGGAGTAACGGCCAGGATCAGGCAGCTCTCCTTGGTGATGAACTGCAGCAGCATATCTCTGATCTGGTGCTCGATGTCTTGAGGCTGGTCCCCCACAGCCACTTTGGTCATCCCAGGCAGGTCAATCAGGGTCAAGTTCAACACTGACGAGAGAGGGAGAAGAAGGCAAAGTTGAAATCAGCCAGAGGGAGTTTAAGCAAACGGAATAATTGTTTTAATGTGTGGATGTGGTACCGTTGGGGGAGTAGACACGGAGGTTGATGGGGATGGGGGAGATCCCCTTGTTGGACCCGGTGAGCCGGTCGGTCTCTGCTTCAATCTCCATGCGGACCTCATCAAAATCCACAAACTTGCGTCCCTTACAGTGAAGGAACTCTGCATACTCTACATGAAGAAACAAGGTGTTAGGACAGCAGCGAGCATAAATACACAAAATAAAATCAAAATCAAAACCAGAGCAAAACATTCAGAGTAGCAGCCACTCAGAAATCACATGTGAAAAAGCAAATCTATAAGTTTAACTGATCGTCAATGCCAGTACAATACAACTCCAAACTACAACCTGAGCCGGTAACTGGCGGCTCAGTTATAAGAAAGAAAAGATCATAAACACCATTAATTTGGTGAATATTAAAATTATAATTATTTTAAATAATTTTGCTAATTAAGTGTGAAATAAAACAACGTGTGTATTGTATTTGAAGGATAGTGAATTGCCTCAAACATTAAATTTTGTGTATTAATTCAAATAAAGGATAATATATGAAAAATAAACACATAAAATCTGCATTATATTGTACTTCAACAATCTCTGGAAAATAAAATACTAAACTGGAAATAAACTACACAATATATCAAAATAACAAAAACTAAATGAATTACAAAATTAAGCATTAAGATCTATTAGGTATATGCCTACAGAGTATTATTAGCAATTACATAGAACATAAAACAATACATTTGACTAATAGCACAGCCCAACGCTACATCTATGCTAAAAGGAAAAAAATAAGGCAACTCATTATCGGCTAACAGCTTGAAGCAAGCAGCTCAATGCAGTGTTTGAACAGCTTTCCCATAAATTCAGGATCCAAATGTTAAATAAGTTCTGGTTTACTGTTTTTATTTACATTTTAAAGTAAATCCAAAGTTTTATGCTTTACCTGCTTTACAGTTAACCAGCTGGAGGATGAGAGGGCGACGGGTGACGATGCCAGATCCTCTGGGTAAAAAGTCCCTGTCGGCAAAAAATGAGTAGAGTTTAGTTTGTGAAAAGACAAACTAAAGACGGAGATTTACACATAGATCCCTGATTGTTAAACAGAAATCTAAGTTGTAAGCTGTCAGTTGTTTTTTTTTTCTGTTTATTTATTTTTTTCACATAGAAGGTACCCCCAGCTCAGTGTTTTTGTGTTTAGCTGCATCTCTTTTCTGGATTTAGTCTGTGATAGAATTATTACTGGCATTATTTCTATGGGCTCTTTGTCAGTCTGTGTTTTGAAACAGTCTCCTTCCTGTCCTCCTCATAGGCTTAAACAGATGGTCTCTAATGCTGAGGAAGGTTCTGCTGCAGGTTGCTTCCTGTCAAGAGTGGTTCCTTTCCATTGTCGCCACATGCTAGTTTAGGATGAGGGACTGTCGCACATCAACAACTCAACGCAGTCAGCTGAATCTGAATGTACTTTGTGAATTGAACTGTATGTAATCAGATCTGATTGGGACTGCATCATGACTGGATTTTACTGAAATGAATTGGATTGATATGAATTGTATCTGGACCAAACTGGATTGTGTATAACTACATGTGAACTGGACCCGTTTTAAACCTAGAGTGCTCTGAAACGATTTGCGGTAAACTAACTTTATATAAACTTTATATAAATGAACTAAACTGAAGCATGTCCCTTTGTTCCCCCATCTCTTTACACACGCGCTCATCAGAATGGAAACTTCTGCTCAATACAACTGTGATCATTTCCAGGTCACTGCCCTCGCATCTCTCTGTTTGACTGCCGGGTAAGAAGGGAGGTCCGAATTTTATTTGAAAGACAGCAACAAGAACAAACAGTAGAAGCCCTTCATAAATGCCCTAAGGTCATTACTGGAACACGTGAACATATGTTCCCACTGCTCCTGAAGTTCAGTGCTGACTGAGCAGTTAGGATGTTGCACAAGTGTGATTCCCATCCTGTTTCTTCATCTCGTCTTCAGTCACTTATGCCGCTGTAGCATAAATACGAACAACAGTTGATCAGTCAGATCCCTTCGTCACTAATCCACGTCACTAATTCACTTTATTAAAAGGCTAAACAACAAGATGTAAATCAATAGTGGCAATAATTAGAGTTACAGGTCTGCTTCCAATCATCTGGCTTGGGGCACACAATCAAGTTCCCTCATGTATCCACTGAAAAACTTAGTGTCTATTAAATCCATTTCACATAAGGGCGTAGTAATACTCTCCCATATTACCCTTAAAAATTAGATACTATTTAAGAAATTAATGTCTATTGAATGGGTTAAATGACTTCACAGATTGAGCCTTAGTAGAAAAGAGCAAAAGTATTGATGCCAATTTAAACATTTATATATTTTGTCATGCTACAACCACAACCTTCAAGGTGTTTTACTGGGATATTTTGTGACAGACCACCACAGAGTGGCACATCATTGTAGGGTCGAAGGAAAATGATCCATGATTATCATCATTTTTACTGTGGCATGCATTTATAGTCACCCCGTTTATTCTGATACCCTGTAAATAAATCCTAACTATCCTAACTTTCAGCCTGTGACCCCCAAAATAAGAGTGCCTGAGACTGGTGACCCCCTAAAAATAAATATCATTTTTACATTCTTTATTTATTTATATAGAGTGAAATATTAAATGTAAAATGTATTTATTTTCTTTAAATGACATTTGATTATTTAGTTCCATCATATATTATTTAATTGGACATTCACATTTATTTATTTCATATTTATTTATTTAATTTTGTCCCTCTTGGCCTTCCATCGACCAAACCCCCACTTGGTGTCTCTCATTAATAAATTATATTTACAGTTTGTCACAAGCCATTTTGGGGATACAGCAAACATGTGGACCATCATTTGCTCCGGTCAGATATGACCAAAACTGAAGTATAGATCAAAGCGCATCCAAGTTTTAGAATGGCCCAGTTAAAGTCCAGACCTGAATCCAATTGAGAATCTGTGGCAAGACTTGAAAAGTGATGTCTATAGAAGCTCCTCATCCAATCTGAGTTTGAGCTATTTTGCAAAGAAGAGCTGACAAACCTTTCAGTCTCTAAAAGTGCAAAGCTGGCAGAAACCATAAAAGACCTGCAGCTGTAACTGCAACAAAAGGTGGTTATATAATGTTACTGACTGAGGGCAGCCAAATAAAAGTGCAGGTTACATTTTCATTTTTATTTAGAAGGAATATTGAAAATTATGTATCAATTTCATTCTACTTCATAATTATGCACTAACATGTGTACCACATAAAATACTAATAACATCAAAATGTTTGTAGTTTTAACATGACAAAATGCAGAAAACTTACAGGGGTAGCAATACATGTCCAAGGTTCTGTAAATGATAAAGATGGAGAACAGCAGTCTGAAACCCAGAGCTGCTCAGTAAAGCCAGCATTACGTTCCTGCATGATTACCAAACATGGGAACAGCTAACAGCTTTGTGGCTATCTGGTACCCAGTGTGTCATATACACACGACAGTGCAGCTGGTGACATGACTGACGACCCGGGTGCAGACACATCAATGCCTCCACTGTCTCCCTGTGCGGCTGCTGTGGGGCTCGGAAACAAAAGGCGACAGGAAAAACCACAGAGAAGTAGGCGCCTAGTCTACTTTCACCATCACAGGCCCTGGGGTTTAGTTAAGGTTGAGAAACAAGACGCTGATGCACCATGCTTCTTCAGGTTAAAACTCATTAATACTGCAATAATCAGATGTTTCCCTCTGTGACTATCCTCAAAAAAATAATCTACAAAGTCAGGATTGAGGTTTGGTTTCTGGTTCTTTGTCAGGATTTCCTTAATCAGGCCCATGCATAAACACAAGATTGCTTAGGATCTAAACGGTTATACCTCAGTTTCTATTTGTGTGGCTGAATGATAAGCTCTTATATCTACCAGGGACCTCCTACAAAGTGACCTTTTTTGTGCCACACCCCTGAAATTCAAACAATGACCTATGTGACATGAGGTCTGTGTTTACAGCCAGGCCATCCTACGATAAAGCAGGTTTGGTGAATGTTTTACAGGATATGGCTGATAGAGGCCCTCACTGACAGCATTAGATTAGACATACATTCAGAAAGTCACCCCTAACCTTTTATTTCTATGACTTGCCTGACTGAAGTGAATTTTGAAGAATGTATACACTAATTTAGCCGATTTTCTGTTCGCTGGTCAACATTTGTTTTTATACGTAAACTACGTAGGTATAGGACTGTGAATAGCTCAAGAATGGGAAGAATCAGTTTGGGAGGAAAAAAACGTTGGAAACTCGAAGGGACACACAGACAGGGAGCCTAAACAACTGCTTAGCTGGCGAGCTGGTGTCCATTAAAAACCAACAGTAGCTAAAGTCAGTCTAAAAACAAGGAATTAACATGGAAAAACCAGACACAGGTTGTACAACCTTCCAACGAAATTCTCCAACACGGAGCTCTTCCCTGCGCTCTGCCCGCCGACCACCGCTATCTGCGGCAGATCCAAGTTGCAGCTCTGCCCGATAGAGCTGAAGGCGTCCTGCAGTTTGTTGATGAGGGGAATGAGGTCCTCCATCCCCCGGTTACCCATAGCGGCGCCTCGGTGAGCCCTGTGGGGCTTTACCCCGAACTCCTCGCTGATCAAATTATGGATCCCTCTTCCAAAAGGGGAAAAAAAAAAAAAAAAAAGTTTCCAGATGGAAACAGCAGCCTGGCACTGCTCCCTTTTTATCTATTTCATTAAGACAACAGAAGGCAAAGGCTGAATTCTGTGAACTTGTCCGCTTAAATAACAGATTAGCGCATGATAAAAGTAACTGTCTTCGGTTAAAACTTCTGTCATCATCCGGTCAGGCGACACCTCTGCCGGAGCTCTTGGCTCCGCCTTCATGGACACTTCGCCCAATCATTGGTCAAATTACGCGTTAGTACGTAAGTTATCGCGTTACTTGAGCGTGTTAACCAATATAATCAATATTGTAGAATTAAGGAATTTAAACAAATGGATTCCATTAAGACTAAAATGTTAAGAACAGATTATCTAAAATTTCCGATATTGCTAAAGTCGAAAGAAATGCATTTTAAACTAATCAATTACATTTATGAATTCCTCAGACTCAGATTCAACTTTAAAATTAATGTCTGTATTTTGTAACTCAATTACAGTAGCCACAAATCAAATATTTTATGAATGCGAATTTTCTCTTAATCCGGAATCAACTGCAATGATGGTTTGGTCAAAAAAATAACGTTGCTGTTAATCGTTGGTCTCAGATGGATGTTTTAAATGGCATTGTACTTGATAGTAAGATGAACAGTCTGCTGGTGAATTCAGTTCTCATAATGGCAAAACATCACATTCATAAGTCTGAGTTTCTAATTTCCCCTCCCATCTTTACTGGTTTCTATAACGAATTTAAATTATACTGCAAATCGTTAAATTATATGAAAACGAAATGTGCAATTGAGCTATTTAACCAGATAGAGCATTTACAAACTAACTGACCCTTCAATGAATGATAAATGTTGTTTTTTATCAGTCTTGTTCCACAACACACAATCCTTGCAGTGACTGAAATGTGTCTTGTTGTTTGTCCAATGACTTTGATTAATTAAAGATAAATAAATAAAAAGGTTTTTGGACTTGAACTTAAAACAAAAGAACGTTATGTCATTATCTCATCAGCTCAAAAAATATAGAATTTTTTCAGATCAAGTTAACATTTATTTATGTCTGCTTTTGAAAAAAACATAACGTCCTTGATTTGTAATTATTTTGTTGCTATGCATTACTCTAGTTAATATCTTGTAGCAAACAATAATATGGATCCAAAGTAACTATGATGACATTATTATTTGCTGATTCATGTGTCAAAATCATAGGAGAAATATGGAAATGTTCATTTTTAGATAAATAATTTAAAACGTAGGGCAGAACAGATGTAGATTCTATCTAAGGCTAAAAAAGCCAGCAAGAGCAAATAATAGTTTGAGAATGTGTTAAATATTTATGTGAAAGAGACATAATGGCTTTCTTGATAGCTGAAATGTTTATTCACACTTGTCAGAATTCAGTTATGAACATCTGTTTTAATGATCTTGAATAAATATTATATAATCTGAGCAAACCAAAGTATCATCAAGAGTTCCTCTTCAAGGCTCCATTCCCAGGCCTTTTTTAATCAACATTTACACAGTCCACCAAAACAGATTATGGAGTCCTTCTATGTCTATGCTGATGACACACATCTGTACAATTCTGCATCACCATTTACAATCCAATGCAGTGACTGAGTCAGTGTCTTCAAAATATCCATAGATGGATGTGTCAGAATTGCTTCATCTTTTCTTTCCTGACAAAAGAAAGAAGTCAATGTATTTTGGTTGTAAAAGTAGAAGAATAGAAATTAGCACTCCACCAATCATCATAGGAAAAACATAGGTGTCCTAGTTGGCTCAGACCACAGATTTAACCTAATTCTCTGAATTAACCTACCACTACCTTAAAAACATTGCCCAAATTAAGGGTTTCCTGTCAAATTAGGGTGCAGAAATACTCATCCATGCTTTTATTATTAGTACGCTGCATTACTGAAATGGTATCTTTACTGGTCTTTGTATAAAAATTAATATCTGTTGTCCAGGTGATTAATATCTCAAAAGCTCAAATAATACTTCAACTACAACCCCAAATCCCTGATGAGTTGAAAAGGAGACGCCGTGGATGCAGAGCAGGAGCTAAGAGAAGAGAGAGAAGGAGGAAGTTCAAACCATCTCTTCCGTCGATTATGATGGGCAATGTGGGATCGTTGGGAAACAAGTTGGATGAACTCCAAGCCCTACAAAGGACCCAGCCAGAGTACCAGGCATGCAGTATTATGTGTTTTACTGAGACATGGCTGCAGGATCATATCCCCGACTCCAGCGTCTCTCTGCCGGGCTTTTTAACCATACGAGCAGACAGAGATTTAAAGAGGAGCGGCAAATGTAAAGGAGGTGGACTGGCAGTACTTGTGAACAACAGATGGTGTAATCCAGGACATGTAACTGCGAAGTGTCATCTCTGCAGTCCAGATATTGAACTGTTGGCAGTAAGTTTTTGTCCATATTATTTACCCAGAGAGTTCACCTGTGTTATTTTGGCAACAGTTTACGTTCCACCTTCCGCTGTTGCCGACACTGCATGTGATGCCATCAGCTCAGTTGTTGCTAAGCTACAGACACAAAACCCCAATGCTTTTGTGGCAATTTCTGGTGATTTTAACCATGCTTCACTCTCTGCTACACTTACAACGTTTCAACAGTTTGTCAGCTGCTCTACCAGAGAAAACAAAACATTGGATTTGTTTTTTGCAAATGTCAAGGACTCATACATCTCTACAGCAAGACCTCCTCTAGGCAAATCAGATCACAATCTTGTTTTTCTCTGCTCGACAAATAAGCCCCTTGTTCAGAGGCAACCTGCAATAAAGAAGACTGTGAGAAAATGGTCACAGGAAGCTGAAGAAGCTCTGCAAGGTTGCTTTGAGGCTACAGACTGGGACGCACTGTGCCAGCCACATGGAGAGGACATCAATGCCATGACTGAGTGTGTAACCGACTATATAAACTTCTGTGTGGATAACATCATCCCCACCAGAACGGTGAGATGCTTCCCCAATAACAAACCTTGGATCACCAGTGGCCTGAAGGACCTGCTTAACAAGAAAAAACAGCCTTCAGAGAGGGAGACAGAGAATTATTGAAGATTATACAGAAGCAACTTAAAGTCAAGATAAGAGACAGCAAGGAGGTGTACAAGAAGAAGCTGGAGAGCAAGCTCCAGCAAAACAATATCAGAGATGTGTGGACAGGGATGAAGAAGAT
Organism: Girardinichthys multiradiatus; assembly: GCF_021462225.1. NCBI lineage: Eukaryota > Metazoa > Chordata > Actinopteri > Cyprinodontiformes > Goodeidae > Girardinichthys > Girardinichthys multiradiatus. Next base: position 31,665,680 of record NC_061798.1, on the reverse strand, counting down.
CACAGGCTTCAAGCAGAAGGATGATCAGACTAATGAAGGTCTGGACAGAGCCAATGAACTGAACACATTCTTCAATAGGTTCCGTTCAGAAACAAGCTTCGCATCCTCCTCTCCTGCTCACAGCCAAACAGACATTCCACCTTCCTTTGACCCACAGGACCCACAGCTGTCCAGTAACACCTCAAATTTTTTATCTTCCACCTCAGCCCTAGACCCTTCTGCTTCTACATGTTTGCCTTCAACCATATCAGAAGATGCTGATGCTTCCTTTGCTTCCCCCTTCCACCTGTGTGTCTCAAGAAGTCAAGTGAAGATGCAACTGGAGATACTGAATCGGAATAAGGCCGCAGGTCCAGATCATGTCAGCCCTAGAGTCCTGAAGGCCTGTGCAGAGCAGCTCTGTGGGATTCCGCAGCATCTCTTCAACCTTAGCCTGGCCCAGAAGAAGGTTCCAGTGTTGTGGAAGACCTCTCGTCTTGTTCCGGTACCAAAGAAAACTCACCCATCAGTCCTCAATGACTATAGACCTGTTGCCCTGACATCCCACATCATGAAGGTCTTATAGAGACTCCTGTTGGCTCACCTGAGTAAGCAAACAGTAAACCATCAGGACCCCCTTCAGTTTGCTTATCGCTGTGGAATTGGAGTTGAAGATGCCATCATACACCTGCTTCAACAAACCCACTGTCATCTGGACAAAGCCAGCAGCACTGTGAGGATCATGTTCTTTGATTTCTCCAGTGCATTTAATACAATCCAACCTGATTTGCTCTGTCAGAAACTCCAGAAGACTCAGGTGGAGGCCTCAACAATCTCCTGGATCAAAGACTACCTGACAAACAGACCACAGTTTGTGAGACTGAAGGGTTGTGAGTCTAACCAGGTAGTCAGCAGCCCAGGAGCACCACAGGGGACGGTACTCTCACCATTCCTTTTCACTCTGTACACCTCAGACTTCCAGTACAAGACAGACTCCTGTCATCTGCAGAAATACTCGGATGATTCTGCAGTCGTGGGGTGGCTCAGAGATGGACAAGAAGCTGAGTACAGGAAGGTGTTGGACCGCTTTGTGGCATGGTGTGGAAACAATCATCTCATGTTGAACGTGACTAAAACAAAGGAGATGATTGTAGATTTTAAGAGAAACAGGAATAAGTCAAACACTATTTCTATCATGGGAGAAGAAGTGGAGGTGGTGGAGGAGTATAAATACCTCGGTGTTCACCTGGACAACAGACTAGAGTGGAGATGCAACTGTGAAGCCATGTACAAGAAGGGACAGAGCAGACTGTACTTCTTGAGGAAGCTTAGGTCCTTTGGTGTTTGCAGCAAGATGCTGCATATCTTCTATAAGTCTGTTGTGGAAAGTGTGATCTCTTCTACCATCATCTCCTGGGGAAGCAGCATCAGAACCAGGGACTTAAAAAAGCTCAACAAACTGATAAAAAAGGCTGGCTCTGTTCTGGGGACTCCTCTGGAACCTCTGGAGATCATTGTGGAAAGACGGATTCTTCATAAAATGAAGAACATTATGGAGAACCCTGAGCATCCTCTTCATGAGACTGTCCTACAACAACAGAGTGTCTTCAGTCAGAGGCTTCTTCAGATCTGCTGTAAGACGGAGCGCTACAGGAGATCCTTCCTGCTCACAGCCATCAGCATCTACAACGGCTCTTTGAATAAACCTGCATAATATACAACAGCATCTAATTTCCCTTTGGGATCAATAAAGTATTTTTGAATTGAATTGAAATGATCATGGTTGACCCCTAAATTCATAAGAGACCTAATCACTTAAGTCCCTTTTTCATTTGTACCTACTCAACTAAGGTCGACTCTGCTTGGTTAATTGGATTTTATGTTAGGTACTGGCAGTTGGCACCAGCTTCTTTTTTAGAAGCTGGTGTAGCAGAACAAAATAAAAGGAGGCAAGCATTTAGATTTTGGCTCCCTGGCTCTGGACCTACCTCCCTGAAAACCTGAGTTCTACAGAAACTGTTTATCAGTTTATGATCATCTTTGAATTTTGACTGTTCTTTTGTCTAATGCTTACATTGTTACTATTGTTCATTTTCTTGTTTTAACATCATATTCTTATCTCTGTTCTGTTCTTTTCCTGTGAAGGACGTTGAATTTCCTTGAGTATGAATTATTGTGGTGTTCAAAAAAACTTGTCTTGCATAATAAATTTGCTTCCGTAAATGAAATGGTGTTTTTAAAGCAGAAAGTGAATGTCCATATTTACCAGTAATTATACATGTCAGCATATGACAGATGATGTACACTAGGTGGCGCAGTTCGCCCATTCTAACGGCTCCAGACTGAATAAACATTCCTGACTAAATATCTAAAGGTTTTTACACAATATGAAGCAGGTGTACCTAAAACACCACATTCATTACACACTTAGAAAGGTACAAAGTGAAGAACAACAGAGAAGAAGGAACCATGGTAGTTATGAAACATGAAATTCTAAAGGGATATTAACACAAATGAATACATATTATAACAAGTAGAGAGAAAAAAATTAGTTGGTGTGTAATAGGAGTCAGCCACACAAAGCTATTAAACATATTGCTCTTTTAGTTTAATTTTAAAAAACCTGTTGAAAGGACAAAAACAACCAAAATACACAACCTGACAAAACACAATTTGTATCAACACAGTCAAAAATGTACAAATTTAATTTCTTTTTCGGATTCATAAAGTGTTTTATTTTATGAAAATTCAAAAAGAGAAACACTCGAGGCACCCAAAATGGTTACCCTAAATGCTCTTATTCTGAAAGGTTGCCAGGAAACGTGACGCGGACCTTTACAACTGCGTTTCTGCAGGTCGAGGGAGGCTGTCATCGGGTTTCCAGGGTAACTTGGGAACGTCAGACGGCGTGGTCACTGCTTTGAACTGCTGTGACGTAACAAGCTGTGAAGTTGTTCCTTTGATGTTCCTTTTGACAAGCTCTTTCAAAATAGAGCTTCATTTAACTGGAAACGGTCAAACATTGAACCTCACACAGGGAAATATTTCTGAGAAATATCTCAAAATGTTTGGCTTTTTAACTGAAAGTGCTCACTTTGTTGGGCAAATCCTGAGACTTTACACTCCAGATTTCCCTGAAGATTGCTACTATTGTAGAAGTGGAAGAGCCTGTTCCCTCCACCTGCCACCAGAGGACCTCACAGTGAGACGAAACAGAATTTGTCACAACAGAACCCCTCCAGGTTCTGGATATTTCAGCCACTCAGAGACATTTGTCCTTAACACAACAGCTGATTTAGATGCAGCCCCAGAAGGTTTGACCAGGACCAGCACAGGAGCACCCCGGACGTCGTTTCAGTACGTTCCTCTATCATCTTCAGTAGATCCCGAAGTGAGCGACAGAAATCCTTGTCTGAACACAACATCTGATTTATATGCTGCCTCAGAAGGTTTGACCAGGACCAGAACAGGAGCACCCCAGACGTCGTTTCAGTACGTTCCTCTATCATCTTCAGTAGATCCCGAAGTGAGCGACAGAAATCCTTGTCTGAACACAACAGCTGATTTATATGCTGCCTCAGAAGGTTTGACCAGGACCAGAACAGGAGCACCCCGGACGTCGTTTCAGTACGTTCCTCTATCATCTTCAGTAGATCCCGAAGTGAGCGACAGAAATCCTTGTCTGAACACAACAGCTGATTTATATGCTGCCTCAGAAGGTTTGACCAGGACCAGAACAGGAGCACCCCGGATGTCGTTTCAGTATGTTCCTCTATCATCTTCAGTAGATCCCGAAGTGAGCGACAGAAATCCTTGTCTGAACACAACAGCTGATTTATATGCTGCCTCAGAAGGTTTGACCAGGACCAGAACAGGAGCACCCCAGACGTCGTTTCAGTACGTTCCTCTATCATCTTCAGTAGATCCCGATGTGAGCAACAGAAATCCTTGTCTGAGCCATGGTCTGGACAATAATCTCGAGGAAATAAGGCAAAGAACGCCTTACAGCAGTCATCAAGCTTTGAATCAAACAACAAGAAAGATGCCACAGTTTCCAGACTCAACAAACCCTTCTATTATCAACAGGCTGAATTTGTATTCTGATAACCTAAGACAAAGAGCATCTACCAGATGTACTATGGCTTCTGATCATGTCTCTTCTTCAAGGAGACAAAATGCCAACATCTCTCAGTCTTCTGTAGAACACTGTGGCTATTCTGTGTTTTGGAGAAGTGGTAGATTAACTGTTGACCAATCTGTGGGGAATGAAGACGTGGGTTCAGTTTCATCTGCGGCTTCTGATCATGTCTCTTCTTCAAGCAGACAAAATGCCAGCACCAAATCAAGTCAACAGCCTGGTCGGATCAGGAGAAGCATTTCAGCTCTTTTAAACTTCATACTAAGAGTAATTGGATCTTGTGTACGCATACCTCTACAAATGATTGGAGCAATTTTCAGAACACTTGCAGTAATTTTCAACTATATGTGTGAGGAGCTTGGGCTGGATCCCATCATAGCCCGTCTCACACTGATAACATTGTTAGACATGCTTGTACGTGAGCTCCAGTTATATGAAGGTTACTAGCCTTGGTTCTAATGGGAGGGTGGTGGTCCTTTAATCCTTCATACCTGTAAGTCAATTACATCATCCTATGATTTCTGAACATAGTTGAGAAAACATTTGAGAAAAGTGAATGGAAAATATTTATAGATAAGAAAGTTGGGTTCTAAAGCAAGCTCAGAGTTTTACTGGAGCCTTTGCATATTCTCCTTTGGTAAACAATTTTATAACTAAATTTAGTTCTGGCATGTGTGTGTGTGTCTCATGGGTTTCCTTGGGTTTTCTCCGGGTGCTCCGACTTCTTTCCATATCCTTAAAACAAATTAAATACAAATAAAATTAGCTGCTCAGGCCTAACATACAAAACCAAACAAACAAGAGAACTCATAGAAAACAATGGTGAATTACAAATTAACTTAAGGTGTGTGTGTGTGTGTGTGTGTCTGTCTGTCTGTGTGTCACATGTGTCTCCTTGGGTTTTGTCCGGGTACTCCGGTTTCTTCCTATACTCAAAAAAAAAACAAATAAAAAAACTAACAGAATACACAACAGCTGTGCTCTATGCTATATGCTAAGGGGTAGTGGTGGTCTAGTGGTTAGAGAGCAGGGCATTTGCATCATGCGTCATGGTTGACACGTCTCTGGACTGGCAGACTGGAGTGGTGGTCCCCCTTCATAAGAAGGGGGACCGGAGGGTGTGTTCCAACTACAGGGGGATCACACTCCTCAGCCTCCCTGGTAAGGCCTACACCAGGGTATTGGAGAGGAGAGTCCGACCGATAGTCGAACCTCGGCTTCAGGAGGAGCAGTGTGATTTTCGTCCCGGCCGTGGAACACTGGACCAGCTCTATACCCTCTACAGGGTGCTCGAGGGTTCATGGGAGTTTGCCCAACCGGTTCACATGTGTTTTGTGGACCTTTACTAGGGGCCATCCGGTCCCTGTACGAGCGGAGCAGGAGTTTGGTCCGCATTGCCGGCACTAAGTCGGACCTGTTCCCAGTGCATGTTGGACTCCGGCAGGGCTGCCCTTTGTCACCAGTCCTGTTCATAACTTTTATGGACAGGATTTCTAGACGCAGCCAAGGGCCGGAGGGGGTCGGGTTTGGGGACCAGTGGATTTCGTCTCTTCTTTTTGCAGATGACGTGGTCCTGCTGGCCCCCTCTAGCCAAGACCTACAGCATGCGCTGTGGCGGTTCGCAGCCGACTGTGAAGCGGCTGGGATGAGGATCAGCTCCTCCAAGTCCGAGGCCATGGTACTCCACCGGAAAAGGGTGGCTTGTCCTCTTCAGGTTGGAGGGGAGTTCCTGCCTCAAGGGGAGGAGTTTAAGTATCTCGGGGTCTTGTTCATGAGTGAGGGAAGAATGGAGCGGGAGATCGACAGACGGATCGGTGCAGCTGCCACAGTAATGGGGGCACGGTGCCGGTCCGTTGTGGTGAAGAGGGAGCTGAGCCGAAAAGCAAAGCTCTCAATTTACTGGTCGGTCTACGTTCCTACCCTCACTTATGGCCATGAACGTTGGGTCATGACCGAAAGAACGAGATCCCGGATACAAGCGGCTGAAATGAGGTTCCTCCGTAGGGTGGCCGGGCACTCCCTTAGAGATAGGGTGAGGAGCTCGGCCATCCGGGAGGGGCTCGGAATAGAGCCGCTGCTCCTCCACATCGAGAGGAGCCAGTTGAGGTGGCTCGGGCATCTAAACCGGATGCCTCCTGGACGCCTTCCTTGGGAGGTGTTCCAGGCACGTCCCACCGGGAGGAGGCCCAGGGGACGGCCCAGGACACGCTGGAGGGACTATGTCTCTCGGCTGGCCTGGGAACGCCTTGGGCTCCCCCTGGAGGAACTGGAGGAGGTGTCTGGAGAGAGGGACGTCTGGGCGTCTCTGTTGAGTCTGCTGCCCCCGCGACCCGGTCCCGGATAAAGCGAAAGACGACGAGTACGAGTACGAGTAGTTGTCCATCATTTATTCACATAAGGCAACCTAGGTACACAGGTTTCTACTGAGCACATTTTTTACAAGTGGTTCACAAAGCTATTAGGTTTTACACTTTCAAAACAATATTGGGGCACATATTGGTCAGAGCACAGCACACTGTCACAATTTTGTCCAGTAAAACCACATCCTGAGAGAGAGTGAGTCCAAGATGTAAAAAAGGTAATCAGTCAGGATCGGACTCCATAAATTCATAGGCTGGCTTTACTAAGATAGAAATACATGCTTAGACATATGTTGCTTTGCAGCTTATGCCTCGGAAGCCCAGGTCTGATGCGCCTGCTACAGGATATGTGTCACTTTAAAGAGGGACAGAACTCTAACATAATTTATCATAATGTCAGTTTTTTACATCACAAAAACCTGACATTTTAATGGTCAGGTGTTCACTGTTCATATTCACTGTATGTGTGGACTAATCAGGAACCACAGAGGCAGTTGATGGTCTGATGTGTTTGTGTTTTGTGAATATTTTTGGCCTTTCAACAAACCCGGGATCATATCAAAGATACATCTCTTAATACCTGATGTTTTATCTTCTCAATAGGCCCGAGTCAGATTTAAGATTTTATCAGATCCAGATAGTACTTAAAGACTCTCCAATAATAAAGTTTGTCTTTGCAAAAAAAAAAAAAAAAAAAAAAAAAAACTAAACAGTTGAGCAGAAATAATTTTTACTCAACATTGCTGCAATTGAAGTACATATGTAAATTTCTAACACACAGTTTCACTTCCTGAAATAGTTTTGAATTTCGATTCTCTGAGAAAGTAAAAGAGATGAATTCATAATATTTTCTTCAGACGAACAGCAAAAGGATAAACCACCAAGAAATTTAAAACCACTTTCAATATTTATGAAACGGAACAGAAAAACTAAGTAAACTACATAAGATACTGCAAATCAACTGGAACACCTCTTTTCTTCAGTGAAGCATGGTAGTGGCGGGATAATGCTGTGTGGATGAGATTTTTTTTTAATAGGGACAAGGTAACCAGTCAGAGTTGATGTGTGAAGTTAAATTCAAGACAATCCTGGAAGGAAACCTGTTGGAGGCTGCAACATTCGCAAAATTCTTAAGACTGGGGTGGTGTTTCACCTTCTAACAGGATGACCCAAACATACAATAAGAGATAAAACTGGAATGGTTTAGATCAAAGTATCCTCATGTTTTAGAGAGGACCAGTCAAAGTCCAGCCCTAAATCCAACTGAGAATGTGTAACAAGAGTAGATAATTGATGTCTACACATGTTCTTCATCAAATCTGAGTTTGGCCGATTTGGTGAAGAAGTTTCTGGATGTGCAAAGCAGATAGAGACATACTTCAAAAGACTTGCAGCTGTAACTGATGGAAATGTAGTTCTACAAAGGGAGACTGACTATAAAGTCAGACCAAACTATTCAAATATCCACTGCTGAGAAAAAAACCCACAACATGCGGCGGTTTTTTCCACTTCACAGTTATGCACATCTTCATGTTAGTCTATCACATTAAAATCCCAATAAAATGTATGAAACTCTTTGGTTGTTACGTGACAAAATGTGAAAAGCTTCACGTGGGGTGAATGCTTTCCTAAGGTCAGGAACTCTGAAACCGCTCATCTAAAAGGCCTTTTACTGGACTGATCTGATACTTGGGATTGGATCAATACATCCCTGATAAAACAACATAAAACGTTAATAGTAAAAAATTAGTGCACGAGGGATCAACCTAAGCAAAGAGTGAGGCCTGTGTTTTATTTCACAAACTGCTTTTTCTGTTAGTGCACAACACATCCACATATGATACAAAATACATGAACACACAGTTATAATTCAAACATGTTTCTTCATAAATGCATCTTGAGCTTTGAATATTCCATCATTACCTCTAGGTAAAAAAAGCTAGTTGACATTATGCAAAACTGTGTTTTGTAACGTGAAGCAGCTGGATATTCACTCTGCAAATGGGTTGGATCACACCTTTCTCTTTTGCATTTATTTTTCTCTGTTAGTCAGCCAGCTCTTCCTTTAGAAACATCATGCAAATGCCAAAGTTTCTGTCAAAGAAAGGAGAAGTTGAAACTATAATTTGGAAAAACACATGAGAAATTATCACAGATCTGACTTACTGAGAAAAACTTTTAGCACAACAGTTTCAGCTCAATTAGTTATAAAATGTGTCTAAACTCAACAATGAGGATATTTTTTACAGCTACTATCTGGTGGCTGACAGGTAATGCCATTTTGTTCTGTTTCAAAGTAAATTTATTAGGGACTTAAACATGTTAAAATATGTAAAAATGAAATAATTTATGTTGCATTTTTCATGACAGTTGGTGGAAGTTCGCCTTTAGTTGAAGGGACAAACAAAGAACCCCTCAATACTGCCTGTAAGTACAATGGCCATAAAAACATACTTCCAAATGTCTTTACAAATTCTGTCATGAGTATGCCAAACGTTAAGAGGAAACTGTACTCATGGTACTTAAGATGGTGCTTAAGACTATGATAATATGTGTTTTCTTCTTTTTACCACACAATATTTGAATATAGAGATAACTGTCATGGAGTGACATTTTTGGACTTTATGGTTTCTTTTGCTAGTCCTTAGATCTTAGGTTGTTGTGCTACCTCCAGTTCTCAGTTTCCTTTAGTTCATGTTTATTCTTGATTCTGTTTTATCTTGGTCTGTAGTTTTCGTTTAGGTCTGTTTCACTGTTTTGTTAATCAGTCCCTTTCCTCATGTCTTAGTCTTATTAGGTTCACCTGCTCTCCCTGCATCCATGTCACACCTGTTCCCTGTTTCTTTGATTACCTGCCTTTTGTTCCCCTCTCTGTGCTCTGTGTATATTAGTTGTTCTGTTTGCTTAGTTCCTCGCTAGTTCGTTCTGTTACTACCCCGTTCCCTACCATGTCTATGCTTTGTTTTGCTTCGCTTTGTTTTTATGCTACGTTTACCATGTCTATGCTTTGTCTATGCTTCGTTTGGAGACTATGCTACATTTTTGCTACGTTTTTGCCTTACGTGACCTGCAGAGTTCATGTAAGTTTTGGACTGTACTTATGATTCATCCCTGCAGTGTTTTTGTTACGTTTTGGATTTTTTTTGAATAAACAAGGAAGTACTAAGATGCGGCTACCGAGCTCTTGTCTGCGCTTTGGTCCGACCCACAGTCCTCCCCCGACAATAACACTGCTTCTACCAACATTTACAGTTACTGAAATTAGCAAGGCATATTGATATCTAAACATTTAAACATAGAATGTGTTTTAATCAAACATACTGTAAGAATAATAATTAATGGTAATCATTGTAAATCATAAATGTTTTTAAAATGTTTCCAGACAGCTTACAACAAAAAAAAAGTCTTAATAGAAACAAATAACCATAATTGTGCTATTTAAATCTCTCAAAGGCAACGGTACTAGAGTGGACCAAACAGCACATGTTGGAGAATCTGTTTCTATCACCTGCAAATATCCACAAGCAGATAAAAGCAGCATCAGATACTTCTGCAGACATGCTGGAAACTTCACCTGCACAAATATAATTTCAGCGCAGCATTCTAAATACACGAAACTGCCCAGGTTTTCCCTCACTGATGATAAACAGCAGGGGGCGTACACAGTGTTAATCTTCACTCTGACTCAGGAGGATGCCGGCAAATATCAGTGTGCCTTGAAAACACATAATTCCATCACATGCTTGCAAGACGTCCTCCTCCATGTTCTGAGTGAGTACTGATCTGAACTTTCTGTAATCAGCCTGTTTAGAAAATGATCAATATAGCACAGCCTTATAAAACCAGACGTTTTTTATATCTGGCAGATCTGGATGACATTAAACCAATAAAATTGTCTCATGTTGAAATGGAGACAGCACATATGAGATGTAGCTACTCTGAAAGCCAAAATAAATGTCAGAAATCTCTATGCAAGGGGGTGAATCCTTTAGATTTTATATGGAGAACAAAAGAAGATAGACATGCAGTTAATGACAAGTTTGATATAAACGATTATCCAAAATCAAACTACTTTCGTGTCTACATTAATAATCTTCGCAAAAATTATTCTGGAACTTACTGGTGTGGTTATGGATGAACTAAAGACATCAAAATGTACATGAACATAAATGAGTTTATAAATCTGATCTTAGAATAATTTTATAAAAACTTGTTTCCAGACAAGTTGTTATCTGCCTCTTTCATGAGGTGGCCTATACGCTCTACAGCTCTACAGTCACCATATTTCCTTTAAGAGGTGTGGATATAAGGCCTTGACATACAGTGCCTTGCGAAAGTATTCAGCCCCCTTGAACTTTTCAACCTTTTGCCACATTTCAGGCTTCAAACATAAAGATATAAAATTCTAATTTTTTGTGAAGAATCAACAACAAGTGGGACACAATTGTGAAGTGGAATAAAATTTATTGGTTTTTTAACAAATAAAAAACTGAAAAGTGGGGCTTGCAATATTATTCGGCCCCTTTACTTTCAGTGCAGCAAACTCACTCCAGAAGTTCAGTGAGGATCTCTGAATGATCCAATGTTGTCCCAAATGACTGATGATGATAAATAGAATCCACCTGTGTGTAATCAAGTCTCCGTATAAATGCACCTGCTCTGTGATAGTCTCAGGGTTCTGTTCAAAGCGCAGAGAGCATCATGAAGACCAAGGAACACACCAGGCAGGTCCGAGATACTGTTGTGGAGAAGTTTAAAGCTGGATTTGGATACAAAAAGATTTCCCAAGCTTTAAACATACCAGGGAGCACTGTGCAAGCAATCATATTGAAATGGAAGGAGTATCAGACCGCTGCAAATCTACCAAGACCCGGCCGTCCCTCTAAACCTTCATCTCGAACAAGGAGAAGACTGATCAGAGATGCAACCAAGAGGCCCATGATCACTCTGGATGAACTGCAGAGATCTACAGCTGAAGTGGGAGAGTCTGTCCATAGGACAACAATCAGTCGTACACTGCACAAATCTGACCTTTATGGAAGAGTGGCAAGAAGAAAGATATTTCTCAAAGATATTCATAAAAAGTCTTGTTTAAAGTTTGCCACAAGCCACCTGGGAGACACACCAAACATGTGGAAGAAGGTGCTCTGGTCAGATGAAACCAAAATCCAACTATTTGGCCACAATGCAAAACGATATGTTTTTGGTGTAAAAGCAACACAGCTCATCACCCTGAACACACCATTCCCACTGTCAAACATGGTGGTGGCAGCATCATAGTTTGGGCCTGCTTTTTGTCAGCAGGGACAGTGAAGATGGTCAAAATTGATGGGAAGATGGATGGGGCCAAATACAGGACCATTCTGGAAGAAAACCTGTTGGAGTCTGCAAGAGACCTGAGACTGGGATGGAGATTTATCTTCCAACAAGACAATGATCCAAAACATAAAGTCAAATCTACAATGGAATGGTTCACAAATAAACGTATCCAGGTGTTGGAATGGCCAAGTCAAAGTCCAGACCTGAATCCAATCGAGAATCTGTGGAAAGAGCTGAAGACTGCTGTTCATGAACGCTCTCCATCCAACCTCATTGAGGTCGAGCTGTTTTGCAAGGAAGAATGAGCAAGAATTTCCGTCTCTCGATGTGCAAAACTGATAGAGACAAACCCCAAGTGATCCAATAAATTTTATTCCACTTCACTATTGTGTCCCACTTGTTGATTCTTCACAAAAAATTAGAATTTTATATCTTTATGTTTGAAGCCTGAAATGTGGCAAAAGGTTGAAAAGTTCAAGGGGGCCGAATACTTTCGCAAGGCAATGTAAGTTTCTTTTTAAAGAAGGGACGTTTTTTTTTTTTACATCAAATAATGTTGCTAATGCTTTTTGTTGCTTACCTTGTGGCTGTTCAAATCGTGGTACAGCCAAAACCGGCAGCAAAACAGGACAGCCCCCAGGTCAACCTGAGCAACTTGCAGCGCCACCAACAAAAAGCATTAGAATCCAGCAAGATTTTCGTTCTGGTAAGAAACACCTGCTATTTAACACCTCTCTAATGTGCACATTTCTCCTGTATAAATACACTTTAACTAATCTTTAATTCATAGATCCTACAAACAAGAAAACTCAACTATATGTGATATTACATTGGATGGGGGTATTATTACAAAAACCATTACAAAGAATAAACTTGCTTTTATTAGCACTGATTATATCTCGATGAATTTACACAATAAATCTATATAATTACTATTAGAATGGAACAGAATAGAGTTTCTTTTATTGTCATTGTCATAAGTGCAATGAAATGACAAATTATGAGTTCTACGTTAGTATGAAGCCCAATATTATTTAGGCCTCTGGCAGATTTAGGTTTAAAGTGATTTTGATTTTACCGACCTGTTTCTTCTGACGGGAAGTAATATTAACTTTTTTTTGAGTGGCCCAGCCAGTGGGCTGACTTGAATCTAATAGATAATCTATGGAGACAGCTACAGATTAGGGTGATGGCAAGAAGGCCTTCAGATCTCACAGACTACTTCATATTTTCAAAACAATACTCCTTTTAAATTATTTTGTTATCTTTTGAGACATGCTCGTATCATTTCTTAGAAACAGACATCTGGGTTGAATGAAAAGTAATGCTAAAGCTAAATCTGCCAAGGGTGTTAATGATATTGAGCTTAACTCAGTGTTCACCATGTGAGTTAGTACATTGAAACAGGTTAAACAGTGATGTTAAACCTGGGTTCTTTGCTCTTCAGGATTTTCCAAAATTAAATATTTGCCACTTTAAATTTTGTAAAGCAAAATCTGAACAGGTATCTATGAAAAAACTAACAAAAAATCTTTAATTTATGTTTAAGTCAATTCACAACAGATGTTTTCTTTGAGCACTTGGAGAGTATCAAGAGGTCAATTTAACTTCAGGTTTGGTAAAACCTATCCTGCTGAGGTCACATCAATCCAAAACCTTTTAGAAAACTAAAATACAATTATTAATGAAATCTTTGACGTGATATGAAACAAACCAAGCTAAGAAAATTAACACAAACTATTTTAACCATCACAGTTTACTTATAGTGAGGGGTGAAAGTATTTTTAAATTCTTGCCGGAACTTAGGGGCGGAGCTAGGGTGGGGGGGCTTGGGAGGCACTGGGGGCATATATGCATTCATATATATCCATATATATATATATATATATATCTCACCAGGTACTCCGGCTTCCTCCCACAGTCCAAAGACATGACTGTTAAGTTAATTGGTTACTCTAAATTGCCTTTAGGTGTATGAATGAGTGTGTGCGTGGTTGTTTGTGTGTTGCCCTGTGATGGGCTGGCGACCCGTCCAGGGTGTACCCCGCCTCTCGCCCATAGACTGCAGGATATAGGCACCAGCTCCCCCGTGACCCACTATGGAATAAGCGGTAGAAAATGACTGACTGACTGACTATATATATATATATATATATCAATGGCGATTGCTCTAAGACTGCAAGGGAAGCTCAGCTTCCCCTAAATTGCCAAAAAATAAGTGATCAAATATATACTGTTGTGTTTACAAGTCATTGACTAAATATGCGCTACAACGCGCTCAACTTTTGTTCAGAATCAGCTTCTTATCACTGGTAACAACGCGGCTTTCCAGTTTTAACTCTCAAGACAATCATTGTCCTTTCCCTTTACTTAGCTTAGCTATCCAAGGTAGTGTCAATCATAGCTTGACGAGAGTTAAACTTTGTATCAAACAATTAAGGTTAAAACTCTTGAAATTCATACTTTTTCCCCTGTCTGACCTTCATGTCCTTCTTCAAACGTGTATTTCTCAGACTAGTTGAAAATACTCAATTTACTCAGAATCTGTAAAATTCTCTCTTCATCTATACTAATACTTCATTGTCTACTCCTGATATTTGCGTCTTTTTCCAATCCTTACCAGAATGTTTCTTCACTGAGCCAAATACACACAATTTGGAAATTTATATTTTTGTAGTAGTATTTTTGTCAAATCCTCCTGTGAAGCAGCACAGCAGGATTTTTGTACTTATCTTTGTACAGTCGTTGAAAAGAAACAATTCATCAAGAGTGTACAAAAGGTTCTCCCTTTTAAAAGTTGGGGTCAAATGTAAACGCTGACATTATCACTACAAAAAGTCATTTTCTTCTATGTTCCTGTTTGCTTTCACTCTAACTCTGCGTGTGGTGTTTGTGTTTACATGATTCACATGAAGGCCAAGGAAGCAGTTCAGGTAAAGAAGGTATTATTATAACTATAGAAAAACATTTTTTACCAGTTCCTGTTTGTTTACACTGTAAGTCTATGTCTGTTATTTGTGTTATCTCTTTTGAAAGATTCACATAAAGGCAAACAAAACAGTAAACAAGGTGTTGTCAACACTCTCTAAAAACATTTTGCAACATTTGATGTTTATTTAGTTTGTTGCATGACGTCTTGAAGTGAGAAATTGTTAGTATACTCCAATTTAGGTAAGGTAAGGTAAGGTAAGGTAAGGTAAGGTAAGGTAAGGTAAGGTAAGGTAAGGTAAGGTAAGGTAAGGTAAGGTAAGGTAAGGTAAGGTAAGGTAAGGTAAGGTAAGGTAAGGTAAGGTAAGGTAAGGTAAGGTAAGGTAAGGTAAGGTAAGGTAAGGTAAGGTAAGGTAAGGTAAGGTAAGGTAAGGTAAGGTAAGGTAAGGTAAGGTAAGGTAAGGTAAGGTAGGTAAGGTAAGGTAAGGTAAGGTAAGGTAAGGTAAGGTAAGGTAAGGTAAGGTAAGGTAAGGTAAGGTAAGGTAAGGTAAGGTAAGGTAAGGTAAGGTAAGGTAAGGTAAGGTAAGGTAAGGTAAGGTAAGGTAAGGTAAGGTAAGGTAAGGTAAGGTAAGGTAAGGTAAGGTAAGGTAAGGTAAGGTAAGGTAAGGTAAGGTAAGGTAAGGTAAGGTAAGGTAAGGTAAGGTAAGGTAAGGTAAGGTAAGGTAAGGTAAGGTAAGGTAAGGTAAGGTAAGGTAAGGTAAGGTAAGGTAAGGTAAGGTAAGGTAAGGTAAGGTAAGGTAAGGTAAGGTAAGGTAAGGTAAGGTAAGGTAAGGTAAGGTAAGGTAAGGTAAGGTAAGGTAAGGTAAGGTAAGGTAAGGTAAGGTAAGGTAAGGTAAGGTAAGGTAAGGTAAGGTAAGGTAAGGTAAGGTAAGGTAAGGTAAGGTAAGGTAAGGTAAGGTAAGGTAAGGTAAGGTAAGGTAAGGTAAGGTAAGGTAAGGTAAGGTAAGGTAAGGTAAGGTAAGGTAAGGTAAGGTAAGGTAAGGTAAGGTAAGGTAAGGTAAGGTAAGGTAAGGTAAGGTAAGGTAAGGTAAGGTAAGGTAAGGTAAGGTAAGGTAAGGTAAGGTAAGGTAAGGTAAGGTAAGGTAAGGTAAGGTAAGGTAAGGTAAGGTAAGGTAAGGTAAGGTAAGGTAAGGTAAGGTAAGGTAAGGTAAGGTAAGGTAAGGTAAGGTAAGGTAAGGTAAGGTAAGGTAAGGTAGGTAAGGTAAGGTAAGGTAAGGTAAGGTAAGGTAAGGTAAGGTAAGGTAAGGTAAGGTAAGGTAAGGTAAGGTAAGGTAAGGTAAGGTAAGGTAAGGTAAGGTAAGGTAAGGTAAGGTAAGGTAAGGTAAGGTAAGGTAAGGTAAGGTAAGGTAAGGTAAGGTAAGGTAAGGTAAGGTAAGGTAAGGTAAGGTAAGGTAAGGTAAGGTAAGGTAAGGTAAGGTAAGGTAAGGTAAGGTAAGGTAAGGTAAGGTAAGGTAAGGTAAGGTAAGGTAAGGTAAGGTAAGGTAAGGTAAGGTAAGGTAAGGTAAGGTAAGGTAAGGTAAGGTAAGGTAAGGTAAGGTAAGGTAAGGTAAGGTAAGGTAAGGTAAGGTAAGGTAAGGTAAGGTAAGGTAAGGTAAGGTAAGGTAAGGTAAGGTAAGGTAAGGTAAGGTAAGGTAAGGTAAGGTAAGGTAAGGTAAGGTCAACCTGAGCAACCAACAAAAAGCATTAGAATCCAGCAAGAGTTTTGTTCTGGTAAGAAACACCTGCTATTTAACACCTCTCTAATGTGCACATTGGAAATGTTTAGACCCTTTGTGATGATCAAGTCCAAAATATGTCCCTGTTTGTGCGTTTGCTGTTTAACATGTTGAGTCAAACCACAATTTCTAAGAGTGTCACATAGATCTATTGCACTTCTGTCATCAGGATTGTCCATGTGAATGTTGAAGTCTCCAACAATAATTAAACAGTCATAATCAACACATATCACAGATAAAAGCTGATCAAAATCACTGATAAAGTTTGTTTTGGACTTAGGAGGCCTGTAAATATTCAAGAACATTGTTCGGACAGGGCTCTTTACCCGGAGAGCCAAATATTCAAGAGTCAAATTTGCCCAGAAATACTTTTTTACACTCTAATAAATCTTTAAACGAAGTGGCCACCCCTCCACCTTTTCCTTGGTGTCTGCTTTCACAAAGAAAATTGTAGTTCGGAGGCGTCGCCTCTATCAGAATGGGAGCTTCATTAAATTCATGTAACCATGTTTCTGTTAAAAACATAACATCAAGATCGTGGTCAGTAATGACGTCATTGATTAAAAATGATTTACCTGACAGAGATCTAATGTTCAGTAAAGCCAGTTTATATGACTTAGTTGCTGATATTAACTCTGTGTCTGGTTTACCTGACAGTTTATGGCTTTTTTTGATTGTTTATTACTGTCTCTTATCCTTTTGGCTTTGTTCTTTCTGTCACGTATAAGCACAGAGATTTTACAACTATCTCCTATCAGGGGCCCAAGTTTTTCCTGGACTTGCTCATTTCTGATAGCGTTACCACTGGGGCCCAGACTGTATCACAGAGAAGTGATTTGAAGGTCCTTATTAGGAGGAGATAGATTAGGAGGTGGTGGAGGTCTGCGGCATTTGGAAGATGTTGGTTTAGTAGCAGGGCCTCGCCCACGGGGGGTGTTGAATGGAGAAGATGTCAGAGCCATTTGGGTCCAGATCTTAAGAGCTCCTTTCATGTTATCAGAATCCAGTAAAGCAAAAAGCGGGCTCAGTGGGGAGATGGGAGAGTTCTGTGCGGTCTGGGTCGGGGTCTGGGGTGAGGGGGGTATAACGGGGGGGGGGGTCCACCGCTCCTGTGGATTTCGATGGGGAGACCTTTTGTGATGACCTCTCGTTCTCAGCCAACTGGCCGGTTGTTTCTGCTGGAGGTGTTGGAGGCAGCGTTAATATTGTTGTTGATACTCCATGTTCTCTGCTGAAGGTCAAAGCTGCTGGTGGATTATTTACTGAATAGAAGAGATTAGATGTGAGACATCTGGCTCCCAGCTTGTTCAAACAGAAACTATCTTGCTTGAAAAGTTGTCGATGAAGTTCACAGGTGTGGTGACACATGTTTTTTTCAACCACTTATTAATCATCAGAAGTCTGGAAAAAATCAAATCTCCACAGAAAATTGGTGCAAAGGGTCCGCTGAGAAACACCTTGATATTGAGACCTCCAACAATATTCAGAAGACGAGTGAAATCCTCCTTCAATCCTTCTGATTTTTTCTTAGCCACGTCATCCATGGCTCCACTGTGTATAATAAGGTTTTCTAGAGACGGGCGCTTTTCTGTGATTGCAAGAATATTCTCTGAGATATCAGATACCACGTTACTGGGACCAATCATAACTTCTGTGTTTTTCTTGTTGCAGAAGATTTTAATCCCATCCACAGCTGTGTTGCCCACTATTAGGGTTCTTGGTCCGGTGGGGCGCTTTTTCTCTGGCAATTTAGGAGAAGACTGTTTAGAATGAAGGTTGTTCTCAAACCTTTTATTGATCTCAGAAGATGGATAGTTTTCCTGGTTTTCATTCTGTAGTGGAGCAAGTCTGTTTTGGAGGGGAACTCCATTATTTCCAGCTGTCTCACTCCTATCAGTTGTTGTGACAGTAGCTCGCTGTTGAAGTCTCCTTTTCCCAGGGGAAACGGGGACATTTCTCTGTAATTCCGGCCATTCCAATTTATTTAATTGCTGAGATCTTCCAGGGAGTCGTCCACCTTGATTTTTTGGGCATGCACCTAAAACATGCCAGGGCGTCTGCCGGTAGGTTTATTCTCAATGTTCTGATTGCCGGCTGAGTTGTTGAGCTGGCTGACACTGTTTGGGATCACAGGCAGAGTTGAATCATCGTTGTACCCCATATTCACCTCCACATTCACTTCTAGTCGGTGGATTTTCAACTCCACAGCAGCCAATTTGTGTAAAAGTTTGTCGAAGTCCTCTGTGGTGAAGGGAGGCATTTTGTGCTGATTAGCTGGCGTCAACTTGTCCTTCTTTCTAGTTCAATTATAAAAACATCAAAGTCCTTTAAAAAAATAAATGAAATAATAATAATAATCCTTGGGAGTCGCTGGTAAGAAGTAGTTTTAGTCCAATATTTCCGTAATTTTGGCTAAGAGATAAAAAGTTAGGAGTAAAAGAATGCAAGCAAGCAGGGAGCTTAGGAGAAAAACGTCTGAGCAGGCAGAGAGGCGGAAGCATTAATACTTTGTTGTTGCCGTTTCTTTTGTTTGCAGGCCCGATCGCTGGTATTGTGTGTGCTGTCTTGATAGTGGTGGTTATAGTTGTACTCATACTGTGCAGACGGAAACTCTTCAACAGACAAGGTAAGGTGTGGCTGTATAACCACATTATTACAAGAATCTCCAATAGTAACACAGTACTCTAATTTATTTCCAGTTTGATAAACACGTTTTTGTTTTGTTTTTTGTTTTTTGTTTGGTAACTTAAAATAGAGATTCTGTGCCAATGTATAAGAACTGACTTTGTGACAAGTTAATTGCACAGACATAACAGATGTTAAAACAAAAAATATCTTGTAGCTATACTTAAACATTCTCTGTCTAGTGAGTTGTGCTTCAGAGGGAGCATCAGAGCAGAAGACAAACACTGTACAAATCACAGAGGTCTGTATGTGTGTCTTGTTCACTTGTAATAACAACAGATGCATCTATCTCATCACCACACTCATTCTTCCTAATTGTTGTTCTGTTCTCCAGAGAAATGATGGAGATCACCAATATGAAGAAATCCAGATGCAGAACAAACAAGCGAACACAGTCTGCTCTCATTATTCCACAGTAAACCCACCTGCAGAGGACCTGCACTACACCAGCATCAATATCAAGGGAGACAGGTCCACTGGTACTGATAATAATAAAAATGGATCTTGCACCTCAAACATCAGTGCCGAAGGTGCAGCACATGCTCCAGCAGAGACAACTCTCTACAGTACCATTGCAAAGCATGGAGAATAGTGTAGTCAGGTGTCTTTTGTGTTTTCTCTGGAACATGCTGTAAGAATTTTAACTTTCCCTGCATACATAAAGAATGAACACTTCAAATTGCTTGTGGATTTAAAATGAGGAAGGTCAAAGGTCAGGGGACCCTTTTTCCCACGTATCCCAATAGAGAGGGTACATGGAGCATCAGCCCCATCCATTTGTATAGAGCCTGCAACTTAT
This sequence comes from Girardinichthys multiradiatus, assembly GCF_021462225.1. Lineage (NCBI taxonomy): Eukaryota > Metazoa > Chordata > Actinopteri > Cyprinodontiformes > Goodeidae > Girardinichthys > Girardinichthys multiradiatus. The sequence goes on along the minus strand of NC_061798.1, from coordinate 31,645,697 downwards.
TGTTGTGTAACTGCTATTACAAGATACGTCTCAACATCTTGCTCTCCGGTTGCAGACTTTATGGGATAGTGGATTTACAGCCATGAAGTGTTCAGGAACTCTGGGAAGTGTATGCTGCCATTAGAAAGAAACCACATGCAGATACTTTGCTGTGCCTGTAAATATGTGAAAATCTGTGGCACCAGACTCTGAACAGCCTCAGGAGTTTTACAGTTGTTTTATTTTTTTACAGTTAAACTAATTGCATGCCTTGGTGTATTTGTTTTGGTTCTTTCAATTGGGTTTCAGGTATCTTGTTTATCTTTTGTCAAAAATGTTATCATTTAAAAATTCATTTCCATGAGGAAATACTTTCTTTTGTTAGTTGCCATATTGTTTAAACCTGAGTTTTATAATGCACAATAAAGTGCAGGTAAAAAAGAATATCATCATCCCCTCTTTAATAGAAAAAAATTATAATTTTGATAAGCCAGAGAATAGGTCCTTTTTTGGACATTTTGTTTCTACAAGCAACAGCTGATCACAATGAATTGCACAAATGTCTCTAAAATACTTGAGTATACAGGGTCGACTCAATGACGATTGAAAATTGCAATTGAATTTATATATCTAGCACTTTTGAAAACATAAATCAAATTCCTAGCGCTTAGCCCAATAAAACTGAGAGATAAATATTACCAGAATAAAAATTATCAACCAAACTTGCAAATGAATAAGTGCAGATAGATAGGAGCGACACTATTAAGTAATTATTAAAATAGCAGTCTGTGAGGCAATGCTGTTTAAAGCTGGTCAAATTAAATGACATACAATTCTCCTTGAACAGATAGGTTTCAGCTTAGACTTAAAAGCACAGGGAAAATCAGCAGACTCTGACCATTACATTATCAGACTTTGGAGGGAATTTTCTGGGACTTTTCTTACTGTATAATGATGGGCTTTTGCTTGTCTTGTATAATAAAATTGCTTCCTTAAAAGGAAATGAAAGACATAAGCAATGACCTTACAGAAACAGTTGATGCTGCCCATCAATCTGAGAAAAGTTATAAAATCATTTTCAAGCAATGTAAAAGCCCATCATTGTACAGTAAGAGAAATCTCAGAAAATTCACTCCTAAGTCTGATAATTTAATGGCCAGTCATTGGACAGGTTACACATTTTTTGATGTGAAATTCCATACTTTCCAGACTCACATATTAAGTTTTATTGCCTGTATTTTTTACAATATTAATATTTAAATATATAAGTATTAAACGTCGAACAACTCGAATGGTAGTCACATCTTATTATCAAAATGGATGAAACAAAGCTTAATTATTAAATTAACTTGAATTATTAAATAAACCTGAGCTCAAAGCTCAAGTTACATTTATGAAGAAACATGTTTGAATTATAACGGTGTGTTCATGTATTTTGTATCATATGTGGATGTGTTGTGCACTAACAGACAAAACTCAAATACATCAGAACATCAACTGCCTCTGTGGTTCCTGATTAGTCCACACATCCAGTGAATATGAAAAGTGAACACCTCAACATTAAAATGACAGGTTTTTGTGATGTAAAAAACTGACATTATGATAAATTATGTTAGAGTTCTGTCCCACTTTAAAGTGACACATATCCTGTAGCAGGCACATCAGACCCCGAGACTGAAGCCCGGGATGTTTTCTGAATAGATCTCACCAAAGAAGACATTAACAAGTACATTTCTGTTAAAAACATGCATTAAGCCCCTAAATGACAGTAGACTTCGCCTCGAACAGGGCAAAAATAGGAGAGACGGCTCATTTTAGAGAAGCCGCGGAGCCAACCAGAGAGTGGGAAGCCTGGTGTGTGTGCACCCAGGAACAGGTGGAAGCAGCGCAGCTTAACCCAGGCTGAAGTTAGCAGTAAAACCTGAATATTGGCTCAGAATGGGCTAATTGGAAGCTACAGCTGAGGTGGAGGTTCACTAATGAACATCATCAGGGTCATGATGAGGAACGAAGAACAGAGAATTAACTTTCACCTGAGCTACAGGTAAGGTTAAGCTGCCTGGCCATGACAGAAAACAGTAGCAGCCCTTTCTGTGAGCTTCTACTTGGATTTGCACCATAATGTGAAAATATCTGGCCCTTTACCTCAGTCACAATCAAAGCATTTAATTCAAGTTATAACACTTTTCTCCACAAAAAGTGTCTAATAGTAGAGACTCATTTGATCAGTGGAGAACAACAGACTGGGCTGTAAAATGTTTTATTTCTTATTTCTGGCAGGTCAAATGAAAATGTTTCTTCATAAGTGGAATGAAGGGCTGGAAAGATGACAGTAAAACAGAACAGGTTCATGAAAGAAGAAACATATTCAGAGAATCAGTTTTAATCAAATGTTTCAAATACTCTCAGCATAATTAAAATAAATAAATGTATTTCTAGGATCTTGCTTTTTGACTAAGACTGCCATGATTCCAACCAGACAGTGATCTTAATAAATATCATCACCATTGCATTCATGACAATTCAAACTGAAAAGGATGAGGTGCTCAAATTTCTCCTCACTAGTTCAGATTAAACAGGCTGTTGGAGCCATTTTATGTTGCTGGTGTTATTGCAACACAAGAGGGATTAGAAACGCTACCCGTCACTGTCTACACACCCATTTAATACTGGTTCAGTGGTGCTCAGGTGTGTTGAGATGGGACAGAGGAGAACAGGTTTTTGACCGTTTAACAAGAAGATGGACGTGTATCATCTAGTAAAGACATATTGAAACATTTTGGCATCATCTAAAGTAAATGGGTTATGGAAACTTGAAATGTAGCCAAGTGCTTTATGGAGAAAATAAATGAAACATTGTTTTATTACAAGGAAATGATTAAAAATGTCATGGTTTTCATAACTGATTTGACCCACATGCAGAATGACACTTAGGAGGCAGGAGAAAAATTTAACAAGTTTATTTTGACAGGTAATGGATATGGAACTGGAACCAGGACTGGATTCACAAAGCTGTGTGGAAAGGGAGATCAGGTGAGTTACTCTTGGGGTTTGAAGTAGAATTGCAGAGAATGAGAATAAGTTCTTGCTTACTGATGAAGGAAATGTTGTGGGCTGAGGGAGTGGGCTCTCTGAAGAAGAGGCAGGTTAGCACAATGTAGTTGGATTCTCACACAACGGTTCTCAGTAAGACAGAATACCTGGAGGAGTTTCTTGAGACTTGACGTAAAGTTACAGGTGGACGGTGAGCAGGGTTCGCTTGCATGAGATCCTAGGAGTCGAAGGGCTTGGGCTTTCCACTGGAACTTGATCCACAATAATTCTTGAAGGATTGAAGTCTTGATTTTGGCTGGGGGCTGACTGGAGCTTGAAGCCAGCACAAATGAGTCACAGCAGCTTGGAGCCAGGACTAGGAAGTCACCTGAGAAGGAGCACAGTAGTGATGTTACCCCTAACACCGGAGCTTCAAAGCTCGCTTCAAACTCAACAGGGTAGTTATGGTGAAGCAGTGGGCCGGAGCTTGCTTCATGTGACGTCCCCGATGACGTGTGAACCACTTCACTGCTTCATTCAGAGTTGACTGGCGGAGTTTTTAACATTTGCCGTGTTGGACCATGTTTTGCTGAATATTGGACCATTTGCACGTTGCTGGACGCCACCAGGCCTTCTGGCGTTATCGGCCATTTTGTACCCCAGGATAGTCCGCTACTACAAATCCCTGGGTGTACCGCGTGTGATAGGACGGGGCGTCCCAGTTCTGACGTCACAGTGGGCTATATAGTAAGGTGAGCCCTTTAATGAGGCGCTTTTCACGCTGGAAACCGAGACGCCGTTACCACGCAACTGGAGCATCACTCTGGAGAAGAAAATCCCACGTGACTTTCATTCATTCTCCCCCGTTGGCCAACGAGAAAACTAAGCAAATTAAGCTTACAGGAATAAGAAGGCTTGTAAGTTTTCAACTTTAGCGATGAAGGACATGGATTTAACACGTAACCAAAAAAAACGCGGAGGTTTCAAGGAGACGGAATTGCCGCCCTTGTTTTTGTTCCAGTCAACTGTTGACGGTCCGTGATACTGCTTTTCTGCCAAGGAAGTCAGAAATAAAATGGACAGTTCTACTCTGAGTTAACCCCCCCTAATTTAGAACTGACTCTTGGTATATGGGCTAGGTTGATTTTAGTAGCTCAGCACGAGCCCCAAGGGCGCTATTTTAACAAGCTTGACTAAGGCAAACTATAAAAACCTCCTAAAATATCTTAGAACCAGGCAACAAGACTTTTTACCACCAATGAAAAACCAACAATATGGTGACTCAAATAATTGAATGTCCACGATTTAACTAGAATTTTATATGCTTTCTTTAATTAGTAATGCTTTTGCAGGGGTCAGTAACAGCTTGAATTCGGCAACACATAATAATTTCAATAATAGAAATGAATCAATCAACTCAACCTGTCTTTCCCTGATGCTGAAACTAGAGGGTTTGAAGAGGCTTTGAAGATGGAGGCTCATCCATGCACCTGATGGAGAAAAATTCTTCTGGTAACAACAAGTGGTTTCTTGAAGGGAATACGACTTAATCTTCAGTCTTCTTCCTTTAAGTGGCAGGCACTGATGCTTCAGGCTTTGATGGTTAAACAGGAACTTTGTGGTTATTTGTCTCCGAAGACAGTAGTTTCCAGAGGCTGAAGTGTTGAAGGAAACCCGGAGACATAAATAAGGTTGATTCAGGACTTCTAGAAGCCTGAAACTTAGAGCAATCAGCTGTTCACCGATCAAGTTCACTTCTGTTGTCTGGATAAAAAGGCTTTAGATGAAATCAGATTCTTAATTTTGAGGCACAGTCCTTTCTGGGCACACGGGTTGATCCTCTTTTTAATGCAGTCCATCAGTGGGGCTGTGTCTCTGTTCCTTTTACATCCAAGCTTATTTTCTCCGTCCGATCTTGTTCGCTGGTCTTCTGCGAGGAAACAACCCCGTTTCTGCTCTCAGCATTGTTTTTATAGCGCTTGATGCCTTCACCGGTCAGGCACTTATTAGACTTACTAGTTATTGCGCAACCTATTCAGCTCAGCTTCTTGATTATTGCTCAATACTTTAGTCATGGTCATTGTGACCTACTGATTCTGTTTCTCAGCCTTGGAGATGCCAAAAATAGCCACGCTGGTCTGTAGTCGCATCCTCCCGTTGCTGTCAGCATGCAGCTGGCTCTCGTCACTCCTAGTCATCCTACATTTCTTTCCCTAATCTGCTCAGTTTTAAATTTACACAATATTACACATTCCATTCTTCAGCTTTCAGCATTTACTTTAAAACACAGTTGCAAAACCATCACTTCATTCTTTTTAGTCATGCTTTACAAATGATTAATGTTATATTTCTTTCATATATAGCTGATTGAGAATGTCAAACCTTAATGTTTTTCCTCTAATTCTCAGTTCTTAACCACATTTCAATCATACATCTTTTAACTTGTTAATCAAAGATTAACAAGTTAATCCTGATATCAAACATCCAATTATATTCACATCTTCCACATCCTCGACTGACATTATCGACAAACACACAACCCTCCACTTCTGCCAGGAGTCCATTGTGTATCCGGAGAAAAATGTCCCGTCCGGGCAAGTTGGCTCTCCCGACCCTTGTCTTCTCGTCGAGAAATTTTGATCAATTGCTTTGAGAGACCAGCTGACCAAATCCATAATTTGGAAGAATTTGGAAGATGTGCAAAAAGAGGCTCCAAAAAAAAGACAAGACACAGAGCTGAAGCAGGGCAGATATGGGAGGGGTGCGGGAGACAGAGAAAAAGCGTCCACCTCCACCGAGAGCAGGAAAAAAGACTCTCCATCTTATTTTTTTCCATTTTTATAATATTTATTATTTTGTGCTAAACTTCCCTCTGGAATTTCATGTTCCTTACTGTCGTGATCCTCAGGTGTTTCAGTTGTTTCCTTCTGATCTGTTGTCCTTCACTTGTCGCTGTTATTTATGTTCTCTAGTTGCTGCTGTTTTAGTTCATTTTTTGTAGTTTAGCTTCTTAGTTCGTTCTTATTTTCATTTTGTATTATTCTCTGTGTTAGATTTCCTTCCCTGTATTCCTCTGTCTGCTCCTGCTCACTATTCTTTTCTCCCCCAGCTCTCCTCACCTGTTCCTCATGTCCCCCAGATGACTCACTCCTGCAGTCACATGTCTCTTCTCCTTTCATCCCTCAGTATTTTAAGCTTTGCTTGCCGCGGGAATCTGCCGTTATTCTCTTAGTTTTCACGTTGTTTTCTCCTGCCTGTGACTGCCGTGTTCCTCGTTTTCATTCAATAAATAAGTTCATTCATTGCTCCAGTCCACCACACCCCGTGACAATTAAGCACTTGTTTTTTCTTGTATTTTAAATCTACCAATCAGCACTGGAGGGGTGCAGAAAACCTCTCTTTGTGAAGACGTTTTAACGACGTTGAAAAAACAAATAAAAATGACTAGGATTAATTGCTGCCAAATGTCTACACTCGCCAATAATGAAAAGATTGATTGTTAAAAGTTAACATTTGAATGAGTTTAAAACTCTGAAAATATAGTTATGTACAATCAACACTAATGGTTAAAATAACTTTAAAAAGTTGAAAAAAATATGTTGATCTAAAATATCTTATTTGGGTCAAAGGGACCCAAGGAGTAATTGTTTCACAAACGACTTTGCATAAAACAATTATCCGAATCTGTTCTGCTGCCATTTTTATTTGATATTTTTTACATCATTTTATGTCAAGGAAGACAAGATGAATAACATGAAGTAAAAAAAAATAATAATAGTAATCATAGCCCTGAAAACAGAATTAAATCATCAGTATCAGAGTCATCAACTTAAAATTTTTTATTTAATACAAAATTTTTTTTATTTATAATCAGTTACCCTGATCATTTTTGATGCTTTTAAGCTCACATAACAACCACCTCATACAATAATCAATAACAATGGAGGTTAGGATGTAAAAGGATGCACTGAAGCCTTTCTTTCAGATCATTGCCTCCGTTTCTGTTTTTAGTCTCATCAAATAAAAACACAAGAATAAACCTAAAAATAACTGTTATAATCATACAATATAATTTTCTCACAGTCTAAGATGTAAATGTTAAAAGCTGCAGAGATAAGTTATCTTTGTCTAAGTTTTAAAGGTAAATCCCAACATGCACAAAGCAGACTGTAAGCTTTTCACCTGATGGAGGCTGCATATTTGGGTTGAACAGACGAGTATGTGGTTAGTTCAGGTTGAGTCGGGACTGGGCTGCAGGTTGGGTGTTTGCTGGCGCCGATTGTGGCGTAAAAAAGCTCATCTGACTGGACTTTAGGCTCTGAAGCGATGTTGGAGTACAGAACTTCTGTTGGCTCCATGGTTATTCTGCAGTTTGGTCCTTGCTCCTCATTGACCGATGAAGTGCCATTGGCCTGTGGAGTTATTTTCTGGGTTGATGAAGGCGTCGCATATTTAACGTCATCGTCCTTTCCTTAATAGACGGTGACACAAATGATCACTCTAAAAACCATATAATTATTGATTGTAAAAAAGATAAACTTACAATTCAACGTCATTTTATATTTTTCTCACACTGTTATCTTTACAAATGTAAACAAATGACAATAAAGAAATGTATTAGTGCTTGCTGCTGACAGTGTATTTGCTTCTTTTCAGTTTATAAAATCTACCCAGAATAAGCTTTTATTTATAAAATAAGACCTTGGACGTTTGCAGTTCCAGCATAGGGAACAAGTATATTAGAGACATAGTGGTTGCTTTCAAAGTCTTGACATGTCTTTAGTCACTTGCTCTTATCCAACAGTGGAAGAGGGCGCTCTGGTCAGATGAGAACAATATCAAACCTTCTGGCCTAAATGAAAAACATTGTGTGCCAGAAAACTGCACATGACCCTGAACACACCATTCATTGAGTAAAACATAGTGGTGGCAGCATCTTGTTGTGAGGGAGGAAGCTGGTCAGCTTTGATGTGAAGATGGATGAGGTACAGGGCAATCCTAGAAGAAAACCTGTTAGAGCCTATAAAAGACTTGACTAAGGCAGAGGTTCACCTTCCAGCAGGACTACAACCCTCAACATACCGCCAGAGCTACAATAGAATGGTTTAGATCAGTGTTTTCATAATACCCTGTGCAAATTAAATCCTAAATTCAACTGAGTATTAGCTGCAAGGCTAGAAAACTTTCACATTACAGTTATATTGAATACATTTGAACATATAAAAATTCTCAACTTCACTTTGCATCATCATCTGGTAAATTAACTGTGATAGTATAATTGTTTTACCTTGTGACGTGCTGACGTTCCTTTTTCTAAGTTTGAAGAATAACAAAAGGACGATCGCCAGAGCCAGCACAGCTACACCAACACCTGTTCCAACATACAGGAGCTTTTCTGGAAAACACAATTACAATTAAAAACAGTAATCAGCAATGATAAACTGATGAGGACTTTTTTTCCCACAAATAATGTGTAAATCTACACAAAACAGGAAATGCTTACTAGGATGCAATGTCTGTAGGCTGCCGCCTGGAATTCCTGTTTCAGAGATCAAAAAGAAACTTTGTCAGGTTTTCTTGCTCCTTCGTGTAGTCAGGGGCACATCTTGCAAGTTTGCAAAGGGGTGGCCAGACAGGAGCTTCTGAGAATCTGGAATGGGGGACACACCCAAAAAATAGCCACAACGTTTCTGGAGTTTTAATTTGCTGTCATCATATATAAAGGAAGGGGTAAGGGCCATAAGTGAGTGACAGATTTTCAAAGGTTGCACGACAAAAACTAACGAATGCATGCCTCCTATTTGAAGTTAATAAAATCTATTATGCACTTAAGATTACTCCTCTGGTGGAGCCAGTTGGGGGTAGGTATTGCCCCCTCTCCCTAAAGCCCCACCTTGATGGGACTATTGCATATAATTAGTGTATTTGGTATGTGCTGTAGTATTTTCTGTAAAACGGTCTTGGCTGTCTGGGTTCCTTCACATATTTTTCTGAGTTAACCAACCCTTTCAGACAAACTTCCTGAACTGATTTGTAAAGAAAAAGGAAACAGAGCAAATATTTTTATCTTTACAAGAAGTGGTGATTATGGCATCATTAATACTTCTCATACAATAGCAAGTTCACTCACCAACTACACAGAGTTTCACTTTGTTATACGTGTCAACCCCAGCTCTCTCAATGCCGCACCAGTAAATTCCTTCATCACTCATTTCCAGGTTTGATATTGTCACACTGAATGTGTTCCCTTCATCTTTTATACAGTACTTCCCATTTTGGTCTCGGTTCACATCGTTGCTTTTTATCAAGACGTCTTCATAACTGCATGCTCCCTTGCAGAAATATTTGACATTTGTGGTGGCATAAGAATGAGAGCATTTTATTGTGATTGGTTTCCCCGCAGTTCCTGTTACTGACATGGCTTCAGTCGGAAAAAACCCTTAACAGAAGAAAACAGACAATAAGAGCAGCATGAACAAAATTTAGTTTTAGACGCCTAAATGCATATGTTGAACAGACTCTGAAATAAAATAAATTAATTAATTAAATTTAAAAAGGTTGACTTTTGTAACAGCAGCAAAATCTCACACTGAAAATTATACTAAAATCCAACATTGAAATTGAGTACATTTATTCAGTGGGAAAAACTTTAAGAAGTTGTTTGATTTCTATTTCCCACTTCCTCTATTTACATATATATATATCTATACATAGATATATATCTATATATATATATATATATATATATATATATATATATATATATATATTTCAGGGCAACACAGATACAAACAGGACAAATAACAATGCACAGCCATTGAGAGAGACCAATTTACCTAACAGTCATGTTTTAGGACTGTGGGAGGAAGCCGTAGTACCTGGTGAGAACCCACGCAAGCACGGGGAGAACATGCAAACTCCATTCAGAAAGACCCCCAGCCAGTAGTCAAACCTAGGGCCTTCTTGCTACAAGGCAACAGTTCTACAAACTGCTCCACCATGCAGCAAACCTCCTCGTGGTGGCTAGTTTTTGCAAATAGCGCTCTGTAGTGCCGACCTGAAGGTAAAATGATAAGCAGTCCTCCTGCAAGTCTAATTGTGTACCCGCTGAGCCATTTTGCTATCGCACGGATACCCCCTCCAGTTTGTCCCCTAGGATTATACATATCTATCTATATATAGATAGATATATATGTATAAAGGCAAGGCCTGGTCCATCGTTTCCCCTGACTGCAGCCTGTTTAAGCTCTCTAAATATTCAACAGAACTTTCCTAAGGAAAAAAAAAACCTGAAATGTTCTTTGTTCATCTTTTACCTGCTGTATTTATATATAATTTTTTTTTCTTTATCTGTGTTAACTGGCTCTCATTTCCAGTTAAATCATCATTGCCTATTTATCCATCTTTCTGTCTCTATCACATCTTTTAATCTTTATATATTGTCTTTCTTTATCTATCGATCAATCAGTCTGTCTGAATTATTGATTGATTGATTACCACTCTAGCCATGGGAATCATTTCACCTCCGACAGCCAGGTCGGTCAGAATCTTTATACTTCTACCTTCGCCATATGTACCAGGAATAGGAGAGTTAGCCGTGCTGCTACTCGCAGGACAGGAAGTGCTGCCATCTAAAGGAAATTCTGCACTTTTAAAAACCGCAGATTTCCTTGCCTGCTTTCCAGGTTGAAGCAGCAAGTTTTATGATAAATAATCAGCAACAGAACACTTAACAAAAGTTCTTTACAGTCTTCTATCTTGTGATCTTCTCCACACTTTGAACACCTCTGCTTTCCTTTGCAAACTGCTGCTCTGTGTCCATATCTCTGGCATTTGTAACATCTAAGTGGTGGAGGGATGTATGGTCTTACTTGGAAGCTCAAGAATCCTATTTTTATGTTTTCTGGCAAGATTGTTTCTGCAAATTCAATCATCACTGACAGATTTCCTACTCTTTCTCCGTTAACAGTTTTTGATAATCTTTTCAGTGAGTTCACATTTGCACCAGTAATGCTTCTTTTTATTTTCTCTAAATCTTCATCCTGAGGGATACCAAAAATCACCCCCCGGACTGATTTATTTTCTCCTAAGATCTTTTTCTTTACAACCAGTTTTTTCCCAATGGTTTCTACATGTAGAGCCTTCATATTTAGTTCTTCATTTTACACGTCACTAATAAGTTTCCATCTCTTAATACTTTCACCATTTCTACCTCTCCTATTTTCTTTTTTATTTCTCTAGAAATCACTATCGGGCTTAAGTTATTGTGCTCATCCTCATTCCTTAATTTTATTATTATTTAAAATTCTTCCTTCAGTATTTTTGTTCTAACTATTCTCTCTTCATCCGAGCTGCTTCCTTCCAACTCTCGCTTGTTACCCTGACTTTCAAACATCCCTCCTTCCTCCTTTTTCCCACGTCCTCTTCCTCTCCCCCTATCTACCGGTGTCCATCCCTCAAAATCCATATCTTCCCCTTCTCCTGCCTGTCCTTCCATCCGAACCATTCACATACCAGTTTATGCCTTATTCCGCCGTTTCCAATATGAAAGCAAGTTTGTCCAGTAAGTCAAAAGAAAACTGGATCGAGCTTGTCAAGTTTCCTCCGAGCAGTAGCCACAGACCAATCTGTTATTTCTCAACATGACATCTGAGCTTGCTTGTCTTTGATTGAAACTTTGATTGATCAGCAGAGTGGAAACAGCTGTTACTTTTCTCTCTCTCTCTCGGAGCGGAGAGACACCCCTGCTTTACTCTTTCCCATCTGTAGTTGCTTTACTGTGTTTTTTGCGCTTTTGGTTGATAAAAGGTACGTTTCCACGTACCCCCTGCAAAGTGCTTACGTACCACTAGGGATACGAATACCCCTTGTGGGGAATCACTGGATTATGATACTGCAGTAAAACATGGATTTATTTTAAGTATTGACACATCTTTGCAGGGGCTGCCAGTAAATGTAGAGACGGTTTTACATCATAACAGCAAATATTTAAGGTGAAAGAAAGCAATTATTTTAGTCAAATATGTGATAATTTAGGGATTTTTTCTTTCTGTGGCATATTTTTTCATAGCTGCAAGCTGCTCCATTGAAGAGATACATCTGTACATTCACAATAACAGCTTCAAGACAGTCATTGTTCAAAGGTGAATATATTTTACAGAATTAGAGAAAAAAGAGACTAGATTTGTAGATCACGACACACATTTATATGTGTTCTTTATTAAAGACCCATAAAAATTGTTGCTTTACACTCTGTCATGAAGTATGACTGGTCTGTCTAAAATAGAGAACGTTCAACCGCTATAACACTATAAAAGAGGAAGAAACAATTAATCTTAGTGAATTTACCTTCCAGAATGAAGACAAAAGCAAGGGCAAAACTCCTCTTCATGATTTTCAGGTGATTTGCACGTCTGTGTCAGTTTTCTTGACCCAGACACCAAGATTCATGAAATGTGTCTGCAAAGATACTTTTGTTCTTGCATAGGTTCCTTTTTGTTGTTCCACTTCCCTCTTCTGACCCGTTTTCTTTCTAAAATTATAAAACAGATCCTCCTTTCTTTCTCACAGTAAGTGCTAAAGATGTCATTGGCCTGCACAACACGAAACTTGTTTTATTTAGCAAAAAGGTATTTTATAAGCATTATGAGACACAGGACAAGTGAGAAAGGGATCCAACATAGCCTCAATGGGTAAATGTACATGGTGGTCCTTTTAAATTAGCAAGCAAACCAAAGTCATGAAAAGCTTCTAAAACCAGAGGAAATGCTACAGCCTTTGGCATGGATAAAATGCCAAATGCCATGTTGCAGATCTGTGTTATGTTGGGGATCACACGTGAGCAAACAGGTTCTACATGACATGGTATGGCCCGTTTTACACACAGAACATGTTGCAGTGAACTGGTGACTGGTTTAAAAATAAAACTTAGCTGATCCCAGTAAGGTCGAGAGTAAAACATCTCTTTGACCACAATAAGGTTGGTTTGAAAATTGTTCTCATACACTGCCTGGCCAAAAGATTCGGAACCTGGGTTTAACAAAGCAGACAGGTATGAGCCTCCTATTGGATAATTACTGCATAGGGGATTATTATTATTATTATTTAACATCAGCTGATAAGAGTAGCTTCCCATTTCTTAAACAACCATGTTGAAAGACACATCCTGTGAAAAGATGTCAAGTCATTGACATGCATCAAGCAGAGAAAACATCTAAGTAGGTTGCAGAAACTACTAAAATTGGGTTAACAACTGTGAAACGCATTATTAAAAACTGGAAGGATTGTCTTCGATGAAGAAATGTAATTGGAAAAAGATGCTGAAAGATTGTGATCGGCGATCTCTTAAACATTGACCAAATCAAATCAAAGAAAAACAACAGTAGAACTGGGGCTATGTTTAATAGTGAAATTAAGAGCATATTCACACGCACAATGAGAAGGGAACTCAAGGGACTGAACAGCTGTGTATCCTTAAGAAAATCACTAATCAGTGAGGTTAACTGGAACAAAGGCTTCAATTTGCTAGGGAACATAAAGATTGGACTCTAGAGCAATGGAAGAAGTTCATTTGGTCTGATGAGTCCAGATTTACCCGGTTCCAGAGTGATGGGCGCATCAGGGTAAGAAGAGAGGCAGGTGAAGTGATGCACCCATCATGCCTAGTGCCTACTGTACAAGCTTGTGGGAGCAGTGCTATGATCTGGGGTTGCTGCAGGTGGTCAGGTCTGGGTTCAGCAACAGTATGTGTTCAAAGAATGAGGTCAGCTGACTACCTGAATATACTGAATGACCAGGTTATTCCATCAATGGATTTTTTCTTCCCTGATGACAATGTCAGGATTCATCGGGCTCTAACTGTGAAAGAGTGATTCAGGGAGCATGAGACATCATTCTCACAAAAATTAATGCAACACTGGGTGGAAATAAATCTTATGACATTGCAGAAGCTTATCAAAACAAAGCCACAGTGAATGTGTGCTGTAATCAAAGCTAAACTAAATATTAGAGTGTGCGACCTTTGTCTTTGGTGGGGACTTGAGTTTTGGCCAGGCAGTGTATTTGGCCTTATTCTGTGCTTCTGTTAGCTTCCAGCCCAAAAACAGCCTTGTTCTGTATTTATTCATTTTGGTATATCATTGCTTAAACTAAAAACACTAAATCCCTATTTAAAGTTGCTTTTAGATCTTAAGATTTATTTTTAGTGCCAACTCAACTAAGTTTTTAAATGGAAGATACCTGGACTTCATCCCTTCTTTCTTGAAGATGTTTCACCCATAATCCAAAGGGTTAGTTCTGAACAAGGAAGTGTCATTTCTATAATGTATTATCAGTGCAATCACACCAATAGGGCCACTAAGGTCACTGATGGAGCAGTAAAGTCACGATGCTGTTTTGGTCAAATGTCTCAAGGTGAGACGTGTGACCAAAACAATTCTCATGTAAGCATCTTTATCGACATGTTTGGATTTTCAAGTGACAACAAGCCAAACATTGAACCGAATATGGGATGAGACCAGCGACCAATGTGATCTTAACGATGCCATTAGTAACTTTAACAGCCCTATTAGTGTCCTTGTTCTGACTACAACTTCCAAGTCTGATTCTTCCAATCCATGTTAGAACTGAAGAAGCCTTTTGGATGAGAGGTGAAACAAGATAAGTCCAGGAACAATTCTGTTTAACATCAGATTGTCATGTCCTGAGAAACTACACCACGGTAATGACAACGATTTATAAGATGCAAATATTGTATCAGGTATTTTAAGAAGGAAATGCATACATTGCAACAAGTTCACAGTCGCTAATCATTCATCTGCTGCATGTAGGGTCTGGCGGGTATGAGATTCTGATTGAATGATAATGTTGCCTAAAAATACCTCACTTTTACAACATGGTTACATGTTGTGAAACATAAAAAATATGGAAAAAAATTGTAAGACACTATATGGTTGCCTTTATTAAAAAGAAAAAGCAAACTGCAGCTAACTTACATATTTACAGTTATTTATTTGTATTTCTTGTTACTTTGTGTGAAGCTTAACTATAAAATAAATCCGGGTTAAAGTTAGTAGATTTTAAGTGCTTATTGTGTCAAATAATAAACCATTTTGCAGTTCTGCCATGCAGTCTTTATTTGAGACAAAATATAAGCTAGCTGACCGGCACTGTGCAGCTATAGGTGGGGGATGGACAGGACTGTGTTACATTATGTTCAATACAGTCAGAGAGAACTCCAGTCACTTCTGTGCTTTTCCTTGTTTCTTATTATAGCCACTTTAAACTGATACTATTAATACCAATAACCAGCCCATGCCCAGTTGCATCACACTTTCCTGGAGTGGAAAATCAGCTCTTTCGGAGCTCGTTGTTTGGGGCTGCTGCTTCCGTGAGGACTGTGATAAACATGGTCTTCCAGCCGGCTCTGATCCAAATGGCGGCATTGGCAGAGGCGTCCCGGTACGTCTACATCAACGTATTCACTGAGGCTGCAAGAGATGATAGACTCCTGGTGCTCCTCTGTGAAGCAGGAGTAGAGGTCAGAAGGTGGCCGATGTAAAGCTGAGAGATCGGCACAGTCTGGATGTGAATGCCTGCAGCGGGGTTCTGCAGCTCTCGCAGTGGGCATCATTGTCTCATAGTCAGATGATGCCTGTGGGGAGGACAAATCAAAGATGTCAACGAAAGTCCTGAAATTAAATCATATTTTACCAATAGACTCTGGTCATTTATGCCTCTTTCAACTTGATAAAATATATAAAAGCTAAAAGCTCTTCTACGTCTGAGTTTACATTGTGTATTTGAAACAACTAAAACCAAGTGGTCTGTTAGCCTGAAGGAACATGATGTCACATGTGGTTACAGTCGTTTGATCTGATTAAATAGAGCAAGTCTATGAAGAGACTTAAAATAACTATATATTTGAATAAACAGGAAAGAGAAGTAGCCGCCACTGAAATACTGCTCTCTCTCGTTGAGTTGTATCAGCTAAAGGTCGAGTGGCAACAGCAGTTGTAGCAGCCTGACTACACCCAACAAGGAAAGCATTATTTTGCCTCACAGAAACCTGGCTGCAGCAAGAGGATTATGTTACTATAAATGAGTCAACTCCTACTAATTATTTAAATTTTCACATTCCTCGAAATACTGGGCGAGGAAGAGGAGTAGCAACCATCTTTCAGTCCGATTTATTGACTAGTTCCAGACCAATCAATAGCTACAACTCTTTTGAATATTTAATCCTTAGTTTTCCTCATCCAAATTGCAAAGCACTAAAACCACTTCTGTTTGTTGTTTTGTACAGTCCACCAGGCCCTTACTCTCAATTTTTAGATCAGTTTTCAGACCTTTTATCTGATTTAGTGTTAAATACAGATAAAGTTATTATAGTGGGGGATTTTAACATTCATGTTGACGCTGAAAGTGATAGCCTAAATATAGCGTTTAATGCTATCTTAGACTCAATTGGCTTTGCTCAAAACATTAACAAACCTACCCACCTTTGTCTTCATTCTCTGGACCTTGTGCTGACATATGGCATTGATTGTAAAGACATAACAATATTCTCTCATAACCCTGTCCTGTCTGACCATTTCTTAATAACCTTTGAGTTTAATTTAACCGAGTACTCCACAACTGAAAGAAATTTCATTATAGTAGATCATTATCAGGCAATGCTGTAACAACCTTTAAAGAATCTGTCCCACTTTTAATTTCCTCATTATCACTGAAAAGCACAATGGAGGGCAATAATTCTGTTTCTGCCCCTTCACAAATTGATTCTTTTGTTCATAGTGTTTCTTCATCATTGCGTGATGCAATAGACAATGCAGCCCCCTTGAAAAAGAAGGTAATTATTCATAGGAGACTGGCTCCTTGGTTTAATTCAGAGCTGCGTACTTTAAAGCACAAAGTTAGAAAATTGGAGAGAAAATGGCGCTCTACACACCTAGAGGATTCCTGCTTAATCTGGAAAAATAGCCTACTGTTGTGTAAAAAGACACTTTGCCAAGCTAGAACAGCTTATTTCTCATCATTAATAGAAGAGAACAAGAATAATCCTAGGTTTCTCTTTAGTACAGTTGCTAAACTTACACAGAGTCATAGCTCTGTTGAGCCATCCATTCCCTTAGCTCTTAGCAGCCATGACTTTATGGGATTCTGCTTAAATAAAATTGATTCTATTAAAAAGAAAATCTTTGACATACTCCCGAAGATGATTACTTCATCCTCAGCAAGTGAGACAACATTGGAAATGACTGCAGAACCTGATTTGTGTTTGGACTGTTTTGATCCTGTGAAGCTTCCTGAGTTATCAGAAATATTAGCTTCATCTAAACCTTCAACTTGTATGTTAGACCCAATCCCAACCAAATTATTTAAGGAAGTGTTCCCTCTGATTACCAGCCCCATTTTAGATATGATTAATCTATCTTTAGTAAATGGATATGTACCACAAGCTTTTAAGTTAGCTGTAATTAATCCTTTACTTAAGAAACCTTCGCTTGATCGAGATGACTTGAAAAATTACAGACCTATATCCAATCTTCCATTCTTATCTAAAATTCTTGAGAAAATAGTTGCTAATCAAATGTGTGAGCATTTACACCGCAATGACCTGTTTGAAGAGTTTCAGTCAGGCTTCAGAGCTCATCATAGCACTGAAACAGCTCTGCTGAAAGTCACTAATGATATTCTTATGGCCTCAGATAATGGACTTGTGTCTGTTCTGGTTCTGTTAGATCTCAGTGCTGCATTTGATACAGTGAACCATAATATTCTCTTAAAAAGGCTGGAATATGCTGTAGGGATCAGGGGAACAGCTCTAGGCTGGTTTAAATCTTATCTGTCTGACAGATTCCAGTTTGTTCATGTAAATGATAAGTCATCTTTAAACTACAGGGTTCATTGTGGAGTACCACAGGGTTCAGTACTTGGGCCAATTCTCTTTACTATATATATGCTTCCAATAGGTAAAATTATCAGGCAGCATGGGATACATTTTCACTGTTACACTGATGATACTCAGCTTTACTTGTCCATAAATCCTGATGAGCCCAACCAGTTAGATAGACTACAAGCATGTCTTGAAGATATAAAAACTTGACTTTAAATTTTTTGCTTCTAAATTCAGACAAGACAGAAGTTGTCGTCTTTGGACCGGAGTCTTTAAAAAGGAAACTGCTTAGTCAATCACTTAACCTGGATGGCATTAAATTGACCTCCGGTAATAAAGTAAAAAACCTTGGTGTTATTTTTGACCAGGACATGTCATTTAAATCCCATATTAAACAGGTTTCTAGGATTTCCTTCTTTCATCTCCGGAACATTGCCAAAATTGGAAATATCCTATCCAGGAGTGACGCTGAAAAACTAGTCCATGCATTTGTTACTTCAAGGCTGGACTATTGTAATTCTTCACTATCAAGATGTCCACAAAATGCTGTTAAAGCCTTCAGCTGATTCAAAATGCTGCAGCAAGATTTCTGATGAAAATTAAAAAGAGAGATCATATTTCTCCTATTTTAGCTTCCCTTCATTGGCTCCCTGTTAAGTCCAGAATAGAATTTAAAATTCTCCTCCTCTCATATAAAGCCCTTAATGATCTAGCTCCAATCATACATCAGAGATTTGATTGTTCCATACGTTCCAAACAGAGCACTTCGTTCTCAGACTGCAGGTTTACTGGTGGTTCCTAGAGTCTCTAGAAGTAGAATGGGAGGCAGATCCTTTAGTTATCAGGCTCCTCTCCTGTGGAACCAGCTCCCGGTTTTGGTCCGTGAGGCGGACACCCTGTCTACTTTTAAGGCTAGGCTTAAAACTTTCCTTTTTGATAAAGCTTATAGTTAGAGTGGCTTAGTTTATCAGGAGGGAGCCTTCCTCCCTCCCTGTTGCATGGAGTAAGGGGGAGTCAGGTTTAACCTAAACTGGCTCAGTTATGGTTGAGGTGCAAACACACCCTCCATTTCTGCTACCTCTATGACCCCTTCTCTTTTCCAATGGTTATAATTCAATTCAATTCAGTTTTATTTATATAGCGCCAATTCACAACACATGTTGTCTCAAGGCACTTCACATCAGTCAAGTACATACATTCCAATTAATCCTAACAATTGAACAGTACAGTCGGAGTTAGCTTTTTATTCAAATTGAATAAAAGTTTTTCTATCTAAGAAAACCCAGCAGATTGCATCCAGTCAGTGACTTGATAATCAGTCTGACAGAGGGAGGTATCCCAATCCTTGTGGTTTTTAGTATAACAATGACCATCAGTGGGACCCTTTGTGGGGTGCCTTGAGACGACATTGTTGTAAATAAGCGCCGTTCAACTAAATAATCTGAACTGAAACTATCTCTGTAGTTATGCTGCTATAGGCTTAGGCTGCTGGAGGACATAACGACCACTTTCACCCTCTTCGCTACAATCTCACACTACTCACCAATTTTGCATTATTTGCTGTTATTTCAGCTTTTAACTTTGTTCTCTCTCTTTTCTATTTCTAGAAGCTACACCTGGCCTGGCTCTGTATCTGCCTGTGACACTTTTCTGGAGAGGGGAATCGTCCGACTGCACTGTTCAATGATTAGGATTAATTGGAATGTATGTACAGGGGTTGGACAATGAAACTGAGACGCCTGGTTTTAGACCACAATAATTTATTAGTATGGTGTAGGGCCTCCTTTTGCGGCCAATACATTGTCAATTCGTCTTGGGAATGACATATACAAGTCCTGCACAGTGGTCAGAGGGATTTTAAGCCATTCTTCTTGCAGGATAGTGGCCAGGTCACTACGTGATACTGGTGGAGGAAAACGTTTCCTGACTCGCTCCTCCAAAACACCCCAAAGTGGCTCAATAATATTTAGATCTGGTGACTGTGCAGGCCATGGGAGATGTTCAACTTCACTTTCATGTTCATCAAACCAATCTTTCACCAGTCTTGCTGTGTGTATTGGTGCATTGTCATCCTGATACACGGCACCGCCTTCAGGATACAATGTTTGAACCATTGGATGCACATGGTCCTCAAGAATGGTTCGGTAGTCCTTGGCAGTGACGTGCCCATCTAGCAAAAGTATTGGGCCACGGGAATGCCATGATATGGCAGCCCAAACCATCACTGATCCACCCCCATGCTTCACTCTGGGCAAGCAACAGTCTGGGTGGTACTCTTCTTTGGGGTTTCTCCACACCGTAACTCTCCTGAATGTGGGGAAAACAGTAAAGGTGGACTCATCAGAGAACAATACATGTTTCACATTGTCCACAGCCCAAGATTTGCGCTCCTTGCACCATTGAAACCGACGTTTGGCATTGGCATGAGTGACCAAAGTTTTGGCTGTAGCAGTCCGGCCGTGTATATTGACCCTGTGGAGCTCCCGACGGAGAGTTCTGGTGGAAACAGGAGAGTTGAGGTGCACATTTAATTCTGCCGTGATTTAGTCAGCCGTGGTTTTATGTTTTTTGGATACAATCCGGGTTAGCACCCGAACCTCCCTTTCAGACAGCTTCCTCTTGCGTCCCCAGTTAATCTTGTTGGATGTGGTTCGACCTTCTTGATGGTATGCTGACATTACCCTGGATACCGTGGCTCTTGATACATCACAAAGACTTGCTGTCTTGGTCACAGATGTGCCAGCAAGACGTGCACCAACAATTTGTCCTCTTTTGAACTCTGGTATGTCACCCATAATGTTGTGTGCATTTCAATATTTTGAGCAAAACTGTGCTCTTACCCTGCTAATTGAACCTTCACACTCTGCTCTTACTGGTGCAATGTGCAATCAATGAAGACTGGCTACCAGGCTGGTCCAATTTAGCCATGAAACCTCCCACACTAAAATGACAGGTGTTTCAGTTTCATTGTCCAACCCCTGTATGAACCTGACTGTTGTGAAGTGCCTTGAGACAACATGTGTTGTGAATTGGCGCTATATAAATAAAACTGAATTGAATTGAATTGAATTACAGTAATCCAGACAAAATCTAATAAACACGTGTATTTCTGCCTCAAGTATTTTAAAAGAACAGGCTTTATTTCTGACAAAAGCCTCAACTGGAACAAACTGGACTTGACTGCTGCGTTTCTGAGTTCAAGGCTGTGGGAAGTAGGGGCATAGAGGTGCAGCACCCTCTAGTGGATTACAGATGACAGGCACTTTCAGGTTATGCAAACAAAAATCGACAAAAAAAAACTAAACTAACTTGACCCCCAAATATCTGATCATTCCATGTAGTCAGAGAAATGTAGACCTTTATATTATTAATTTTCCTCATACTTTTTTAACTAGCAAACAAAATTACATATCAGAAATAAGTGCAACATTTTTGTCCAACCCACCTTCACCTCTGAGTTAGTTCTCGCCTACTCAACCCATGCACCACAGTCTGATTTGGAAATAAAAGTCTCCTCCTCTCAGCCTGATCTCATCAGTTAGACAGTTTAGAGCCATGGAGAGAATTGGTCAAATGAATTAAGTCTAACTGAGCTATTAAAGTGTTATGACAATGCTGCTTCTCTCTCGCCCACTGTAAATCTGATAAAGTAATGTAGTGTTTTACCGCATTGCAAGGATGCCTGCAGCAGCCACATGCTAACACACACAGAGGTTTCCAGCTGTTATCTGTTGCATTGAAATTACCCACAATTTGCATAAACATCATCCCAGTGATTATTTTAAAACTGAATCAAGTTGTGAAGTATTTGAACAGACTTATTGAAGAAGCATATAGTAAGTAAGAACACCGAAAACAGTTACAAAAAAATCTGTGCGGTTTGAACTCTTGATGCTTCACAAGCTAAGACTAGGGATTCACGTGCAACATGTACGTACACATCAAACAGAGATTTTTATTCCTTTGATCTTCTGGGGTTATCTTAATGCAGTGGAGGATGATCACTTAATTTATTTTTTATTTGCTTCCCTAATTTTATGACATACATAGGGTATGTGTTGCTGCAGCACACCCTGGATGAAATCTGTTCCAATGGCTATGCTTAAATGATTATAATAGGGGTTTTATGTTGTCAAGGAGGAAAAATCAATGCAAATACACCTTCTAGAACCATCTGGTCTAAACAACATGACTTCAGTCTGCTCTCTTCTAAATTCAGAAAATTTGAATTCCACAAGGCAACCCTCTAAGGGATGGAAAAGCCCCACCGCTGTGCTTTAGTAGAAGGCAAACATGACATTCAATACATAAAATGAAAGGAAATGCTATATTTTTAGTAAAAAGGACCAAGCTGCAGAATGTACAATGAGAAAAGAAAAGAAAAGAGCCCCCCATGTGAGTTCAGAAGAGATGGAAACAAAAAGCATGAACCCATACACACTTGAAAGGTAGGACCTAAACCACCAGACTAAGCCCACAATATTGTTCCTATCAGGTTGGCTGAGGTTTCCATTTCACTAACCAGTGTTATCAACAATGAGATTTTCTATTACTCACAGCTCACAGACACACCTTTGGATGATCTTTAAACTCTAACATCTTTAAAATTATGATGACACCAACAACAAATCAAGCTGCACAGAGAAGCACAAACACAGCACAGTTGATTGACACTTTTTTAGTTTAGGTAAGGGGGGTAGTTTACATTTGATGACCTCTGTAAACCTTTATCAGAAACGGTTCAAACAAAACCGTTTTTGTTGAATATGAAGAGAAGTTACTCCAGGTTTTGAACTTGAGGCCTATATACTTGAGTGTCTTTTTTGGTGCAAACCAACCTCTCTTCTCTGTTGTGGGGTAGATCTTCTCTTCTTCGCAGCCAGAAGAAGGCATATTGTGAACAGACACACAAACATCATGGCCCCTATGCACAATATCACAGTCAGGAACAGCTGCAGGGTGACCTCTGTACGAGAGAACGACAGACACAAAATCAGGTCTGATGTTTACACGCCAACAGGAAACACGAAAGACTCCCAGCCAAATTTATTCATAGAGCACTTTAAAACAGAAAAATATTGACCAAAGTGCAGGATATATAAGAAAATATAAAAACGATGTGTAAAAGAAGAACATAAAAGCAATACTAAAACAATAATAATAACAATACAATGGACAAAACGATAAAATAATCTGTCATAGTGGGTGATAAGCCGAATACTCACTGGGAACTGCTACATCCATGGTGGAGGCAGGAATTTTATTCACTGGAAAATGCCACAATGTGTTAAGTAATTGCAGAGCAGCTTATATATTACTTGATTGTATGTTGTTTTCAGGTTGATTTGAGATTTGTGTTATTTTTTTTAAAGAGTAGAACTTCACATAATGAAAAACAATTCTCAAGAACATTATTTCATATTCATAAGTTAAAGGTTTGAAGTGTTATGATAAATTGCTTCACTGCAAAATGCTTCAGAGCTTCAGACTTTTTTAGCAGTTCTGTTTAAAAGCCTCACTTTAGAGAGAAAGTAGAACAAACAAGGTGAACATGTTTACACTGAAGGACAAATTACTATTATCATGATTTTCACATAGTGTCAGGTTACGATCCCAAACCTCAATGTGTGTTAGTGGGACTTTATGTAATAGACCAGCACAAAGTTCTGTGTCATTAAGGAGTGGAAGGAAAATGATACAAGACTTTAAACATTTATAAGTAAAAGTTTGAAAGGCTTGCATGCATTTATATTCATTAACCTTCGGGCAACAATTTTGTCATGTGGCACTAGTGGCCTTTATTTTCATATTTTTTGACTGTGAGCTGACAGAAAAGGGGTGGAGAGACAAGGGAAGACATGCAGCAAAGGTCAAAGGGCCAGAACACAAACCTGTGATGGCCTGCATCGAGGACAAAGGCCTCCAAACATGGGTCGCAAGTTTTACAGCTGCTCCCCCAGCCAGGCAACAATTTGAAGAAGCCCTGTTCGCTGCTGCTAAAGCTGAAGTTTTATTTGGGATATCTCTCTACCAGCTTTGCACATCTATCAAGCAAAAATCATATTTGTTTAAAACTTTATCCCTGTAAGTCTTACACTTTTGCACTTCATTCTGTAAAATAGTCAATTTCTGGAAATTGAAACCTCCAAAAAGCAGAAGATGTTATGGAAACTAAGTATGCCTTGTTCTTGTTTACAGGACCTTTGACCTGTCATTTCTAGACCACAGCAGGTTCACAGTGATTATTACCCAGATTCACTTCTGGAACCTAACTAAACATGTTACAAGCAGAAGAATTGTTGTTTCACATTCTGAAATGAGCATAATTTACGGTCAAATGTTCTGTTGTGTTCCGGGGCTTTAAACTATACCTCGCGAGACGTTCAGATCTATCATTTTGATGTGATCACTGCCATCAGCACCCCACCAGTACATCCCGCTGTCGTTTAAAGAGAGTTTATCCACCCTGACAATGAAAAAGCTTGCTGTAGCATTGTCGTAAAGAGAGACAGGTCCTGCTGTTGTCCACTCGTTGTGGTTCGAAGTTCGAACGAGCCGAGCAAAGGACTTCTTAATGTCAAAACAGCAGAAGTACTTTGATTTATTGTTCCAGTTGTTTGGATATTCACATCTGAAGTCAAACGTCTGACCCTCAGTGCCAGAAACAACTGTGGGTTTGTCACAGACCAGAGCTGAAAAGAAACAACACTTTTATTGAGCTTATATCAGTTAATCAGAGCAGTAAATAAATAAGTGAAAAAAGCTTCCAGATATGTTTTTTCAGGTTTAATCAGTGTCTGAAATCCTGAGCAAAAAAGCCTAAATGTAAAGGAAAAAGCTCACCTTGGATTTGTAGGAAAGTAATGACAACAGCTAGAGATGTCCTCCAAACAATTCGCATTTCTCCAACCATTTCCAGTTCAGCATCAATTCACACAGACACCGTCGCACATCCACCCCAACCAGGAGGGAAAACCTTCTGTGCTAAAGCTTGAGTCAGGTGCTTCTCTGGTCCTGTGTGTGAACTTCCTCTTTCATGCAAAAACAGGTTTACACATAAAACTAAAACATTCAAACTGAAATGCCTGAGTCCTTTGGGATGTAAAGGCTGATGTTGATGAATGATGAATGTTTTATTTTGTTTTATTTTTCACCAACAGAGACATAGGGGCATTTTGTCAGAATATGTCAGTTTTTGATTGAAGTGCTTCGCTATGTCAAAATATGGCCTTGGTATCTGTTTTTAATTGTTTCAGTTACTGTAACTATATCCAAAGAGTTGTATACCTAATACCGAAGCCAGAGCTGCCAATTAGAAGAAAAAATCTCTCACTAATTAAATCTGCAACTTTTTTTTCATGAAATAGAAATATTTTTTCACCAACAGTACAGTTACCCTTATCACTGATCCATGAAAACCAAATTATGTACCCAAAAACAACAAAATTATAGAGTCGCCAATTGTTTGAGGCGAGCTTGGAGTGAGGCTTCATTTGTTTTATTTATTTACTGATAAGATGTTCCTTTCATACTTCAACATAAGAGTACAAAATAGCACTTCACGAAACAGACTTGGCTTTGTTGAGAAATATAGACATTTAACTTCATCAGGTTCCATGTTTCAAAATCCCATTACAGTCCTATTAAATACTGTATACAAACACCAGAAACGACAAAAAAGGTTCTTCCAGATTTCTTCAGTTTTCTTTTTTGTCACAAATGTTTAAGATCATCACATAAATTCTGGTATCAGGCAAAGATAGAAAAAAAGCAGTTTCAAATAATTATGGTATTTATGAAGTCTAAACCAACTTGGCCCATGAGAAACATTTCTAGCAAGTCCAACTCTCAGAAGCTCAGGGGAAAAAAGGTCATGTGTCCTGTTGTTGCTTTTTAGGCATACCATATGGAGCAGATGGTTGGCTTCGTTTGCCAGGGTAGTTTTGCTCTACAAAACAAGATATCTTAAAACAGTATACATATTAACTTTATTAATCCGGATTCAATCCAGCATCAGCGTAGACAGGCCTCATTAATGTCATAGTAACCTGTGTTAGCATGACCATCAACCATTTGAGTAACTGTGTGTTGGTACGTGGGTGGGTGAGCATACGTGCAGAAATAAGGGTGTTTTTGTTGAGTGGGTGTGTGTGAGCGCAAGCTTGTCACCTGGACGTTGTAAGTTTGGTGAGAACGGTAGAAGGCCTGTAATCCACCGCACCAAAGAGCAGCAAAGGGCAGGTAGACCCAGCTCCGAAAGCAGCAGCAGTCCCAGGCAGCCAAACATAACGCATCACCCCAGGTCAAAGAGGCACAGCGCGAGACGCAGGGCATGGAGCCATATTGCCACCCCTAGCCAGGCAGGCCAAGCCTGGGAGCCGGTCCCCCCAGTGGCCCAAGAACAGCACCAACCCCTAGCAGCAAGACCACCCGCTCAGCAGAGGTAGACACCCCCAGAGCCCCCTACATGTGAGGCAGGCACCAACTCACCGCAGCTGTTGGAACCTGGAGGGAAAAGGTATTAAGGGCACATTGTATTATACTCTGGGGGGACAGTCCCAGAAAGGTCTAGAAAGAGGGATACCAAGCCGAGCCCAGTGCAACCCTCAATCAGCCCAACAAGCCTCTGGGAGTCATAGACCACCAGACGTGGGCCCATCACTCCTGGATGTGGCCCGAGCACCCACACAGACAACACCTCACCCCCTGGTTTTGTCCCCCTATGGCGCCGTCAGAGACCCCCAGGCCATCCGTGCACCTCAAGTCCCCTCTGAGCTGTCACAGGCTACGTGGCGGAAGTCACGGGACCACGCCGTGCCCCCGAGCACACCCTCCCCTCCATGAGGAGAGTAAATTTACAGTGGCCTAGTCTGGACCTAAATTAAATTTAGATGATGTGGCACGACCTTGTAATCTGTAAGATCTGCACTTTGTAGGTGTTGGACCATTTGTTTGCTGAATATTGGACCATTTGTACGTTGCTGGACGCCACTATGTTGTTCAGCGTCATCTGCCATTTTGTACCCCAGTATAGTCTGCTACTACAAATCCCAGCGGTCACCGCGGCTGATAGGACGGGGGCGTCGCAGCTCTGATGTCACAGTGGGCTATATAACATACTCTGAGACCTTTCCGCTTTGCTTCCAAGTTGTATACCGGACCAGCATCTGGGGCGCAGCACTCTGGAGCAGAAATCCCACGTGGACTTTCATTCATTCTCCCCCGTTGGCCAACGAGAAGAAATTCATGAAAGAAGTTTCTGGAATACGAAGGCCAGAAATGTCACTTTACCGATTGAAGATGTGAGTTTCACACGTAACAGAAGAAAAAAAAAACACGGAGGGTTCAAGGAGACAGAATCACCATCCTTGTTTTTGTTCCAGTCGACTGTTGACGGTCCGTCATATTGTTCCTTTTCACCAAGGAGGCCAGAGGACGAAGCTGACTGCTCTCCTGAGTTATCCACGGACGCGTGGAAACGTTTCCCCCTCCTTCTCTCTCATTCTGCTCAGAGGAGACAACATCAAGTAATACCGTGTTATTTTCTTTTTCTTTTTTAGAAATAGCTTGGGCAGGATAGAGTAGGATTTTAGGGCGATTTAGAATCGCCACTTATTGTTCTAGTAGTGTTCTAAATTGTATGTGCATGCAATATTTCATTGAAACTTTGATTGCTGTTGGACATCTGAAGGCCGCTGTGCTTTTCAAGCTGTGTGTGTTTTGCTGTGTTGTTTTAACACCTGAGAGCAAGCTCAGGGTACATTTTAAAGTTGGACTGTTAGAATTTTATGGTGGAAACTCACCATCTCTTTGTCTGCATCCTGCGTGTTGCTTGTTACTGGTTTGCCGCCAAAAGTTTTATTGTCCTTTATTCACTGAGCTTCCAACTTTGGGGGGGAAGTTTTATGACCCTGTGGGGTGTGTTGCACTGAGCTACATCTCAGTGGGGCTTCTCCCAAAGCTCTGCTCAGCACCATATCATCACTTGTTGCCATACTTGCTGGTTGGATTTTCATACACATTTTGTTTTGTTTTGTTTTGTTTTGTTTTGTTTTGTTTGATATTTTACCCTTTTATGTAGAACTTTGCATGTTTGATTAGGTGAAGATTAATGAATCGGAAGAGCGTGGTGTATTAGGGCCGTTGATTTAATAAATATTCACGTGGATAAAGAGAGAGCGTTGGTGTTTATTTTGAGCAAGAGTGATATGTCAGTCAAAATATGGTCAAAGATCCTCCACCTGGGGTGAAACGGTTGATTAAACAGTAACATCTAGTAATAGTTATCAATTATTACTGAGAATTTAACAATTGTAATTATCAAGGGCTTTGAGCCACAAATGACAAGACCAGAGGACATCTCTGGTTTCAATTAATAAATAATGATTTTTGGTTAAGGAATTAATTTTTCTCAAATTATGATTTTCAATTATAATTCTTGATAAATATTAATTAATCAATAATCATAATTCTAACATAGATGTGCGGAGCTAGTTAAAGATAGTAGATAGAGACCAGTGAATGCTTAAATAAAACCACACCCTAACAATTTTCCCTTTTATTAATAATTATTAAAAGTATAGGGAATTCACAAAATCAGAAAAGGAAAGATAATGGTGTCAAAGCTATATGCTATACATTTAACAAATAAATTTAGTCAAGTTAAAGTCAAAGTTATAAACAAAAGGATATTTCCAAAGCTTGCTTATGCAAAGTTAGTAAAATAGAATAACGTAGTAAGGTAATATGTCTACTTTACTCTTTTTATGATGAGTTTACACAGTCAAGGACAATAAACAACAGCCCAGACAACGTATGTACACTATTTGACAGTTGATGTAAACATTTATCAATGTAAAGATATACAGCACATTTATATGTCAATAGCCACATAATTTGCTATAAGGCCTGAAGCATTTATAAATGAGCAGCTTGTTGTGACAAAAACATCATGTTTCAGCTTCATAAATCACGTACATGGAGTGTTTATGGAAAGTGCTTTTTGTTTCTTTAATTGCATTGTTAGAATATTATCTTTGAAGCACTATACAAAACCAAGTATACCATGAAATTAACTTTTTTATTTACACTTTTTTCTCTGCTTTCTAAATTTCTTTAAAGCTTTTAGTAGGTCTTTTGTTAGTAGGGTTCATAACTAACATTAAAAGCAGAGGTATAGTGTACGCCCACATAAATATTGTTTATAGTGACATTACTATTAATAAAAAGTACTGAATTAGCATTCTAAACGTGATTTATTTCTGACACATCTAAACCAAACCAATGCGACCTGGAAGGCGGTTCTGTGGAGACAGATTGAGAGACGCTGTTTATACGGTTGGCCGTCTCTCCTCTCGACGGGTCAGTTGTGTGTTTTCTGTCAAAGCTGCCAGCTGCTCTTTCTGATACTGCAGAAGGCAATGGTGTGATGTAGATCCGGTTGTTTATATCGTCGATGTTTTGCTGATCTGCAGGTGAACGTCTTGAACCAGAAGCACCACCAGAGAAAGGAAGATTTTCATAAATTAAAACAGGGCATTCAAATCCTGGACCTGTAGATGCTTTCGGATACTGGCGTAGGGGGTCAATACTGGCTGAAATGCCCTCAGATGACTTTTTATCACTCTTTACTCCTTTGTCACATTTACTTTCAGTAACCTGAAAAAAGAAGAAAAATAAATGAGCAGGCTCTCTGGTTTAAAAACTGTAAACTGATATTACGTTGTGGCATATGCTGGCATAGCTGAAACCACTTGACATTTGAGTAGCATATATATAAATGGCCCATATGTGGGGTATATAGCACATCTTTATATAGCACATTTTCTGACATGTAAAAAAGATCGGGTTTAGAAAGATAAACAATTACCTATGCTGCAGTCTCAAATGCATAGAAAGGTGATACTTTGGCAGTGTTTACTTCAAGCTCCGTATCTTTGTATGCTATTAAAACCTAAGTTACACAATAGTGTGATGGGGCTATTATTTCCACTTATTTATTTTTGCATTGAAGTTATGAATTACCTAGTCAGGTGATGTTTAAATGCTACATTTGAAAAAAAAACGACCACACTTTTTGAACCAAAGACCAAAATGTTTGAAAACTAATTATATATGTATTTTTAAAAAATGCATACAAATGCAATTTGTAGCACTGAGTTAGTGACCTCTTTGGTTTTGCATATTTTTAAGTATATTGCAACTTCACTAAAGTTCTGTTTTGCTGAAGGACCTCTTAGAAGAAAGAAACTGAATCTGAATCCTGTTTATGTGCAAAAAAGCGTGGGCACAGCAGCATACCGCAGATTTCATCTCCCATGAACAAACTTTTACTAAACTCCTCCGTGTTGAGTGTCAGATGACATAAAAAGGAACAATTTCCATACGTGGCTGATGACAAGTCAGGGAAAATAATTGGTTGCAATATTTTTTCTCTATACCTTTTAATTTGGCTTGCGTTTGTAGACACAACCTGACCCAACCTGTCTTGGGCACACAGGTACATATGAATATTTTCTGGCATTCAATATCTTACCATTTTGGAGATTATCATGTCTGGCATTTTATGAGCATTTGTCAGACTTTTGTCCACCATCTCTGCTATGACCTTCTTGTTGCAACTGCAACAGAGGATGCTGTGAATAGTTGAGGTGATGTGTAAGCAGGAACTGGTTGTGCTTCTATCAATGTCAAGAAATGTTATTTCTTGACATTGATAGAATTTCAGAAAATCAGATCTTTGATCAACTAATGATCCTCTGAACAGTTATTTTCAGTTCTTCTAGACCTAAAGATTTCTCTTGACGTAGTTGTTAGTTTTGTGTTTGTTCATTTTTGTTTCTTTGTTTTTTAAAACTAGTTGTAATATAACCATTCAATTTAAGCTGAATTGTGAATTTTGTAATTAACTAATCGCGTTCCTTTATTTAAAGTATACAATATGGTGGTTTTTCTAATTAGGGAAAATTATTTACTTCTTCAGAGTCATTTGAGACTACTGAGAAAACTTAAGACTGATGAGATGTTTGATTATAAATTACTTATTAATTGCTTTTTCTAAGCACTGCTTATTTGTTGCAAACCCATTACGTTTCATGTCCATAAAGTGAAGCCTGGCTTATTTAGGATGTGCAATTAAAGGATTACTGCTCTGCTTTATTGAATGAATATAGGTTATTTTCTGCATGTGTAACAATAGTTGTCAGGTGAGATGGGAACAGAAAGAACGAGCCATAGGAAGTGTCTTAACAAGCACTACCATCATTTATAAGGTTTATTTTTCAGTAGATTTGTTTTGTTTTTAAATCTGGAATTGAGCCACTTATTTACAGTAGATTTCATTTCCACTACTACAGTTATGTGTCTCCCTGGTGAAATGTGTTTCTCCCATTTAGTTTTGCTCACAGTTTTCATGTTAACTCATTCATAGCGCAAAGTTACTTTTAATGCAGTAAAAGAGTCTCCACGTCTGTTCACGGCAAAACTCAGTCATGTTTGTTTATGTGCAAATATTTCCAGGATATTTGAAAGACCAGGCAATAACTACGAGTTAGTGCATCTTTCTTAGTTACCAATACGTTCCAACTGTATGAATTATTAAATAAGATGTAGCATACTCAGTGAGCTTCTTTTATGCGTGGACCCAACAGCGTCAAGAATGCTCTTCCTGTTTTCGGTTTCTTTGCTTCATAACAATCCTGAACGAATGAACCCACAAACGGAAACATGTTTAAAAAGTAAAATATAAATATCACAACTACATACGTACAGCCAGAAAACCTGAAAAAGTGGGACCAAATAAATAAATTGCAATTTGTCTTTCCACTGTTTTTTTTTTGTTTTTTTAAGAAAATAGGTAATTTAAAAACACACTTTTCTAAAACCTGTCAGAGTCTGAGTCTGTGTGTGTGTGTGTGTGTGTGTGTGTGTGTGTTTAGTGTACTTGTCTGCATAACCATTCAGTGTCCCAGTTGGTGCTGGAGTTCTCAGGTGCGCTGGATGACAGGTGTTTCCTATCTGCTGATTGCATGGAGGAGTCCTGAAGAGGGAGGCTGCCAGCATTTCAACACCAGAGTGTTTGCCTTAGTGGTAACAAGCTCAGCCTCTACTGATTTTTTGCTTCGTTCATGCACTTCAAGTAACTTTGTATTTTGTTCCCACGCAGGTTTTTACTTGAGGCTTTGTTTACCTTGCTGAGTTCTGACTTTGTTCCAGAGTTTCTCTGAGCATCTGGATAATCAACTACTGAGTTTCGGATCTACCTTCTTGTGGATTTCTCTCACTACCTTTTGGACACGGACCAAGCTGGCAGCTTCCTGTTTCCTTCAAATCTAGGACCAAGGCATAATCGTACCCTGTTCCATCCTCCATCACAAGCATCGGCACCTGAGCTCCAATTGGTTGGCACCAAGACCACAACTAAAAGACAACTGAACGATCTCTCTTCGCAAGTTAAGATTCTGGATCTCTCTACCCCTGGCGGTTCAAGCTACAGCAATTTAGTAAGCCATTTCTCAGATCTAAGTAATCAGTTGTTTCATATTATTCGTTTGTTCACCAGTCCATTCTTCTTCCTTCCCATACAGTTGGTGTTTCCAGTCCTCGGCCCTGATTACTTTGTTGACAATAAAATCCATAAAACTTTTACTTCTGAGTGTTCTCTGTATGTGGGTCAAAACTGTACTGAAAATGACAAAACCAAAAGATCCCTTTTAACCAGAGATGAACTTCCATAAATGGATGGTTTGTAACAGTGCTGTCTGGAAATCCCTCACAGTCATCATGGAACAAATTGTTTTCTTCACAAAAATGATTTTTTTTTTTTTATTGAGATATGTAGAATGACTGGTCGGTTTTTGATGATGCAGAAACAGGATGGAGTGAGCACTTTTTTAGAAAGAGGCAGAGCTTGATGAAAATAATGAGGTGCAGAGGACAGATCTCCTCACACTTATAGTGTAAGGAAATCTCAAAACAGTTGTCTCAGGATCAAAAAAACGACTTGCGGTTCTATTCAGATGGAAGGAGGAAACAAACCTGTTCATTCTAAGTATCTGTCAGATATTTATTGCAGGGTGTTTTTGGTCTCAAGACGCTAACATCAACCATCCTTGAACCTACCTCAAGACCACAGATTTAGAGACACGACCACAGTTTTTTTTACGATCCTCGTCTTTCGTCTGCAATAGCTCATCTGACCATAAGGTAAGAAAATGTGTTCTGAAGACTTGCACAGGGTTTTTCTTTTTAACTTTTTGTGTCCATGTCAAACCTCTGCTCAAGACCACAGATCACTTTCTTAACTAACTGGATAACAGATCACCATAATTTCTCTGTGCCCGAGCCAAATGAAGAAGAGAATGACTCACTGCAACTACCATGTGAATATTTTAACTTCACTTCCAACCACGGCGGTTGTGGGTCTGGCCTAAAGGGACTTTTTAGGGTCAGACGTGTTGTTGTACAAACACCAACTGCAGTCCAATTTATTGTTTCTTCAAAATTTGCTGTGTGACTGTAGAGCAATTTTACCATCACAAGAAAAACATGGACATAGCGAAATGAGAACTGCATGCCACTGCATGGCTCACTAATCTACTGGCTATTCAGGTGGCGAAGTTGTTTCTAGAAACAGGAGTGCCTTGGTCAACAGACCAACAATACTGGTCAGAACCAGTGCAGGAATTGTAACGTCTAACCTAAATGTTGAAAGAATTTTAATGTTTTAAACTACAGTTTTTGTTAAAAGCAGTCATTCACCAATGTGATTAATTAAAGGTACACCTGACACACTACAGAATGGTTTTCAATCTTTTGGTATGATGCCAGTTTGTTAAGTCTCCACTCATTTTGGATGACTTCCTCCTCATCAGAGGACAAATTGCTAAATAAGATTCTATTATGACTATACTATGATCACTACAGTTCACAATTATCCCTACTTTTGTTTCGGGATATACTCTAGTGCTCAGTTCACGGCTCGCTTTTTTCTTTCACACTCAGACATAGAAATTGACAACTATCAAGGAGCAACAAGGCTGACCAAATTAAAAAGGAAAAGATGCAAAAATGAATGTTACATTCAGTTTAAGCCTATTATAGGTTGTGCTTCAAGGCCAAGTTTGTGACGCAAACCTCTGTTGTCGTGGGAGTGAGTGAGAGATTGAGAGACTGATTTGTTTTTCTAAAATGTCAAACTGTTCCCCAAGGGTAACACCCGAGCAGACGTGTTACATGGGTGTTTAACTGTAGTAATGATTGCTCACTCCATTAGATATGGAGTAAACAAGTATACATGTTTCCTAAATGTCAAAGGATTCCCCCAACTTCAACACCCATTTGACACTGACAGTGGATGTGGCTGTACAACACCCCTACGCAAAAACTGTCACATATTTGGACAAAATAAAAAGAGACAGAAAGATGTTGCTTTTAGAAAAACCCATTTCATATGTTCTGAAACCAGTAAAAGAAAGTAGCTGGTCTCAACTCACATTAGTTTGCTGTTTTGAACGAGTCTGTTGCTCAAGCAAGTTACAAGTGATGGGAGGAGACATCCTGACCTTATTCCTGGAGTCTCTGTTGTCGGGGCAAACATGAAGCTGAGGTTTTGAAGCTCCTCTGCGGTTCCTGAAGTATGTAGCCAGTAAGAAGATTATGAGAGTGGCAGTGGTCCCAGCGGCAGCATACAGCATGGTGCCTGAGCAGATGCAAGATAAAAAAACTTATCTGATCGTTTTCATGCACACTTTGAATACCAGATGTCAACAGAAATACCCACTGAGATTGATGCTAATGTCCTTTGCAGTGGTCCCTTTTTTCTCTGTAAGCATA
Organism: Girardinichthys multiradiatus; assembly: GCF_021462225.1. Classification (NCBI taxonomy): domain Eukaryota; kingdom Metazoa; phylum Chordata; class Actinopteri; order Cyprinodontiformes; family Goodeidae; genus Girardinichthys; species Girardinichthys multiradiatus. The sequence continues at coordinate 31,610,956 of NC_061798.1, read as the reverse complement.
GATAATGAATTAGGTTAGGTATGTTTTAACTTTTAAGGAAAAATGCATTCCTACCTTTTAGGATGTTTCCTGTTGTATTTGTTCCCATACTGGTTGTCATCGGTGTTGAGTTGGTGACATTCGGAAACCAGAAGGAAGAAACAGTGGGTGGAAAGGTTGCTTTAAATGCTGTTAAGAAGAAGGTTTTAAGATTATTTGTGCTTTTATACTTTAGCAAACGTATATATATATATATATACATATATATATATACGTTTGCTAAAGGTATATATATATATATATACCTTTAGAAAATAACAACCATTAAGCAAGTATTAAACATACTTTTTATTTAGCTCACATTTCTGTTGTTTTTTAATGTTTTTTATTGGTCTGATGCAATATTTTAGTCCTAAATGTCGTGTTTTCACAATCTGGCACCTCATTCATGCTCAAATAAAACTGCCTAAACGTCTGTTGGTAGACTTTAAATATGAACGATCTTATTTTTGCTCATTTAGAAATTCATGAACACTAATTTTAAAATGATAACTACATGTTAATTTTGAATGTGAAATCGTTCTTATTCCTGAAATATTTATGAATGCAGTGATTATATTGGTTGATCCTGTCAGTTTCTTTAATGTGTGAAGAATAGGTCCAAAAGTTGATTGAATGAACCTGATTATTGGTTTGTTTGCATGATTTTGTTCCAATTATATAAAGTTATGTTCTGCCTGGGTGATCAGTGCCCGGTGCCGTCTCTGCCCCCAGAAGACGGCACCTGGTAGCTATTCTGATGGAAAAATTATTTAAAAGAATCCATACAGAGGTTCTGCCCAATTTAAACAGTGTTACCTGATCAACCAGTCACATTTGGTGGCATTCATTTGTTTTTGTTTGCATTTTGTAATGGGATATCAAATGAGGAGACAAGCGTCAGCTTAACCAGCAAGGTATCTTTTTTTCATTAATTCAGTTCCAGACTGATCCTAACTGGGAGTTAACAAGACTTTTAAAGCCCAGAGCCTGGAGATACACGCAACCAGTCTGATATACTGGCTGGAACGACTGCAGTGTGTAAAGATTTCATGCTTTCACGTACCATGTTCCAAATTTGGTTCTGAGAGAGAGGTGAGGTGTGTGTGTACTTCTCTCTCTCAGTTATACAATTAGGTAATAGATCGTAGTAGTAAAATACAATGTTTGATGTAATTAATTTGATTGATGAAATAAAACTTAAGTTTGATAAACATCTAGAATCTCTTCGCTTCCTTAAGTGTGGGACTGAATCGTTCCCGTGGATAGATAAAGAATTTGTTAATCTGAGCTGGTTTTGCGTAGCTTTACAACTGAATATGAGACTGGTTGAGACAGATTTCTGTTCAGACAAACTGAAGAATTTAAAGGAGCCACCACGTTCTGCTCCACAGTGTTTTTAAAATCTAAGTTCATCCAGCAGGTACCCATCTGAGTTGTCGGGAAGATGATTTAAGACTTTGCAGGGCAGCCCAGTGGATATGAGCTCATACACATAGACTTGCAAATAAATTCCCCGCTAACAACAAGCAGTGATAGATAAAAACACATCAATGCATCTGGCTAAAACTGAAGATATACATACCTTTAAGTACTGTAAGGTTTATTGATGTGTAGGTATTATGCAAAGACCTGATGACTGCGCACCAGTACATGTGTGAGTCTGACATCTGAAGATTCGTGATGTTAACAGTGAAGGAGCCATCCCCATAGTCCAGCAGATTTATCCTTCCAGAGTTTGCTGTCTCACCAGGTGATACATTAACCAATATGTCTTCAGCTTTGCAGGGATCTTTGCATAAGTACTTCATGTTGTTACTTGCCAGTTTGTGAGAGCACTTAAATGAGACTTTCCCCCCTTCAGTTGCCTCAATGTTGATCTCAGCACCCAGTGTCAATATAACTGTAACAATTGTTTAACATCAAATTAGATATCATTTTGGCATTTTAAAATGAATTACCATCAAAATTTACCAAAATCTTAAAATTTCTGCATGTATTACACCTAAACATACCTGTATTAAGAAAGCAGAAGACAGAAATGGTCCTCATTGTTGCTCAGTTTTCCCCGAACACAGTTAATTGCTGCTGAAATTGCAGCATACCACTGCCACTGTAGTGATGTTGCACACTTTAAACCAGATACTAAATACATGACAGAGTTAGTAAATACTTTGCTGCTGGAAATTAAAAGAGCTCTAATCAACTGTAAGTAGCAGGTTAGCTGTGTCGTTGTTTTACTCTCTAAACTTGCAAGTACGGTAAATCTTTTACTTCATAAAGTTTGTGAAATGTGGAAGAAACGAATTGGAAATCATGGAAAAAGATACCGCTACAGTGATTATGGATGTCAGTTTGCTTAAAGAGAAATCATTTTAGCTTAACAAAAAATGTTTTGTATACTGGTGTATATGATAAAGTAGCTGTGGGTGAACACTAGTATAATTTGAGTTGAGTGTAAAATCATGTCTCGAAAACTAAATGTTAAACATACAGTATCTGCCCATTGTTCTCTTTTATTGAACAAAAGGCAAACTTTGCTAACAACGGATTGATTTTAATCCCAGTATTTATGACTCAAAAATAAACACACTAGCATAATTGAAAATAATGAAGAGTCTGGGGGCTTAAATATATACAATGGGGTTTTCAGTCCATAGATCTTAAATGTGATTGATGGCTAATGGGCAGATTTAACATTGTACACTTAAATTTTGTTTGAGTAGCATACATGCAGTAGACACATTTAATTAACCTAGAAACAACGTACAATTTTCTGATAGGTTGAATAACTGGTTGTATCTATCACCAAAATAGAAATCCCCAGGGGGCAATTTCTGTTGTTGTTTCTGCTAAAAACGAAGGAGAGCGTGGGCTCAGTGACAATGTTCTGCATAAAATAAGGAACCTGTATAATGTTTGTGGTATTCAAAGGCATGGGGATTGCTGTGACAGAAACAGAAAGTAAACTAGAAGAAATAAAACAAATAAAGAAAGGAAATAAATGAAGAACAGATGATATCAAGACAGGTTTGAAGGTAGACTAAAAACCTCTGAAACAAATAATGAAACAAGGAGTAAACACCACCAGAGCAATTAATCAAGCAAACTGGAAATAAAAATCCCAAATCTGCTTAACTTTGCTCTTTACTTCAGTGTCAGAAGTATGAATTAGCCTATATGCATTTGTCAGACTGTCAAAATGTGTACGTTGAATGCCATGTAAAAATGACATGAATAAATAATTATATGAGTTTCATGGTTGACTCAATGTAATCTTTGTTTTAGTGTATACAATAGCTTTCTGAAGTGTATACACCCCGGGTAAAATACCAGGGCTTTGTGATGTCAAGATACAAGCTCATAATAAATAATTCAAAGACGTTTTTACACATAATGTGAAATTTACTCAGCTAAAAACAAAATCTGTTGGTAAGGGAAATGTAAAAAAATCTAAATGTGCAATAATACGGTTACATAACTGTGGACACCTTTAAATGTATACTTTGCCAACATATCTTCTGATTCATGTTCAGCATTCAGGCTTCTTGAGTTTATACCATTAACTGTATTGAATCTGAAAAACCTGGAAAAAGAAAGTTCAGCTGTAGTAGTGGGATCTTCCTGACATTTGCTCAAATATATCTTTTAGAAAAAGCCAGAATTTGAGGAGGGGTTACAAAAGCATTAAAATTACATCAAGTTAAGGTTTCAGTCAGGAGATGAATGCAAAGAAATCCAAAGCACTATACCTTATGGAGCAGTGAAAACAGTCATCAGTAATTGGGGGAAAGGGATAAATGTGGCATGACTAAAACTGGGCATTTGTTCACAATTTTTGAATAGACAAGACCGAAACTGGTGGCAGAAGGTCAACAGCAACACTAAAGGAGCTTCAGGAATTACCAACAAGGACTGATTGTGTTCTACAGGGGTTGGACAATGAAACTGAAGCACCTGGTTTTAGACCACAATAATTTATTAGTATGGTGTAGGGCCTCCATTTGTGGCCAATACAGCGTAAATTCGTCTTGGGAATGACATATACAAGTCCTGTACAGTGGTCAGAGGGATTTTAAGCCATTCTTCTTGCAGGATAGTGGCCAGGTCACTACGTGATACTGGTGGAGGAAAACGTTGCCTGACTCGCTCCCCCAAAACACCCCAAAGTGGCTCAATAATATTTAGATCTGGTGACTGTGCAGGCCATTGGAGATGTTCAACTTCACTTTCATGTTCATCAAACCAATCTTTCACCAGTCTTGCTGTGTGTATTGGTGCATTGTCATCCTGATACACGGCACCGCCTTCAGGATACAATGTTTGAACCATTGGATGCACATGGTCCTCAAGAATGGTTCGGTAGTCCTTGGCAGTGAGGCGCCCATCTAGCACAAGTATTGGGCCAAGGGAATGCCATGATATGGCAGCCCAAACCATCACTGAGGGCATGCAACAGTCTGGGTGGTACGCTTCTTTGGGGCTTCTCCACACCATAACTCTCCCGGACGTGGGGAAAACACTAAAGGTGGACTCATCAGAGAACAATACATGTTTCACATTGTCCACAGCCCAAGATTTGCACTCCTTGCACCATTGAAACCGACGTTTGGCATTGGCATGAGTGACCAAAGGTTTGGCTATAGCAGTCCGGCCGTGTATATTGACCCTGTGGAGCTCCCGACGGACAGTTCTGGTGGAAACAGGAGAGTTGAGGTGCACATTTAATTCTGCTGTGATTTGGGCAGCCGTGGTTTTATGTTTTTTTGATACAATCCGGGTTTGCACCCGAACATTCCTTTCAGACAGCTTCCTCTTGCGTCCACAGTTAATCCTGTTGGATGTGGTTGGTCCTTCTTGGTGGTATGCTGACATTACCCTGGATACCGTGGCTCTTGATACATCACAAAGACTTGCTGTCTTGGTCACAGATGCGCCAGCAAGACGTGCACCAACAATTTGTCCTCTTTTGAACTCTGGTATGTCACCCATAATGTTGTGTGCATTTCAATATTGTGAGCAAAACTGTGCTCTTACCCTGCTAATTGAACCTTCGCACTCTGCTCTTACTGGTGCAATGTGCAATCAATGAAGACTGGCTACCAGGCTGGTCCAATTTAGCCATGAAACCTCCCACACTAAAATGACAGGTGTTTCAGTTTCATTGTCCAACCCCTATACATGTGACAACATTCTCCTGCATCTCCTTCATATGTCTTAGCCACAGGGTGGGGTTGGAGAAGAACACCCAGGCCAGGCTAAAATCCACAAAACCGCGTGGGACAACACTGAGCATCACCAACTATGCGTACTCTGAAACATGGCAGTGGCAGCAGAACTTTTGCACCGTGGAGTGGACGGATTCCTACCAAAGAAGCCTGAATGCCAAAAACAAATCAAAAGATAATTCAACAAAGTAGTGTGTGTTTTACTTAAACTTCTGCCTCTCTCCCTGCTCAGATGCTTCTCTTCCCCGAACCTGAAAGAAGGACAAGTCGACGCCAGCTAACCAGCACAAGATGCCTTCCTTCGCCACAGAGAACTTCAACAAATTTTACAGAAATCGGCTGTATTGGAGATGAATATCCATCGACTAGAAGTGAATGTTGAGGTTAATATGGGGTACAGCGATAATTCAACTTTGCCTGTGATCCCAAACAGTGACAGCCAGCTCAGCGACACAGCCAGTAAACAGAACACCGAGAATAAAGCCACCGGCAAGAGCACCCCACTGGGCCATGGACCCCAATAGCACAGCTGTGAATGGGATTAAAAACTTCTGCAACAAGAAAAACAAAGAAGTTATTATTGGTACCAGTAACCTGGTGTCCGATATCTCAGAGAATATTTTGTCAATCACAGAAGAAAAAAAATCTGAAGTATTGAAAGAGGATTTCATGCATCTGCTGAATAAAGTTGGAGGTCTAATATCAAGGTGTCCCTCAGCGGACCCTTTGTACCGATCTTCTGTGGACATAAGTTTTTTTCGAGACTTCTGATGATTAAGAAATGGTTGAAAAAAGCATGCGCTACTACATCTGTGAACGTCATCGACAACTTTAATAACTTTTAGGGAAAAAAGACACCTTTTCAAGCAAGATGGTTTCTACTTGAACAAGCCGGGAGCCAGAAGTCTCACATCTAATCTCTTCTATTCAATAAATAATCTGCCAGCAGCCTGGACCTTCAGCAGACAACAGGGAGTATCAACAACAGTGATAAGGCTGCTACCAACAGCTCCAGCAGAGATAGAGATAACTAGGCAGTTGGCTGAGACAGAAAGTTCATCACAAAAGGTCTCCCCACCAAATTCCACAGGAGAAGTGGACCCCCCGTTAAACCCCCCTCCCTCCAAACTCCGACCCAGACCAAACCCCATGTTACAGCCCTCTCACCCCAGACAACGGGCCAGACTGCATAGAACTCTACCCACTCTCCACTGAGCCCAGTATTTGCTTTACTGGATTTCACAGACAACATGAAAGAAGATTTTAAGACTGGGACCAAAATGACTCTGACATCTTCTCCATTCAACACCCCAATGGCCCAGGCCCTGCTACTAAACCAACATCTTCCAGAAGCCGCAGAGCCCCACCACCTTCTAATCTATCTCCTTCAAATCAGGACCTTCAAATAACTTCTGTGGTACAGTCTGGGTCCCAGTGGTAACTCAATCAGAAATGTCCAGAAAAAAACTTGGCCTCCTGATGGGATATGGTTGCAAAATATCTGTACTTATAAGTGATAGAAAGAACAAAGCTAAAAGGATAAGAGACAGTAATAAACAGTCAAACTTAAGTCATAAACTGTCACGTAAATATCTGCCACTAAGTCATATAAACTGGCTTTATTGAACATTAGAACTCTGTCAGGAAAATTATTTGTAATCAATGACTTCATTACTGACCACAATCTTGATGTTATTGTAATAGTTTTTGTTATTGATCTGACCCACACGCAGAAACACACTCAGGAGATTTACAGAAAGTTTTAAAGTTTTATTTTCACAGGAGTGGTATTTGTTTGAGATCCTGGACCGGGAAATCACCAACTCCACAGAAGATGGGAGAGAAGGTAAGACCAGAGGAAATAAACAGTTATTGTCAAGCCAGCTGGTGACTATGCTTACTGGGAGTGGAAGTTGAACCGCCACAGGGATGAGAAGTGCGGGGTCTGGGAGCACAACACAGGAGCTGTTCAGAGGAGGTAGGTGTCTCCAGGGGTTAGACACTTGAAGATTGATCTTCAGAAGCTCTGATCCAGGATTGTGTGAGGAGTGTGGGATGATGGTGTGGAGCACAGGTTGGAGGTACTCACATGAGAGCTCGTTGGAGGGTGGACAGGGTTCGCTTGTGACTTTAACCAGATGGTCAAAGAGCCAGGAAGCTGCCAGCTTGATCTTCTGTCCGGAGGAAGTTACTGGAGACTTGAATCTTAGTCTGGAAGTCAGGAGATGGTCCTTGCCCGAAAACCAGAGAACACTCTTTAAGCAGAGTCTTGAAACAAACTTGAACTCAGCCAGGTCTGGAAACAACCTGAGGAGGAGGGTACACTTGAGTTAGTCAAGGCTCACAAGAAGGCTACAAGGTTAACTCTCGCCAAGCTTAAGTTTGGCGAGAGTTTTTTAGCCACTGATGGCTAACACTCAGGTGTCGAAGTGCTGGCAGCTTCCAGCCTAAATACACCTCCAGGTAATTAGCCAATGCGAAACACCTGTCACCTCTGCACCTGTGAGCTCCAACACCATCTAGTGACCAAGCAGAATAAATGGCAGGCAAACACAAACAAACAGCAAACTCATAGACCCTGACAGTTATGTTTTTAACAGAAACATGGTTACATGAATTAATGAACCACCCGTTCTGATAGAGTCGACATGTCTGATCTACAATTTTCTTTGTGAGACCAGACAACAAAGAAAAGGTGGAGGGGTGTCCACTTTGTTTAAAGATCCACTAAAGTGTAAAAAGCTATTTCGCGGCAAATTTCACTCTTTGAATATTTGGCTCTCCAGGTAAAGAGCCCGGTCTGAACCATGTTCTTGAATATTTACAGGCCTCCTAAGTCCAAAACAAACTTTATTGGTGATTTTAATGAGCTTTTATCTGTGATATGTGTTGATTATGACTGTTTAATTATTGTGGGAGACTTCAACATTCACATGGACAATCCTGAAGACAGAAGTACAATAGATCTATGTGACACTCTTAGAAATTTTGGTTTGACTCAACATGTTAAACAGAAAACGCACAAACATATTTTGGACTTGATCATCACTAAGGGTCTGAACATTTCCAAGGTGTCTGTAACTGATGTTGCCCTATCTGACCACTTTTCTGTTGTTTTTAAAAGCATCATCTGCAATGACTCAGTTTGCCAAAGAGACATGATAAGAAAATGCATCTTTAAGGACGGTGCTGCTGAAACCTTTAACCAGATTTACTCTTCTACCTCCACTTTGCCCTGTAACACTGTAGATGAGCTGGTAGATAACTTTCATTCTAAAATCTCGGACATCATTGATTCAATTGCTCCAATTAAAGTGAAAGTCGTTTCTGGGAAGAAAATGTCTCCGTGGAGAAGTGCTCCACCAGTCAGAAGTGAAAAAAAGGAGTGTCGAAAAGCTAAACACAGGTTGTGAAAGACTGGACTCCAGGTTCACTATAACATCCAAGAGCAACTTGGACAAGCTGCTACTGCAGAACTACAGGCGTATCTCAAACCTCCCCTTGATCAGAACAATTACTTGAAAAAGCTGAAAAAGCCAACCGCTTTGATATCTTCCAGTCAGGCGACTGTCAGAGACTGCCCTTGTCAAGGTGTTCAATGACATCCGTATAAATGCAAACTGTGGAAGAACCACAGTGCTGGTATTATTGGACCTAAGTGCAGCATTTGACACTGTTGATCACTTCATTTTATTAGAGTGCCTGGAAAACTGGGTCGGCCTTTCTGGAACAGCATTCAACTGGTTTAAATCCTACTTGAAGGACAGGGACTTTTTTGTGTCAGTAGGTAACTTTACATCAGAGTCCAAAACATCACATGTGGCGTTCCCCAAGGGTCCATCTTAGGGCCCCTCATATTCAATATCTACATGCTCCCCCTAACTCAGATTGTAATAAACAACTTAAGTTATCATTGCTATGCAGATGACACACAGCTATAGATTACAATGTCACCAGGTGACTATGAACCCATTGAAGCGCTTGATAAATGCTTAGAAGAAATCAATGCATGGATGTGCCAAACTTTTCTTCAGCTAAATCAAAACAAACTGAAGTAATAATTTTTTTTGGACCAAAGGAAGAGCGTTTAAAAGTTAGCACACCGCTTCAGTTAATAAAAATCTTGAAATCTGGGTGTATTGATGGACTCAGACCTGAACCTTCAGAGACACATAAAGACAGTAACAAGGTCAGCCTTTTATCACCTAAAGAACATCTCCAGGATTAAAGGACTAATGTCTCAGCAGGGCCTTGAAAAACTAATTCATACGTTCATCTTTAGTAGAATTGATTACTGCAATGGTGTCTTCACAGGTCTGCCTAAAAAGTTGATCAGACACCTGCAGTTGATCCAGAATGCTGCTGCCCGTGTCCTCATTAGAACTAAGAAAGTGGAGCACATCACCTCAGTTCTAAAGTCCCTACACTGGCTCCCTGTAGCTCAGAGAATAGACTTTAAAATATTTCTGTTAGTCTATAGATCACTGAATGACTTAGCACCAAAATACATTACAGACTTGTTGTCAGTGTATCAACCAGCCGGACCTCTCAGGTCTTCTCGCTAAAATCTACTCTGCATACCTAGAACCAGAAACAAACATGGAGAAGTAGCTTTTAGTTCTTATGCTCCACTAATCTGGAAAAAAACTCCCAGAAAACTGTAAAAGCGCAGAAACCCTAAGTTGCTTCAAATCAAGATTAAACACTTATTGTCATGATGTGGAGTTTTGGTTTGGTGTTTGTTTCCGTTCATTTAGTTAGGTGTTTTTTCTGTTACTTCTGGTGATGGTAGTTTTAGTTTCTATGCTTCAGGTGTGTTTTTGGGTTTCTTTTTGATTTGTCTACTTCTGCGTTGTTCTGCGTTCTTATGGGTTTGATAATTGTCTGTTTAGATCTGTTTCTCCTGTTTTTAAGTTTGAAGTTCATTTCCTGCCCTGTACTTCATATTTCTGTTCTTAGATCTGTGTTCTGGTTTCTGTGGGTTGTTTATTGTTTGTCCTTGTCTAGCTCCTCTTGTTTCTGTTACTCCTAATTGGTTTACCTACGTCTCAGCCTCTTTGCCTGTCCGTCCACACCTGTGTCTGTTTACCCTAATTACTTGCCCTATTGTTTCATGTCCACCTTTTGTCTGTATTTAAGTTTAAGTCGTTAGTCATATTTTGCTACCCATTTGACTTATACGTGTGAAGCTTATTTCTGCGATCCTGTAACCTGGATTTGTGAACTTTGTTTTCTGGATCGCCAGTTAAGCCAGCACCGGCACTTGTAAGTTGCTCAGCAATAAAGAAAGATCATCTCGCCAACCATCTCGGCTCGTCCCGCATCTTTGGTCCACCGAAAAGACTGAAATCATGATACTTATTTGTTTAGAGTGGCCTTTGACTGTGCCATCTAAACATTATTAGTTACGTTTTCAGTCCAACTTTCCTCTCATTTTCATATCGATCATTTTATCATTAATTTTTAAGTTTTAAATTTTTTTATCATCATCTTTTTAATTATTCATTTTTTATTCTCTTTAATTATTTAATTACCTTTGTGCCACTGCAATGTACTTTTCCTATTATGTGTCTTTTTCTATTTTTCATGTACAGCACTTTGAATTGTCTTGTTGAAACTGAAATGTGCTATATAAATAAACTTGCCTCGCCTTGCCTTTTAACACCCATACACACACGCACACAGTTTTTCACTTTGATTAGACAGGATAAATGTCTCATTATATGATGAAAAAAAAAATGTATCATGCTCATTTTTCCAGATTACAAAAACCTGGTATTTAACAGGGGTATGCTTACACTGAGTCTACTAAATTAATAAATACATTGTTGGAAAAAGGAAAAAGCCAACAGCCAAAGATTGACCCTTGACTGGAATAAGTGGGTAGAGAAGAGGATGGATGTTGAAAAACACATTGCACTTAAATTAGAAAATGTTCTCTGAGTTCCTCGCCAAAGAAGTTTTATATTGCTTGTTTGCATGTTCAGTCCATGGAGAGCAGCGCACCCCAATGTTTCAACACAGAGTGAGTATGTGTTCAGTTATGTGTGAAGAACATGCTGATGGAGGCTCAGAAGGAAGGGTTCGGCCAGCATTAATGCAAGAGCTGCTGGTGAACTGGTTTCGAGACCAGAAACTGCTTCAGACAGTTCTTCTCGTCCCATTATGTTAAAAGAGAGAAAACCTTTGGTGTTAGATTAAAAGCAGGTGGCAGAGATGGAGTACGAAGCAAGTCAGCGTGGGTAAGATATCTTAAGCAAAATAATAAGCCTTCTGAAGTGTTAGTAGTTTGTTAAATTATAAAAAGTGTTTTCCATTAGTAGTTTATAGCTTTAGGGTACACATTCCTTTAGAAACAGAGGATACATTTCTTAGTTTAAGTCTGATTTCCTTACTTCCTTACCAAGTAATTAATTCACATAAAGCAAATTCAACATGTGGAAGAACAAACAACTGTATGATTGTCAACGTTCCATTTATTTTGTTAGATTTAAACTTCAGAACCTGGTGAATCTGATAGAAGCATCTTTCCTGGCATGGCAGTCAAAGTTTCTAAATAGTTATGTTTAACTGTTTGAATTATATGGTTCCACAGTTAACTACATTTCTTATTTGATTATATTTTAAAGCAGATAGGCTAAATTATATCACACGCTTGTGGTGCCCTCTGCTGGTCCTTTTAGCAACCTTGCTTGAATCAGTGTGTAATGGTGGTACTTTCATTTCAAGCAATATACAGTATATACATATGTACTGTGTAGTATGCTTCTATGTGTAGTTCTCAAAAGGTTCTATGGCTCAGCTACCACTATGCAAAGTCTACAATACCAGCAACATGTGGAAAACAGAAATATTCACAGAGATTCACAGAGAGTTTATTATTTTACTGAAAATAAAATGAGCGGCTTTCACAATAAAAAGCTGCACAGAGACCGAGTAATTCCTGTTCATTCGAGGGTTTTGGGATCCAGACCCTCGGAAACCGCAGTGTACTGAAGATTATCATCTGCACCAGATTCTAGATGATCCTCTTCTTCTGATATCTGAACCCCCACTGAAACCTGAGTGGAAGCAGTCTCTACGTTTTCCTGACAGCAGGCATCCTGAGAATAATTATAACATCAACATTTGTCTTTTGTTTCTCAATTTTCTTAAAAACAAACAAACTTTACCTTGTTTTTGTTTGCTGTCAGTTTGTTCTGACCTGAATCAAACAAACAAATATAAAGAGTAATTTAAATATTGTAAGCAGCAAGTTGTTGCAGTTCTGAACATGTGAAAACCTCACCTGCCATAATCCGCCAGTGTCTGTAGAATATAAGAGGGATGATGGCACAAACCAGAAAAGCCAGGCTTCCAGAGACGATTATGACTACCATCATGTCTGCAGACAACATAGACTGCTGGTTGTTAGAATTTTTATACACTTGTACTTGAATAAGCAAGATTCCACATCAAAATTGCAATAGGATTAGTAGCCGATCTATTTAATTTTATTTCATTAGTTGAAAATGTTGATTCTCCAGCCTACCTTGACATGTTTCATTATTATTCTTCATAGAAGTGACACTGAAATATGCTGTGAATGTTCTTTTCCAGAGTTACAACTTTACTTTAGTATTGTACTTATTTTTGCCTTGTATTGCATTTTGTTAAAAGTAGGGATTTACTACTGAAATGAGAAAGTAGGACATTTATTTGTAGCACAATACTCAAGGGTTTAAATGTGTAACAGTGTGGTAAGACTGCCAGGTCACAGTCATATTACAAAAATTTAAAAAAGTGTTGTACCTCAGGGGTGTATGTTGGGCCTTCTGATGTTTGGGTTTTTACAGGTTGCCCTAACAGTTTGCCAGCCACAGAAATGTTTATTGCTGTATAAATGATACACAGCTGTTTGTCTCTTTAAACCCCATTAACGGTTTAAAGAAGAAAGCTTTGAATGAATATCTTGGGGTCACTTTATACATTTTATTTATAGAGCTCTGATTTGTGACAAATGTCCTCTCAAGGCATTTTACAATACAAACAGATTCAATTTATATACAGAAATAGATGGTCAAATCACTCCAATCATATAAAGAGATTCAAAGGTCCATATGACCCTAGTTATTGAACAATGCCGTCAAGTTCAGCTGTGTTTATTGGTAAAAGATTTGCTATCTAAGGAAATGGTTGCCAAAATAGTAATGCTGGATTTCACAAATCCCCCTCCAACCAAATATGGATTAAACTGGTGTTGTCTTTACTAAATTCAATAAATCCCGCACACAACACATCTGACCCCTCTGTCTTTAAAGTTAGGCCAAAACTACTAAAACATATCCCCAGCTTAAGTAAGCATATAAGTTCAGCTATTCAGTCATGCTAATGGGGCTGAAGAAACGTAGCAAGGCACAAACACAAGCAACTAAAGGTCTGTTAAATTTTATTCCACAGAGATATAGAGTCATAAGTGATTCTTTGTCTCCTCTAGTTTAAATTATTGGAACTAATTTCAAATTGCCCTTGGCCAGCAAAGCTTACATAAACTAAACTTGGTTTAAAATGCTGCAGCTAGTGTTCTTACTAAAGCCAAAAGAATAAAAAAAATTTCTGCTATTTTGACATATTTTCTTTGGCTGCATGTTAATTTTAATATTAAGTTTAAGATTTTATTGATGGCTTGGAGGACCGCTCTTGTTTTGGACATAAGTTATTTCAGATCTTCCAACAGCATATGTCTCTGGGTGAAGACCAGGTCCTCGGCCAGCCCTTCTTACCGTACTACAGCCTCGGCTCAAACCTATGGTTGACTGAGTTTTTTTATGTACCAATTAGATCTTTGGAACAATATTTCTGAGGAAATGAGTTTAACAAACTCATTCTCTTTTAAATACCTTTTAAATGCATATTTTCACAAACACGGTTTTGATGCTTCTGCTTGTAGCGTTAGATAATCTCTGTGAATTATTTGAATGCGTTTTTAATTGGTTTTAGCTACTTAAACATCATTCTTTGGGGATACTTTTCAGCGAAGGGGACAGGACGAATGCACCGTGTTGAGGGGAGGATGGATGAGGCCATGTATCTGGAGATCTTAGCCAACAACCTCCTTCCCTCAGAAAGGGCACTGAAATGGGTCATGGCTGGGTCTTCCAGCATGGCAATGCCCCGAAGCACACAGCCAGGGCAACTAAACAGAGGATCTGTAAGAAGCATCTGAAGGTCCTGGAGTGGCTCAACCAGTCTGCAGACCTGAACCCAGTCGGAAATCTTTGGAGGGAGCTGAAAGTCTGTATTGTCCAGCAACAGCCCCGAAACCTGAAGGATCTGAAGAAGATCTGCATGAAAGAGTGGTCCAAAATCCCTGCTGTAGTGTGTGCAAACCTCATCAAGAACTACAGGAAGGGCGCGGCGCTGATGGTATTGGGGTTAAGCGTGCGACCATATACAGAGGCTACAGTCCTCGAAGCGGCCGTCCCGGGTTCGAGTCACAGACCCGGCGATATTTGCCAAATGTCTCCCCCTCTCTCTACCCCTCTTTCCTGTCTGCCTACTGTCAAAAAAAAAAGAGAAAATAAAGGCCACTAGTGCTGAAAAAAATATCTTAAAAAAAAAAAAACTACAGGAAACGTCTGATATCTGTAATTGCAAACAAAGGTTTCTGTACCAAATATTAAGTTTTGTTTTTCCGATGGATCAAATACTTATGTCATTCAATAAAATAAATGTTAATTACTTAAAAAAATCATACAATGTAATTTTTGGATTTTTGTTTTAGATTCCATCACTCACAGTTGAAGAGTCCCTATAATAAAAATTAAAGACTTCTACATGCTTTGCAAGTGGGAAAACCTGCAAAATCAGCAGTGTCTCAAATACGTGTTCTCCCCACTGTAATTTGATTATAATTTTTTTATTTTCTATGCTATGCAATACTAAATTCATAACTTTGTAACTGTGTGAAGCAGTTTGGTGCAAAAATGGTTGCGTTTATATATGCAATAAAAATAACTTTCTATACATTTGGAAAATAATTTTACTTGTTTGTGTTGTAAAAGTGTTGTAAGAGTTTTTTGTGAATTGGTCCTATAGCTATGAATGGACTGCACAGAAAAAATTAACTCAACAGACCATGAAATACCAGTCTCTTTTATCCATTTTATACTAGTATAAATCCTTTCTTTTAATGTCTTTAAGGCACTGTTTTTTTTTATATATTTTCTGATATTACTCTTCCTTTCTTAAGTTTATAAATTACTTCTGTTACTATTACCACTACTACTGATAATAACAATTTCTTAAATTCTCAATCTGTGTAATTTATGACTCATCTCCATTATCCATGGATGTCATCTTATTGCATGCTGCATTTTATTCAAAGAGCCTCAAGCTTCCAGTTGAAGCAATAACATTTTAGGAACCAAACAAACATTCTTATAAAACTGAGTATTTGAAAGGCTGCCCATTAATGTTTTGAGGTTTGCTCTTATACCTGTAAAGTTGTTTGCTTCTTTCTGTCTTCTCTTCCTCTCTGAAGGTGTCAGCTTGACTGTCACTTTAGATGCTTCGGTGCTTGATGGAAAGCTGCCTCTGGGAGTGTTTAGTTGCATCTGCTGGGTGGCATTAGGGGATGGAGGGGATCCAGCAGGAACAATGGAAGCTTTGAGAGACCAAGACACTGCATGACTGTTAAGAGACAATATCTCTACATAGGGCTGGGTTATATGACACTTTAACTTATAGTTAAGAACAAAAAAAAAATCCAAAACCAAGAAACCACAAGATAAAGCCTAATGTACACACAGATATCAGTGATTACTTTGTTAGACTCTTTCAAGTCAGTCAAGACCTTGAGATTTATGAAGCTGAAAGAATGACTCCAAAATGAGTTTGACAGATGTTGGTTTTAAGTTTTGCTAGCTAAACACTAGGCCAAACATTATTCCTACCCCTGCCAAATTTAGGTTGGAACTAATCCATTATTTTAACACGTCTCTTCTGGCTGGAAGTAATACAGATGTTTGGGAGTGGCCCAGCCAGTCCCGACCTGAGTCTGATAGAGAATCTGTGGAGGGAGCCAAAGATTAGGGTCATGGCAGGTAGACCTTCCGATTTCAAAGATTTGGAGCTCATCACTAAACAAAAATCATCAAATTGCAATTGAAGCCATGCAAAAAGATGGTCAGTAAATATCTGGGGTTTGATTGTTGTAATGCCAATGATCTTTCAATTGATTATCAAGAAAGGTATAAATAATTTTCAACATCTTTTAATTTTTAAAAGTAAACAGTTAAATTATGCTTTTTAAATGTTATTGTCTTTTAGAAGATGCCAGTCCCATTTCTTCAACAAACTATTTTGTTGAATAAAATTTTTTTTAAATCAATATATGTTAAAGGTACAAATAATTTTGGGCTTAACTTTATGCTGAAGCCATTTCCAGTTATACTAAAATGTTGCCTGTAGCTCAGTGTCAACGCTGATTTGTCTGAGCTTTGGTGTTGTTGCTAGCTTGTAAACAGCATGAAACCTGAACTTATTTGGGAAAATAATCTCACAAACATTTCAGCAATTCAGTTGCTTCATACAATGTCTCGCAAAAGTATTCAGACCCCTTATACTTTTCCCATTTTGTCATGTTACAACCAAAAACATATTTTATTGGGAATCAATGTAAAATATTAGGACACATTCGTACTGTGAAATGGAAGAAAAATTGTGCATGATTTTAACCTTGCCCAGCTTTAAACTTTGCCTTGATTTCATCCCTCAGCTGTCTGCTACGATCATTGGTCTTCATGATGCTGTTTGTTCACTAATGATCACTATCAAACCTCTGAGGCCTTAACAAAACAGCTGGATATATACTGAGATTGAACTACACACAGATGGACCTTGTTTATTCATTTGGTTGCCTTGGATTCATTTTAAAATATCAAATTAGACAAGACTGAATACAAATTCACAATATACCTTTCATAGAAAACTAGGATCCGTTTTCCTGCTCCTCGGCAGTTATGAACCGCTTTGGGTTAATGTGTCACATAGCATCCTAACAGAGGAGTTTGTTAATCTAATTACATTTTGTGATAACACCAACAATGCATTTATTATTTACCTATCCCCAAAACTTACCATCTACCACTTTTAGACTAACTTCCTGGTACGTGACATTAAAGAGTCTCCTCATTCCACAGAGATAACTCCCTGCATCGGCTTTTCTCAGCTGGTTTATTTTCACAGTAAAGACCCCGTCTCCTCTATCCAGCTCCATGCTGTATTTCCCATTCCTTGTCACAGCAGAGCTCGTCATCTCCATCTGAATGATGGTGTTTTCAACAGAGCAGACATCTTTGCAGAAATGCACACTGTGGAGCTCTGAAATGTTGACTGGAGACCAGTTTCGAAAACACTGGATGGAGACATTTCCTCCAACATGGCCGCTGGCTTCCAGAACCTCTGAGGCATCTAGTCGCATAACTGCAGGATGAAACACAGGATTCTTGAAGATGATGAGTAAGTATTTATTTTCGTCTCCGCACATAACAGGTATCACAAAGTAAAGGATATACAAACTGTGTTTTTTGTATATGGAAATATACTTTAAGTTATTTTGGTTTTACCTGGAAAGTTGATTTTATCAAGTACAGGTCTATCTCAATAAATTTGTGTTATCAAAAAGTGTAAATATTCAAACATTTATTTTAAATTGTGAAACTCAAATTATACAGATTTCTATTTGTTTCTGTTAATATAAAGATGATTTACAGCTAAAGAAAACCCAAAATTCAGTTTCTCAGAAAAATATTACATAAGACCAATAAGAAAACCTTTTTGAAAAAGAAATGTTATGCAATGGCATACAGAATCATGAGGAAGACCGCTGACTTCACAGCTGTCCAGCAGACAGCTACTGACTGACTCCACAAGCAGGGTAAGCCACAAATGGCTAAAGAAACCTATCCAAGTATATTACTAGAAAGTTGACAAGATGGAAAAATGTGGCAAAGAAAAGTGTACAAGAAACATATATCTAGAGAGAATTGTGGAACAAAGCCTAGTCAAGAGTTTGGAGGAGTCTCACAAGGTGTAGAATCAGAGCTTGAAGAACCACCATGCACAGATCTATCAGGACCTGGGGTTCGACGATTGCCTTCCTCGTGTCAAGCCATTCCTGAACCACAGATGCAAAAGCATCTTACATGCGCCAAGGAAAAAAAGAACTGGACTGTTGCTCAGTGGCCCAAAAATCCTCCTTTCAGATGAAAGTAAAGTTTGTATTTCATTTGGAAACCAAGGTCCCAGAATCTGGAGGAAGAGTGGAGAGGCACAGGATCTATTTTGGATGAGGTCCAATGAGAAGTTTCCAAAGTCAGCGATGATTCGGGGAGCCATGTCATCTGCTGGTGTTGGTCCACTGTGATTTATCTAAAGCCACTCCTACCCAGTTCATAATGGCAGTGTTTGATTCCTTTACATTTTCTCTTTTCATCTGTATTGACTTTATTTATTTACCTATGTATTTATTGCTAAGGTGGGGAACTCAGAAGACTCAATCAATGTGTAAAAATAATGTTTCATGCTTCCTACACCACTCTTTTCACAATCCTGGAATTGTCAGCCCATGTAAGATGAGTCTCTCAAGACTGATCTCAGACGAATGTTTTTAGGGGTTAAATGAGTTGTTATTGCCATCTGAATCATACCAACCACTACAGTACTATCCCAGTGGAGATTCTCCTCTCTTGTTCTGACTTGTTTACCTAAATCTAGATCCCGGTCCCAGCCTAACCCTGCGTGATGTAACACTACAATCATACAGACACCTAGCAGGTTCTAATGCTCCAGAACTAGCTAATGTTAGTTCTAGAGCGTTAGAACCTGAACTAAGTAATGTTGCATTTTGATAACACGCAATGCCAATTTTTACTTGTTAAAAAGATTTTAAGACAATAAACAAAATTATTTTAATCTGTAAATACAGATCAGAATTTTCAACAATGTACGTGAGGGTGTAAATTATACAAATTATGGGGATTCACATATTCTATAGTTAAGCCAAAAACTATTCATGCCCATGAATAGTCACATGGCAGATTTGATGTGAAATTGTTTTTATTTAACCAAGAAGTTTGTTTCTGATATAAAAAAATGAAATGGAAGATTAGTACAGCTTCCTTTGCTGTTTTAAAAGGGAAATGGGCCATTTGTCTCTTTTAGACGTGATTGTATGCCAGTTTTTTTCTTCTTAGAATGATTTGCTAGTACACTGAAAATTGTTATTTATTCTAATGTCAGTTTTTGCTAAGTTTATTCAGATGTGAAAAAAATATTTCCAGCCCCATCACCCTTCTGGAAAATGTACTTTGCAATAGAAGTCAAGCATTTCTGCACTAATAGCCTAAAATAAGTACTGACTTGCACGCTTTTAAGCGAGAATGCTTGATATGTCCACGTTTTGAGGAGGGATAAAAGTAAAATTGAAGATTGATTCCTAAAGCTAAAGGTGATCATGGATAAATGTTTGAATATTACTTTGTTGAAGGATTTAATTGTTGCCAGATCTTAGGTGAATCCTGCTGGGAAGAGAACGGGTCTTAGGCTAAATGTATTTCTTTTCTGTTTACAGCCAGAAGTTTCAACCATTGTGTAAAAATGGCTCCACAATTTCTTTTATAATCTTTTGGAAAGAGCAAATGTCAGACATATTGAAGACGGTCTCTTTTTCATTGAGTATTTGTGCAATTTGCAAAAAAACTGACACTTCATAATTATGACTGTTTAGATAATGAGTTATAACACTACAACAACCTTCTTTTTGTATTTGCAGAACCACTGTACAGCAGCGTGCAAGTGCCAAACTATTGTTTTGCTACACAGGAGTAAGAGCAGCACACATTTTCAAAAACATAATAGATGCAAAACAGCATTTCTTAGATGACATTCTTCTCCCGCTCATCTGTCCCTTCTGGGTTGCCCTTTATCTAATCTATTTTGATCTAGCTTGAACAAACTGTGGATGTCAGTTGACATAGAAAATGCTTAATTGGTGTTATGTAACATGAAATTTTGCAGTGGACAAAGACATCTACATTTGAGTCAAATTCAAACTTATTTAACTCAGTTATGTTTAGTAAATTTGCGTTTTTGGTTGTTTAGGTCAAACATATTTATTCAAGACAACGCTGAAGTGATTTTAGTGTAAAATATGTTGAGAAACTTTGGAGTTTAAATCTTCATTCCTTAAATACAAGCTTGTAGAAAATCAAAATGTCAGCTCTCACGAATTAAAATTGTATGAGCAAGCAGGACTAAAATGATGAAACGTACCTGAGAAGCAACACAATGTGAGGAGAAGAGACCTCATTCTTTGATTCCAAGTAAATCGAAGGAAAAGTTCAGCTTTAACTAGTAATCTGATTTACTGCCATAAAAACAGGAGTGCCGTAAAGAGAAAAGCAACGCCACGCTGAAGCGATTCTGTAGCAAAAGATCGCAGCAGCTTGTGTTCAGTTAGAAAAAAGAGATGATTCTGATGTACCATGCATCTATTTCTCCCTAACAGCAAACCTACAGCACATGGTAGTTTTTCTCTTTCACTCAGCGTTGGAGCACCAGCTCATGACCGTGATGGGCTATAAAGTCCTCAGTGTTCATGTCGACCTCCCCCAGCCATTTGTGTGCCTCCAAAACTCTAGATCCCATTACGCTGGAGGCCATCAAACTCAATAAGTAGTCTGTCTGCAGATCATGTCACGGGTATCTGAGGGCAACCTGAGGACTATTTGTTTCAACCGTGATGGCTCCATTAAACCACATACAAATCAGGCTCCTCATCAAAAAGTCCCCAAAGACTAAAAGAAAATGATTGATGCAAAATGAGGAGATTGTCAAAGATTTTGGTTCTTTCTTATCACATATTTACTAACTCAGGAATAAGTCAAGATCTTACTCTAATAAGTCACAGCAGTCTTTTTGATGAATGCTGTTAAAAGATGAAAGGATAATAAATCAGATAAACTATGAAGGGGATCATCTATTTGGGAATGAAAGACCAATTTCTTTTGTGAGAAGAATTATGGGAACAGATAGACATACAGCCCACTTTATTAAGAATACCTTAATAGTACCAAGCAAAGAGTGGTGAAAACAGTGCTCAGAGATTTTGGCCCAAACTGGCATAAGACCATCACACAGTTGCAGCAGAGTGGTTGGTTCCACATGATGAGAATCTCCTGCTCCATCTCATCCCAGCGGTGCTCTATAGGATTGAGATGTGGTGACTTTAGAGACCTCTGGAACACTGTGAACTTATTATGTCTAAGAAACCACTTCGAGATGATTTGAGCTTCGTGACACGGTGCTTTGTCCTGCTAGATGGAGCCATGAAGGGATGGAGATGGTCAGCAACATTGCTCAGGTAGGCTGTGGTGTTGAAACAAAGCTCAACTGGTACTAAGGGGCCCCAAAATCTTTCAAGATAATATCCGCCACATGAGTCTACCACCACCAGCAGCCTGAACTATTGATAGGACTCATATTGTTTATGCTAATTCAATGTGAATGTTACAACAGAAACTGAGAATCATCAGGTAACTTGTTCCAATCTGTTTATTGTCTATGTTTGGTGAATCAACAAGTTCCTATTGATCTTTCTCACTTATAGATGCCTAAATGTTGCCGCCACATGACTGGCTCATTTGCTGTCGGCCTTAACATATATTTAACAGGTGTACCTAATGTGGCTGCAGTCTACATCTAAGTACAATATTGTTTTCAATCATTTCCTTTCAGGTTGTTTTTGCTCCCCATTTTGATTGTTTACTTTGAGAGGTTCCTCCCTTCAGTCTCCATCAAATGACATTATATCAAGCTTATGAAATCCTTTGTTTTTTTTTTTGCAGTCATGTTTTCTTGTTATGTCATCAAATTAATCAGTTTAAATTGGAGGACAAAAAGGTTCTGTGGCATTCTGAGTTCATGTTACTGCTGCAGTCACAAGATACAATGAGATCATTGAGACAATCCAAGCAGAAGCTTTGGCAGTAACCCTCACCATGTTTCACGGATGGGTCTCTGTCCTCGGGGGTCATTAGTGGAAGCCTTTCCATCACTTTAAAGAACACTGGTCTTTGGTTTCTTGCATCCATCAAACAATAACACAGATGTTTTTGTGTGCTTGTGCATTCTGGGAAATGGTATTCTAGTCCTTCAGTTCTTGTTGATCATGTTTACATCATCCAATGCAGCCTCTGTGACGTCAGTCCTGAAATATTCTGTGAGAAGCACATTGTTACCTTTGAAGTAGTCTTCTGGTGATTTTTTACTTTTGACAGTTTTTTTTTTTTCTTCACAGCCCTCGTATTTCTGCCAGGGACTGCTGATGTTTCCCTGTTTTACACCTGTTTCTGGACCAATTAAGTTCTCCATACATCACAAAAGATTGTCGGGGCCACTGCTAATATTTGTGAAATGTTTACCTTAAATGATTCGAGCTAGGTTTTCATGCTATGAGTAACTGTGGTATGTGGTAACATTCTTGGCAAATTTCAGCAAAATGGGGTAAACCAGTAGAACCATTATTGATTGGTTAAGCCAAAGAGGTAACACTCTACATGTTGGGAGAATAAGACACTTTGTGAGGGATTGTATCAAGCAGTTTAGGCAACATTTTAGATGCTTTGTCTCTATAAAATATGACCCGTCTCTTGTGGCGGGAGGAGGGCAAAGACTTCACTGCCGGACCAGAGTGCGCAGCCAGGGGATCAGGTGGAGAACGGCGATGAACCACCTCACGCTCCAACTGCTCCAGCAGCAGTGGAGAGGGCAGAACCTCCAGGTCGGTCGGCAGATGTTTCATCGCCTCCTCCATCTGCTGCTGAACCCATCGATCCCTGGCGCTCTCCTGCCTACTGTCCGCTAGGTCCATGCGTGGTGGAATCATTCTGTTAGAGGACCCCGGAATGCAGACGAGCAGGCAGCATGAAGGTAAGTGCAAAACGATTTTATTAAAAAAACAAAAACTCACTCTCAGAAGAGGCAGGAACAAACAGGCTTGGCATGATCCACAAAACAAGAAACGAACATGATCTGAGAACTAGACATGAGCATGATTTGAAAATGATTTCGCAATGAATAACTGAACAGGTGTGTATTTATGGATTTATGACCAGGTGAAACAAGAAGACAGATTAATAGGTGCAGATGATCCGCATAAACTTAATTGACAGAAGAACAAAACGTGGCTGGAGCAACACAGGCTCTTGAACACAAACTAACAGAAACTAGAAAAAATGAAACAAAAGCATAACCAGATCCGAAAACCAAACTTGACAAAACATGAACAAGACAACAAAACTAAAGCATGACCAGAAAAAACAAACAGAAACATGATTCAAAAACTTAACTGTGGAAAACAAAGAAAAAACCCAAAACCAAAAAAACCAAACAAACCCAAATCCTAACAGTTTAGACTCGTTTAAATGTATGATCAGTCATATTTTCTCAAGTGGAACCTGGTATATGTGGCTTACATACACATTTAGACACAGGAGTAGAAAACAACTGTCAATAATATATTCAAGTCTTTGAAAATCCTCATTCCTTCTTCGTAGGACCTAGATCCAAGTACTGAAAGATAAAAGCTAAGAATCGGATCTCATTATATTCACCTATTAATGTCAAGCTCATTTTTTTATTTATTGTAAAGCAAACGAATGTTTAAATTGGTGGTATGGGACTAAATATTCACTATAAAGCTCTTATGTACAAAGTCATAGTCTTAGCCTCCAACCAATAATATTCTAATTCAAATGTCAGGTTTTCATTACCTGCAAGTGGAAAATCATAATGAACAGAAATGAAGGTTTTAAATCATCAGTCTATGTGTAATTAGTCTATCTAATGTATTCCACTTGGTGAAGTTAGTTATTGAAATAAATTAACGTTTCAATAATATTCTAAATCTTCTAAAATATTGAATATTGTCTGCATATAGCTTCATGGTAGAGCACGACACGAGAAAGTCATCCTGAGGGCAAATGGAAATAAAATAATTTTTATGTTATGGGGAAATAATTTTACATAGAAATATTTCGATTTTATGCAGACACTAACGTTATAAAAACATACAGGAGACCTCAGGCGTAAACAGCACCCAGTGTTCCTCTTTATTGTTCTTAACGAAGCTTCAATCATAGAAGACACAGTGAACAATCTTTCATCCGACGGTCGTTCCTCAGCGTTTCGCTGCCATTCTCAGTAAAGAATCTGTTCTTATACACTTAAAATGTCTCAAACATCTGTGAAAAACATCCACTGCAAACCTGGATGCTGTTACTTCATACAAAAAAATAGATGTTTCTCAATGAAAACTATTAGAAGCAAAAGATTCTGTAGAATAGTAGCACATGTATTTTCTCATTTATTGTACAGTTTTCATGAAAATAGAAACCCAGTAAACCAAACACCACACAACATTGCTCACATATTTACAATCTAGCCTCTGAAAAGCAGCACTCGCACACTGTATCCAAATCTCTCAAAAGGTCATATTTATACTACTGGGATCCATGTACATTTGGGGCAATCTGACACCAGGAGTGTAACTCTTAATGTCCGATGCGGTTCTGACCTGTGAACGTTCATGCTGATTTATAAGTAAAAAGATGGCAGCCAAGTGTGAGTCCAGCAGCTATGTTCATCTTGTTTATGATCGTGGAAGAACCTGGGCGATGGTGTCCCGTGCATTTTGACTGAGCCG
Source organism: Girardinichthys multiradiatus (assembly GCF_021462225.1). Lineage (NCBI taxonomy): Eukaryota > Metazoa > Chordata > Actinopteri > Cyprinodontiformes > Goodeidae > Girardinichthys > Girardinichthys multiradiatus. The sequence goes on along the minus strand of NC_061798.1, from coordinate 31,585,963 downwards.
CTCTGGGAACTTCACCTCGTACTCCACTATCAAATCCCCTCGACGATCGGGTCGTTTGGGGTAAGGTAGCCCCTCCCCGCTTACCCATCGCTTCATCCCTGGCTGTACGATATCTGTGGTCGTTACCGTCACTGTCCTGCCGTCCAGTGTGGGCGCCTGGACTGTACAACCACATAAGGCCTAATGGGATAAAAAAATAAAGTAAGGAACAGTTAGCAATGTGATTCACCTCAATACTAATAATGTATAGGTTCTATTTAAAATATTTCGGAGTCAAAATGCTCTTTGTAGTTATAAGTAATCCTGACTTACATCGCGTAGTGAGATCTTGGCAGTATAAATGACGTCCGAGCCGTTCCGTTTGAACACTGTATGAGGTTTGTCCTTCAACACGAACACCACGTCTGCTGGAATGTTCCTCTGCGTCTCATCCCCTTCTTTGGCAAAAGTGATTTTGGTGCCCTCTTTCCAGCCTCTCTTTATGTGCACCTCCAGGATTTTCTCCTCCATCCTTGTCGTTCGGCCATCAGGGTTGAGTCTTTTCCGAGAGATTTTCATTTTTTTTGTGCAACCATGTAGCACCTCTTCTAGTGACACCTTAAGGTCATGAACCACGGGTGGGTCCTGCTGCTTCTTTACGACGCTAGTGTGACTGCCCATTCCCCCCATGCCAGGGCCGAAGGGGCGCGAGAAGCCGCCCATTCCGCCAGGACCCATTCCGCCACCGCCCATCCCAAATCGAGAAAATGGGTCATCAGTGTCCATGTCCTCTTCCATACCTCCATTTCGAGCACCAAAAAACTGCTCAAAGGGGTTACGCCCACCAAAAAACTCTGCAAAGATGGCGTGAGGGTCTCCCTGAAAAGTGTAGCTGAAGGTGCCAGGTCCACTGCCCCCTGTTGGTCCTCCTCCGCCTTTCAGACCTAAACCAACAAAAAGGGGGAGGAACAATGGTTAATCTTTTAATGCAATTGTAATTTTGAGATACTTGAGTGCAATTACTGATTACACACATGAAAGAATAACACCAATAAAACTAGCTGTGGTTTATTTTCACAGATTTCATAAAAGGCTTTCAGATATTGGACCATCACCCTAATTTAAACAAAGCCACTGAAACTATAGTAATTTCGCACAAGTTTACAAAAATTAAATTATAACTTCATCAAATACAACTAATAAAATATCTTTGTGCATTGACAATAAATGCTTAAAGGGAAAAGAGATTAAGAGAGATTTGCTCAAATTTATCCAAAGTAATGAGCATATTGTTGTTTTACACAGGATAAGTCTTAAATTGGTTGGGGAACTTTTTAATTTTGACATGCAACACAGAATACAAGAACTTATTACGTAAAAAACTTTTGTTTGGCCGTATCGTATAATGTTTACAAGGATCAGAAAGGGACTTTGCGTGATGCAGGTCTACACATTTCTGTATTGGGTACCTGTGTGTTTTAGTGCGTTAAAAATGTTATGGTGCTTTATTATCATTTCTTTTTTATTATTAATGATTTTAGTCCATCCCATTTATGTAATCTGCGTTTTACCCAACGAGCCCTCCAGACACTTGAGGTATTTGTTGATTTTTGTTGAGTTGAAACTATAACTTACGGTGAGGCTTCATTCCTTTAAAAACAGCCTTCCTGAATACCTGAAGGCAGCCGAGTTATTTTTAAAGCAACATGCTGGCCTTTAGCTGAACTTCAGTAAATCTGTATCATTTTCATTTTGTTTATCCATTTATCAAGTTTTAATTGTTTCTTTGGCTCTATTCCGTTTTTAAACATGAGGCACTGAAAGTTATTTTTAATCTACTTTCTAAACCAATCATTTTATTTCATTGTAAATTAAGTATAACTGAATGTCTTTTTGGCTAATAGTTCTACATTTATTTCCAGCTGTTTAATAATTATTATTTTATATAGTTTGGTATATTTGGTGGGATTGCTAATTTCACGCTTCTTGTTTTAACATCTTTAAAGCACTCCCTGTTTCACTCAATTGTGTGAAGGGTTTTCTATAAATATGTTCTGACTCACTGTCTGCTCCATACCCACCGTGTGGCTGAAAGCAACAACTTGCTGTATGATCTGCCAGATTTCCAGCCTCCATCATAACAAAAACTGTGCTCTTGTACCGACGTGAGAGCAGCTACCGCCTATGTGTTTATGTGAACATGATGTCACCATGGCAACACGTCAGGAGAAACTACACAGGGTACCAACTCTTGACAATCATTTCACCGTTTCGGTTTAAATGAACCGCTGTGTAAACGGGCGCTTGAGTTAAAAGAATAAAGAAAATCAAGCAGAGATATAAATAAACCAACAGGAGGCTAGTATCAGTAGCCGAAGCTAATCCTGCTTCTTCTTCCATAAACAGAACCGTCCAACTGCCCTGCAAACATCAGGTATGTCAAATTCCCGTTAGGATTCCAATGGATTTATTATGGAAAAGGTGTTGAGTTGGTTCTGTAAAGCTGGGCCTTAATCCCCGGAGGTAAACTCACCATGAAGGACAGACCGAGCACAACGCGTCCTGACCCAGATTCTCATTAACGGTCGTTTGTACCCTAAAATGCTAACATTCGTTACGTTTCACCCAAGGTTTTAGCAAGGTTTTCCTATCATAACCGTGTTTACTGAGCTGACTTGATGCATGTTTTAGATGATGCTCACCTTCTTCTCCAAAACGATCATAAATGTCTTTCTTCTTTGGGTCGCTCAAAACGTCGTAGGCTTCAGCTATTTCTTTGAACTTCTCCTCCGCCCCTGGGGATTTGTTCTTGTCGGGGTGGTACTTCAGAGCCTGCTTGCGATAAGCTTTCTTTATGTCGTCCTCTGAGGCTCCTTTCTTAATTCCCAAAATGTCGTAGTAATCCTTGCCCATCTTGACCATCCAGCGGCGCTTGTTTACTAATTATTAAATATTCTTTCAAAGTTATCGGGAAAGTTTAGTTGTCCGCTTCAGCGCCAGGTCGGTTGTCCGACTCCACTCGGGCAGTTGAAGTTCCCAACGTGTTCCATATAAACAGCGTGGAAACTTCTAGACTTCTCCACACTCAGCCCGACCAATCTCCACTGTGACGCCACAGGCAAAGCCACGCCCACTGGGAAACGTTAACTCCCACGATGCTTTGCAAGGTTTTTCGTACTGTCGGGAGTTTTTTTTTTTTTTTGAACAACGTGGAAATTTAAACAAAAGCTCTAATGCCCCCTTCTCACTGGCTCTGCTTACGCGAATTTAAGGGAAATATTCTCTTGTCAGACTAAATAAATTGGGGAAAAAAATCTTGTGGGACCTTTGAAAATTATTATTAGTATTTTAGTATTATTAGTATTTTCAAGACCTAGTGTTTAATTTTCAGGCTTTCAGTTTGAAAAGACTTTGGAATTATTGTGAAATCTCTGACATGTCAATTTAGACATGAGTTTACATGTTGACCCGACTGATAGTCTTAAAATAGATGTGAGGTCTGTGATCATTTTAATCTTCATTTAGTGTACTCTGAAAATTCCTAAGACAAAAATAAAGGAAAGCTTGGAGGACTTTATTTGAACATAAAGGTTAGTTGAATCCCAAACCTACTTCTCTCTTTCCTTCGAGGACCTTGAAGGAACAATGTATCAAGATGATTCAAATATTGGTTGTCCTTTAACTTTCATGGGACCTTCAGATTACATTCCACCAAAGTTCTCTAAGGGCTGTCTTACAGTTACATCTTTAAAGTTGTAAGTAGCCTTCAGGGAACCTTTAAATAACTTTATAGAAAGGTTCCCTGAAGGTTGCATTGTACAAGTTTTAGTTAACCTTTAGGAAACCTTTCGAGAACACTTCCCAAAAGTTTACCAAAGGTTCTGTGAAACTTACATTCTCCAAAGGTTCTCTCAAAGTTCTCTGACCGTTACGTTGTGAAAGTTTTAGTTAACACCTAGTGAATCTATAAAGACCATTCCCTCATAGTTACCATAATGTCACACTGTCAATGTTGAAACACCTTCAGAGAAGGTTCACTGAAGGTTAGAATATATTTAACCTTCAGCCAGCATTAAGGAAATTATTTTATTTAATAAATAAACAAAAAATTGAACTAGTAATAGTAGGCTAACTTCATTTTCAAAACACTTTTTGGAGGAAGAAATGTACATGAACCGGCATTTAACAGTATTATGCAATATTTAAAGGATGAGCCTACGCAAAGTAACACTTAATAATTCAATTCAATTCAAAAATACTTTATTAATCCCAAAGGGAAAATAAATGTTGTTATAGCTCATATTATGAAGGTTTCCTCAAAGAGCCGTTGTAGATGCTGATGGCTGTGGGCAGGAAGGATTTCCTGTAGCGCTCCGTCTTAAAGCAGATCTGAAGAAGCCTCTGACTGAAGACACTCTGTTGTTGTAGGACAGTCTCATGAAGAGGATGCTCAGGGTTCTCCATAATGTTCTTCATTTTATGAATAATCCTTCTTTCCACAATGATCTCCAGAGGTTCCAGAGGAGTCCCCAGAACAGAGCCAGCCTTCTTTATCAGCTTGTTGAGCTTTTTTAAGTCCCTGGCTCTGATGCTGCTTCCCCAGGAGATGATGGCAGAAGAGATCACACTTTCCACAACAGACTTATAGAAGATATGCAGCATCTTGCTGCAAACACCAAAGGACCTAAACTTCCTCAAGAAGTACAGTCTGCTCTGTCCCTTCTTGTAGATGGCTTCACAGTTGCATCTCCACTCTAGTCTGTTGTCCAGGTGAACACCGAGGTATGAGGTAAGCAAAAAATAATAGTTCTTTTGGTAAAGTAAGTCATCCCTAAGTCAATCCTATTATCTCAAGCAAAGGCGTTGCACTTTCCATTTGCGTAAATCTCATTGGCCACACCCGACAATGTGGGCGTGTTCCCCTGACTAATGTTGGCCTTAATAGGCTGAACTGAGCTGTGGTATCCGCCCACAACTTCCTGAGCCCCCGCATGTTTATACGCTGATTGGTCATTGACCCGTCACTTATCCTAGGTATTAAGGAAGAGACACCAACTGCCAAGATGAAGCACTACGAGGTAAGTGGTGCTCATTCATTGTTAAACCGGGCTTCTTTTGGATTAAATTGAATAAACCGAGCTAGTTCTGAGTTTTTGCATCGCCTCCCTGCTTGTTAACTCCACTAGTTGGATTAAGAGGTGGAACTAAGCGGTGTAGAGCTCTCCCGGTTAGCACCGTCTATGATGGATTGTTATCTGAAAAGATTTATGGCCTGTTTTGTCTAAATTCGCAGCGTACATCGTCCTAAAAACCTGCGGAGCATTAGCACTCTAATATCTGTGTGTTTAACTCTGGTACCTCTCCAGTTTAATTGAGCATTTAAGCCCAATGCAGACACTCGTGGTGCAGGAATCTCGCGACAGCATCGCCATCTCTGGCCGGAATGATTCATGGCGCTTCTTATCTTGCTCAGTCTTACCCAATAATACAGGTGAAGAGTCAAGAGCGCAACTTCAGCTCTTTGCAATGAATCCACACTGTCTGCGAGATTTAGAGCTAATCAATCATACAAGCCCATTTAATCATCTGAACGGAAGAGGTGCAAAATGGGGGAAATTAGGATTAAACCTCCTGAAACATTTAGCGGGTTTACAATGTAAATCTTACAAATTTATCACTCAAATTAAAATGTGTCAAAGGTTTTACAGAAGCTTTTAGGGCTTGCAGAATTGCATCAGCTCACAGTTGCATAAACACCCTAAACCCATCAGACAGGATCTGAAGTAGTCTGGCAGAAACTGACACAACCACTGGTTGGTCTGCTCCCTTTTCTTTCAGTCGACAAATATGGACTTTTCGGAACCTGTAGGAAAAATAATATTCAGTTGTTGTGGTGAACACAGTTTATTCCTACTACGTGTAAGCAGTACATTGGTTTTTCACATAAATAAAGGGATAACGGTGAATTTAACATACACAGTAAATTACATTATCATTAACTACAAATGCAGCTAAAATATTACAAGATATGACATTTCTTGTTCTGATAGAAAGGTGTCAGGCTACAGAGTACATCACAGCTTGTTGCATAGCCACAATTCAGTCAGGATGAAAACTGTATTCCATGACGGCCGTGGCCCCGTTCAGCAGGATAAGGTGCCCTGCAACAAAATAAAAAGGATTCAGGGATGGTATGAGGAGCACAAAAGAGTTTTGGGTCTTGACTTAGGCCCCCTGGGATCTCAATCCATTTGAGCATGTTTGGGATGTGCTGGACAGACGGGTCCAGCTCGTAGGTCCCAAAGGATCTTCTGCTAACATCTTGTTGCCAGATACCATTTGCACACCTTCAGAGGTCTAGCACAATCTATACCTTGATGGGTCATGGCTGTTTTGGCAGCAACACCCTGTTAAGATGTTAAAACAACACCCTATTAGGCAGCCTGATCATGATGTAATGCCTGATCGCTGAGGTTCTGTCAAGGAATGCTGAACGCGACCTTGTAAATGAATGTGAAGTTCCCTGTTGGAGACATCTGTGACTCTTCTAAACAGAGTTTTCATTTGTTTTGCCTTTGAAATAGTTCATTTGTAAAAGCATCAGGGTGATCAAACTTTACTGCTCGTATTTGTCCCTATTCTACTGTTTCAGTTTTTTAATGCATCAAAAAATTACTACATTTTGAAGTTCTGTGCCAGATTTGCTAATGTGGAACTACAGCTGGAGCATTCCTAAGCAAGAAGGCAGTTTATTTTATAGCATTTACTTTAGAAACATGAGCGAGAGTAGTGAGCTAGGGTCAGAATTAGAATATAATGGTACATTAAGCTTTAATAGCAAAATTTTAACTTGAGTCTATTTAAACAGACCAAAAACAAAATGGCAAGATTTATTGCAGGAGCTAATTGCTTTTATTCTAAAATGTCAATGCAACAATAACTTAATGCTGCATAAATAAGATCACATGAGGCTATCATATTGATTATTATAGTTATAATAATATAGTATTTATTAGAGATATCTTGATCAGGCCGATACTGACGGTTTACTTTCATAGAGGTCTGACCTGCTGATTCCAACTTTCTTTCTAGACGTTTAACATAGACGACACATTATTTGTCTAAACTTTGCTTTAACTCAACAGTTAAATGTTACACACTTTGTCCATGAAAGAAAATCATGTTCTTCAGGGTCAAGGTAGTGGTGTTTAATCCAACCATAACTGAAAGGGTTATAAAAGTAAGGCCTGTTCTGCTTCAAAGCAGGTATCTTTATTGGGATTAAAAATGTATTTTTGAAATAAACCGAATAAAATTTATCTGATCATTTTATTTTACAGCTCATTTTGCCCCTTAATTTTGTACTTTTGACGTTTAATGGTTTTGTGGTTGATTTCTTTGGGTAGGAAAGGACTTTTCTACTTATTTTGCTTCAGTTCATAGCTGCTTTGATAATAGATTATTTAAATTAAGTTTTCTACTCATGTGCTCATCGTCTGCCTGAAGGAATTGTGAGTTTACAACTCCAATAAATGGTTACCAGCAGGAGGACACTCATAGTTAGCTGATTTGGTCAGAGGTCAAAGGCTATCATATTTTGTTAGAGTTAACCGGTGTAAAATTATCAATAATTAAAAATTATTCATACCATATCATTTTGGAAAGAAAAAAAAAGGTATATGCATTTTGCCAAATTTGAAATATCGAATTATTATTAATGCCCTTAAATAGTTAATGGAATAGCTTTTATTTAAATTAGAGAAATCAAATGGTGCCTTTATTTGCTGCCCAGCTTTTTGCATTTTTCCACAGGTATCTTGAGGAATTTCTCTTTAATAACGAGCTCCAAGTCTTTGAGGTTGAAAGGCCTACTTTCCATCACCCTAATCTTGAGCCTCTCCACAGATTCTCAGATTCAGAGCTCTGGTGTGGCCGCTCCTAAAAGTTAATATTGCTTCCAGCCAGAAGAAACCAACTGCTGGAGGTATGAATACTTTTAAGCTAAACTGTAGGACCAAAATAAATGGACATCGGGTGTGATCCAAAGTCTTTAGACTAGAAATTAACAATATGCATCAGTTATGCTGATTCCTGATGCATTTAGGGACTTAAAGTTTGAACCTTCACGATGGGCGCATTTAATGAACAGGAAAAACTATCAGATTTTTCAGTATTTGACTTACAGATCAATGGAAAATAGGTGGAAATTGATTGCTAATCTAACTGATCAGTGCATCATTATTATAAATGCTAAAAAGTATGTCTGCTAGAATATTTTCTGTAAATTATTGAATATTCTAAAAGGAAAACCCTAAACGAATGTAAATCTTCCATTATTTACTATTTGCATCGATAAAATGAAAGCTAAACAACATCGCACAAATGACACTGAATGATTTGTTAAATAAATTCTTGTTAAAACTTTCTGACTGCTTTAAACAGAAAACTTCAGTCAAATATCAGTGTGGCTTTTTTTTAAAATTAACATTTCAATCCTTTTATTGTAATTATGAGAGATAGCAAAGAGAAATGCGACATTTCAGTGATTCCCACAAACCACTCGATACGGTATGTCTACGTCTGTATATAAAGCACATTATCTCTACACTTCTCTGCAATATCGCTTCAAGTACACCAGGTTTTACCTCCGAGTCAGGAGAACATATCAGACCACCAAGGTACAGTCGCAGTCCGCGTCCGCCGTAGCAATTAAAATGGAGATCTCCCTGCTTCGTCCTCGGCCCAGAGTGTTTTACCGCCTCCAACTGTCGGTGCAGTTGGAGGCGGTTTTTTTGGCTGAGATGAGGAGGGAGGTAGAGCGGAGTTGGCCCAAAGACTGGAATGGGGTTGTTTCCCCGAAGTCACAGCTGTGGTGTCATGTGTCCTGTTTGCTTTATGTGTGGCTCTTTTTTTTTTTTTATGTTAACCAGGCAAAATTCAGATTTAAAAACATAAAGGTATGTATGAAAGGAACTCAATAAACAGGGTTAATTTAGATTAAATGAGTCCTTGTTAAATTGTTTTAGCGTAACACACTAAAACAATTTGTGTCAGTCCAAAACCTTACAAATAATGGCCCTATCTAATGTGGATGTTTAGACAAACAAGCTGCTTTGAAAGCATTTTGATTTAGTGGATTTTATATTAAGGTTATGGATGGAGTAGTTGGAAGCCTACCCTGACCCTTTATCCTGGGAGAAAGTGGAGGAGTTTCACTGCTGTCGGGCGAGGGATTTTTCCCACAAATTCCTGAGAATCGGGAGTTTTATCACTTCAGGATAGCTGGAAAAGTTTAAACTTAATTTCTGAGACAGATCAAGAGTCCAACTCGCTAATTTGACTCTAAACCGATGGGGCGTTTCAGTGCGAGTGACAGACCTGTGGGTTGTAACTGGTCTCTAAAAATCGCCGGCATATTGTGATTAAAGTAAACCCATGACATCACTGCACAGATCTGTGTGGGGTCAGTTGGGAGAAGGCTTGATGGGCAGAGCTGATATGAGATGTTTATATTTAGCTGTGGAGAAGAAGATGGGGTCAGACTGGTAAAGGAAAGCGCTGTTTGTCATAATGCCTCTCTGCTTTCCTCCCTCTACACTGGAGGTTGAGATGTCAGGGGTCACAGTGGTCAGTTTTTAGGGAAGAGTTGCATTTCCAAACGCATTCCCTGCATCTTAGGAAAGGAGCTGCATGAATTATAAGTGTCCTTTGTCCAACATGCATTCACTAAACAATCTGGCATTGGGGATGCTTGACATGCCTCTGTATGCAACTGTTCACGCTCATGTGGACTATGTTTGTGCTTCGAGCCGTTAGGCGGCTGTTAAATAAAGCCTCGGAGCAGAAGTGAGAGGTGAGCAAGGAGAGCTGAATGAAGAGGGTGGGGCAGAGGAGGCGGAGGGGAAGGGACAGATTTATTTCCATAGCTGAGCGCCACCTCGCTCGCCTGTTCGTCTCTCTGTGTAGATCTAGAGAGGTCGCTGCAGATCTGAGGGGGATAAGAAGGGAATAAACTACGAGCGGGAGGAGCAAAGGAGACATGGATGCCTTAGCGTTAGAGGCCAGCGGGAAAAGGGCGAATAACGCAGCAGCAGCTGCCCTGCCAGCGGGTCAAGCCCCTGCAAAACGCAAACCTGCCAAAAAAGCTAAAAAGGCTGTTGTTTTCTTTGAGGTGGAGATACTGGACGCCAAGACCAAGGACAAGCTCTGCTTCCTAGACAAGGTAAGAAGTTCTTCAAATCTTTGATTTTGTTTATTTGATTTTTACATTGCGATGACACTCCTGGTCATGCTTTGATACCTAGAACAGTTTTACCCATCAGTTTTATAACTATATCTGTACAATTGATCATCTTTGTGCTTCTGTTTGTGCTTGTAGCATACTGTCTGCAGCACATGCACCTATGTGGTCATCTGTTACTGTAAAACGTTTCTGTATGTGAGATGGGTGTTTTCTAGAACATGGAGGGGCTGCTGAAGCTGAAGTGGGCATGTATCCCCCCACCCCCAGTGTAAAAGGGACACCCTCTGGAGTACCCTTCATTCATGTGACGCCGCTGCATGCTGGGTTTAGTTCTTCTGATGACGAACTATGGCATGTTTGGGTGGAACTCATGTTCATGTATAGTGAGGTTGGAGCTTTGCATCTAGTACCACTTAAAAGTTTTTGAAATATCCACAAACATATTTGTGATAAAGTATTTGGTCAGTTATGTTAGCCAGATACTCTACAGTGCCTTGCAAAAGTATTCACACTACTTGAACGTTGCCACATTCACACGTTTTTGTGAAGGACCAACACAAAGTGGTGCACAAATGTGAAATGAAAGGTAAATGATAGGTTTTTTATTTTACAATTAATATTCTGAAAGGTGCGGTGTGTATTTTTTATTTGTATTCAGTTCCCTTTTTGATGTCTCTAAATAAAATTCAGTTCAGCTGTGTAATTTAGTCTCAGTATAAATCCAGCTGAGGTTTGTTAGAGAGCAATATGAAATTATTTTGGATAAGTATGGAAAATAAATGCAGTATGGAAAAATGATTGTCTTTTTTCCAGACTTTTTCTCGTTTTCAGGGCAAAAATCTTACAAAATCTTTACATTGTTTTATACACTGCTCAAAAAAATAAAGTGAACAGTCAAATAACACATCCTAGATCTGAATGAATGAAATATTCTCATTGAATACTTTGTTCTGTACAAAGCTGAATGTGCTGACAACAAAATCACACAAAACTCATTAATGGAAATCAAATTTATTAACCAATGGAGGCCTGGATTTGGAGTCACACACAAAATTAAAGTGTAAAAACACACTACAGGCTGATCCAACTTTGATGTAACGTCCTTAAAACAAGTCAAAATGAGGCTCAGTATTGTGTGTGGCCTCCACGTGTCTGTATGACCTCCCTACAACACCTGGACATGCTCCTGATGAGACGGCGGATGGTCTCCTGAGGGATCTCCTCCCAGACCTGGACTAAAGCATCCGCCAACTCCTGGACAGTCTGTGGTGCAACGTAACCTTGGTGAATGGAGCAAGACATGATGTCCCAGATGTGCTCAATCAGATTCAGGTCTGGGGAACGGGCGGGCCAGTCCATAGCTTCAATGTCTTCATCTTACAGGAACTGCTGACACACTCCAGCCACATGAGGTCTAGCATTGTCCTGCATTAGGAGGAACCCAGGGCCAACCGCGCCAGAATATGGTCTCACAAGGGGTCTGAGGATCTCATCTCGGTACCTAATGGCAGTCAGGCTACCTCTGGCGAGCACATGGAGGGCTGTGCAGCCCTCCAAAGAAATGCCACCCCACACCATTACTGACCCACTGCCAAACTGGTCATGCTGAAGGATGTTACAGAGGGCAAACCGCTCTCCACGGTGTCTCTAGACTCTGTCACATGTGCTCAGTGTGAACCTGCTTTCATCTGTGAAGAGCACAGGGGGCCAGTGGCGAATTTGCCAATCCTGGTGTTCTCTGGCAAATGCCAAGCGTCCCGCACGGTGTTGGGCTGTGAGCACAACCCCCATTTGTGGACGTCGGCCCCTCATACCATCCTCATGGAGTCGGTTTCTAACCGTTTGTGCAGACACATGCACATTTGTGGCCTGCTGGAGGTCATTTTGCAGGGCTCTGGCAGTGCATCTCCTGTTCTTCCTTGCACAAAGGCGGAGGTAGCGGTCCTGCTGCTGGGTTGTTGCCCTCCTACGGCCTCCTCCACGTCTCCTGGTGTACTGGCCTGTCTCCTGGTAGCGCCTCCAGGCTCTTTACACTGACAGACAGCAAACCTTCTTGCCACAGCTCTCATTGATGTGCCATCCTGGATGAGCTGCACTACTTGAGCCATTTGTGTGGGTTGTAGAGTCCGTCTCATGTTACCACGAGTGTGAAAGCACCACCAACATTCAAAAGTGACCAAAACATCAGCCAGAAAGCAAAGGTACTGAGAAGTGGTCTGTGGTCCCCTCTTGCAGAACCACTCCTTTATTGAGTGTGTCTTGCTGATCGCCAAAGATTTCCCAATGTTTTTACAATGTTTGAACCATTGGATGCACATGGTCCTCAAGAATGGTTTCGGTAGTCCTTGGCAGTGACGCGCCCATCTAGCATAAGTATTGGGCCAAGGGAATGCCATGATATGGCAGCCTAAACCATCACTCTGGGCATGCAACAGTCTGGGTGGTACGCTTCTTTGGGGCTTCTCCACACCGTAACTCTCCTGGATGTGGGGAAAACAGTAAAGGTGGACTCATCAGAGAACAATACATGTTTCACATTGTCCACAGCCCAAGATTTACGCTCCTTGCACCATTGAAACCGATGTTTGGCATTGGCATGAGTGACCAAAAATTTGGCTATAGCAACCCGGCCGTGTATATTGACCCTGTGGAGCTCCCGACGGACAGTTCTGGTGGAAACAGGAGAGTTGAGGTGCACATTTAATTCTGCCGTGATTTGGGCAGCCGTGGTTTTATGTTTTTTGGATACAATACGGGTTAGCACCCGAACATTCCTTCTTGGTGGTATGCTGACATTACCCTGGATACCGTGGCTCTTGATACATCACAAAGACTTGCTGTCTTGGTCACAGATGCGCCAGCAAGACGTGCACCAACAATTTGTCCTCTTTTGAACTCTGGTATGTCACCCAGAATGTTGTGTGCATTTCAATATTTTGAGCAAAACTGTGCTCTTACCCTGCTAATTGAACCTTCACACTTTGCTCTTACTGGTTTCAATGTGCAATCAATGAAGACTGGCTACCAGGCTGGTCCGATTTAGCCATGAAACCTCCCACACTAAAATGACAGGTGTTTCAGTTTCATTGTCCAACCCCTGTACTTTCTATATCTTTGTTTTGACACCGCACCTTGATTTTAGCATCAGCATTGTAGTTTTTGACTTTCTGACTGGCTGCACACTCATACAAAATCAAAAAAGTGTCGTTTTACTTATTTTTGGGTTTTAGTCAACTACAAAATGTTGAACTAGACTTGTAGTCTTTAAATGGAGTCTAGTTAAAACACAGAACAACGCTTTAAAAGGGATTTTTTAAAAGAGAGTTTTAAAAATGAAGTTACCAATGTTATTACAGTTAAAATTGTATTTTTAAGACTTTGCATTTATTAAAGAATACTCCAGCTATTATTTGGAATATACAACAGTTGCTGATTGTATAACAGAGTGAATCTGAGTTAATTCAATTGCGAAAAAAGGCTACAAAATGTCACTGCACCAAACTCTTAAAAACCAGATGCCGATTTAAGCACCATGTTGTTCCCTTTCAGTCGATTCACTCAGTACAACACATGAGTATGGGATATCACGCCCTGCGTGTCCTGGCTGAAGCCACCTCTAATCACGCCTCCTAGGCAAATGATGTGAGGACGACAGGTGACAGGCCCCGCCTGCACTATATACCTGTCCGTCATCATCGTCATTACTCAGTTCTTACGCTCTTCACCTCGCTAAGAACACCTCTTTGAGTCAGGCTAGCTAGCTGCTGCTGGTTAGCTCTGTGTCTCTTTTCAAAGGGCTACTTGGAATTAGTTCAACTGCTTTTGTTGGAGTTAGTCACTGCTGCCTGCTGGTAAGCGTGTCTGCCCGCGAAGCGCTAATTTCAAGCAGTTCGGTCTGGCTTTGTGGTTCGGGATGAGCACAAAGCCAACACAAGCGAAGCAGAAGTCACCTATTCGTCCCTGTCCTCATGGGTGCGGCTTCTCGCTTCATGAGAAGGACCAGAATGAGGCTTGTCCCGTCTGTCTTGGGATCGTTCACGCTCGCAGAGCGTTGGCGGAGCCCGAAGCATGTGCGTTCTGTCGCCAGCTTCGTCGCTCGACCCTGGAGAGGCGGGTTAAATTCCTCTAAAAGGTGCTGGGAGAGGCTGCTGTCTCACGGCGAGACCCACTGCTCTCCGAGGCGGGAAACCCAGTTTCATCCGATTCTGACGAGGACGGCTTTTCGGTCGAAGTCCCCGCTTCCAGCTGGGCAGACCATATGGAGTATATTGATGGGTTAGCCGATAATGCAGGTGCTCGGTCTCAGCTTCAGCTAGAACCCCTTCAGGGAGAAGAGGACGTACTGGACATCGGTGTGGATGTTCATGGTCTGTCCGATGATGAGGATGAGTCTCTGCCGAGTCAGGCTGCCGCTGCTGCGCCAGCAGACCCGGGCGACACGTCTTTCTTCTCTCTTTGCCGCCGTGCAGCTGATACACTGGACGTGGAATGGCCATCCCCACCTCCTGCGGAGAAGCCATCGCGATTCGCGGGGTTTTATCTCCCCTCGGAGCCGGCCGCAGTCAAGCATCATCTACCCATGTTCCCAGACTTTATCTCTGAGTTGACGTCTTCATGGAACAAACCACTGTCCACCCGCGTCACGGTACCGGGTTATGGACAGTATCTGGACCTGGAAGGCGTCGAAAAAGCCGGACTGGTGAATCTTCCGCCTATGGAACCGTCTTTGGCAGCATATCTGGCCCCATCCCAAAATCACAGTGTGGGTGGTCCAACATCGCTTCCGTCTAAGCACTGTAGGTTCTCCGCTGATCAATTGGAGAAAATC
The DNA here is from genome assembly GCF_021462225.1 of Girardinichthys multiradiatus. Taxonomy (NCBI): domain Eukaryota; kingdom Metazoa; phylum Chordata; class Actinopteri; order Cyprinodontiformes; family Goodeidae; genus Girardinichthys; species Girardinichthys multiradiatus. The sequence continues at coordinate 31,570,913 of NC_061798.1, read as the reverse complement.
TACAAGGCTCAAGCGACCACCGCTCGTGCCCTGATCTCCATTACCATGCTGCAAACATACCAAGCTATGCGCTTGGCGGAGCTTGGAGCCGCAACACCGCCGGAGAGTCCTGTGATGCCACTCTTGAATGAGGTGAGAATCACCGCTGACTACATCCTCCGTGTATACCGCTGTGCAGCGCTATCACTGGGCAGAGGGATGGCATCGACGGTGGTTACCCAAAGGCACCTGTGGCTGACGCTCTCTGACATCCCGGATAGGGATAGAGCCGTCTACCTGGATGAACCGCTGGTAGCCGACGGGCTGTTTGGACAATCTCTCGACGCCATACAGGCGAAATTCGAGCAGAGGAAAAAGCAGACCGAAGCACTGCGCAGTATCATCCCCAGGCGAGATGTGAGACCCAAATCCAGCTCGGGCACCGCCACCCCCAGCGAAGAGGATGACGCGACCCGTGAGCTTGAACCCTCAGACGGCACAGCCACAAAACCACGGCCAAGCTCCCCGAAAGACGGCCTGGAGCAGAGGTCCTCCTACGGGGCTCCAGAGGGACTCGACGTCCCAAAAGAAGAAAACACAGTCCTCCTAGCTGTGGGACTCGGGACTCAGGAGTTTCGGGAGCAGGGAGACATGTTTGCCTGTTGTCGGCGGGTGCCGTCCAACAGAGGTTTTGCTGGTGTTGTTCGGGATCCCAGTCCCAAGAGGCGCTGCGTTTCCCCCACACAGTCTCCCAAGCACAATTTCCCAACAAATGTATTTGCACTAAAAGCCCCCAGTTTGGGTGCGTTGAATGTGTTTCTGAGCACTGCAGTTGTTCCAAATGTTTGTATGGATGCTCCAAATGTTTCAATAAAGACAGTTTTTTTCTATGAAAAAAAGTCAAAATCAAAGAGCTGCAGGCAACAGCCAAATGAGGCTGCACCTCTCTCGCACGTCGGGAGAGGGCAGCACCGTTCCACCAACAGTGCCGCAGGCCAGTCGCCTGGCTGCACGTCTCCATATGTGGCGCGCATGCGCACTCCGTCCTTGGGTGGAGAGGACCGTTGCTATGGGTTACCGTTTACAGTTTCGCCGGAGACCACCTCACTTTGTTGGCGTGGTAAACACGGCAGTAATGGCCAAATACACTGTTGGCAAAAGGAGCTATCCGTGCGGTTCCCGAGTCGGACATGAACAGAGGTTGGTACAACCGTTATTTTGTTGTTCCGAAAAAAGGGGGCGGGCTTCGTCCAATCCTGGACTTGAGAGTTCTGAACAAATACCTCCGAACATACAAGTTCAAAATGTTAACACTCAAGCAGCTTCTGAGTGCTATCAGCCCGGGCGATTGGTTCGCCACGATCGACCTGACAGACGCTTACTTTCACGTAGCGATACACCTGGACCACAGACAGTTTCTGAGATTTGCCTTCGAGTACCTCGTACTGCCTTTCGGTCTGTCTCTAGCGCCTCGCACATTTACAAAATGTGTAGAGGCAGCGCTAGCACCTCTCAGAGAGACAGGGGTCCGCATTTTAACTTATCTGGACGACTGGGCTTTAATAGCCAGTTCCAGAGAGGAGGCGACAGTGCAGCTGTCTCGGGTTCTGTCGCACATTCAAGCCCTAGGATTTTTGGTAAACTCTCAGAAAAGTTCGCTGATCCCAAGTCAGCAATTTTCATTTCTCGGTCTGGAAATATGCTCCCTTACAAGCAGGGCACGTCTTTCCGACCACAGAGTGGCCGCGTTTCACCGCTGCCTCGCTCAGTTTCAGTTGGGACACAAACTGCGTTTCCAGACCATCTTACAACTGATGGGTATGATGGCATCTATGATTGCAGTAGTACCGCTCGGTCTACTGAAGATGGGCCCATTCCAGCGGTGGACCCGCTCTCACCGGTTGTGTGCATGGCGTCACCGCAGCAGAAAGCTAACGATAACCACTACCTGTATGTCGGCTCTCAGCCCTTGGCGGGAACCAGGACTGTTGTGCCGAGGTTCGCCAATAGGGAGAGTAACCTTTCGCAAGGTGGTATCCACGGATGCCTCCCTGAGGGGGTGGGGCGCGTTGTGCGATGGCATGGCCGTGAAGGGGGTTTGGACACTAGTACAATCCAAACTCCACATAAACTACCTGGAGCTCTTAGCGGTTCTGCTGGCTCTGCAACATTTCTGCCAGGTTCTGTTAAACCAACATGTTCTGGTCAGGACAGACAACACCACTGTGATTTCATACATAAACAGACAGGGAGGGACTCGTTCACTTCCTCTCCTGAAACTATCTCACACCCTCTTATAGTGGTGCAGCATACATTTTCTGTCTATCAGAGCTACTCACGTCCCGGGACGTCTGAATCTGGGTGCAGATTTGCTCTCCGGAGGCCGACCTCGGGTGAGAGAGTGGAGTCCCATACTCATGTGTTGTACTGAGTGAGTCGACTGAAAGGGAACGTAAAGTTATGTATATAACTACTGTTCCCTGAAGGAGAGTAACGAAGTACATAACATTGCTGCCCCGCTGCTCAGCTGGCCTTGGTGAATAGCGGCTATCGAACTGAGTAATGACGATGATGACGGACAGGTATATAGTGCAGGCGGGGCCTGTCACCTGTCGTCATCACATCATTTGCCTAGGAGGCGTGATTAGAGGTGGCTTCAGCCAGGACACGCAGGGCGTGATATCCCATACTCATGTGTTGTACTGAGTGAATCGACTGAAAGGGAACAGTAGTTATATGCATAACTTTACGTTTTGTGATTTGTTGAAACTACAAGATTACTAATAAAGATTACACAAATGGCCAAAATTCTATCGAAACTGCTGGAGAAATCTAGAAATGTCAGTTTAGAAAAGTCTGGAAATGGGAAATGAAAAATGTAAAGCAATTTTATATGCCAGACTGCATTATAACAAAAGTAACACAGACTGAAAACCAGACTGAAAACGTGGCACACAGTAGATGATCGACTGAGGGATTCTATTCTTATCTAGTCGTATTTCCAATTTCTTAAAATCAATGTCTTTCAGATAGTCTTCATCTTCTGTAAATGTTTTTCTTTTGTCCTTTTTCCTGTCAAGTAAAACAATGTACAGAAAAATTATTTAAAAAGGCAGAATACATCAAAATAAAAATGTTGAAAAACCTTCTAGAAGCCTTCAATTACAGGCAAAGACCACCATCAAAGGGTTTGAGAAAATCTTGCTTCCTGGTAGTAAAACATAAACTAAAGATGGTTCAAACATTTTTGCACTGCTTCGGTCTCTTTTTAACGGATCCAGGTGTGTTCACCTTTCATTAATGTTTTGACAATAAAAACTAGATGTCCAGTAGGAAATACGCGGCAAACTTGACCAATTAAAATAAAACCGAAGTACAACAGCTTTGAATTTGTTGAGTTTACTTTTCGCCTGGTTGGATCTGTCAGCAGGCTGTGTATTCAACTGTAGTAATTTGACACTTAAACTGTTAGTTATGCAAAGGTTATGGAGCCTTCAAAGCTTTAAAGCTGTGAATCTCTAGCTTGCTGAAATGCCGCTGATGGATGAAAGGATATCACATTTTTATCAGCTATATTCATTTTAATTGGAGACGAGCTGCTTGTTTTACAAACTTATTTACAGTTCTCAGCGCTTGGCCCATAGTTGGTTGGTAATGTGTTAGATGGATTAATTTTTGTCGCTGCTGGTGCTCAGGGAGATTTAGTGCATTGATGGGTGTGGATAGAGTTTCATTAACCCAACTCTTGGTGCCATCAGCCAAAGTAAACTCTGCTTATAAAAAGGCTGCTCCTCAGGACTACAGGGTATAAGGTGCCACGCTGGACAGATTATACCCGGTTGTCGAGATAGCAGAGTTTCTGTGGTGATAACAGTCGCAGTCTTGTCGCCTCTGGAGCGGCAGATTCAAAGATGTGATGGATGCAGGTTCGGATGTAAACGGCGGGGGCCTGTGGGAGACCCACTTCCTAGATTAGAGCTAAACTGACCGGCTGAGTTAGAAATAAGACTCAAGTTCAGAAACTAGGAGGCACTTTGGAGCTAGGTGAACTTAAGCAAATGAATGTAGTGCAGTCTACTATGATCATACCGTTTACTTTTATGTTAAGGGCTTTAGGAGGATTTTTCATTGTTAACTGGAGTTAGGGGTGGATGATATCGCAAAAAATACCCCACGATTCAACTCACAATGTCATTACTATTTACCTAATATAAACACCTCCAACCCCCACCCTGAAGTTCCCCCCCACCAGCCCCCTACCCACGCCCTGGACGCCTCTTTCCATCAAGGAGAGGGACGTCAACAAAGTCTTCAGGAGACAGAACCCCCGGAAAGCTGCTGGACCGGATTCTGTCTCACCAGCCAGCCTGAAGCACTGCGCTGATCAGCTGTCTCCAGTCTTCACAGACATTTTTAACACCTCACTGGAGACATGTCATGTGCCAGCCTGCTTCAAGTCCTCCACCATCATCCCTGTTCCCAAGAAGCCAAGGATCACAGGGCTTAATGACTTCAGACCCGTCGCCCTGACCTCTGTGGTGATGAAGTCCTTTGAGCGCCTTGTGCTCTCACACCTAAAAGACAGCACCGACCCCCTCCTGGACCCCCTGCAGTTTGCCTACAGAGCCAACAGGTCTGTAGATGATGCAGTCAACCTAGCCCTTCACTTCATCCTCCGGCACCTGGACTCCACAGGAACTTACGCCAGGATCCCGTTTGTGGATTTCAGCTCTGCCTTCAACACCATCGTCCCAGCTCTGCTCCAGGAGAAGCTCTCCCAGCTGAGTGTGCCCGGCTCCACCTGCAGGTGGATCACTGACTTCCTGTCTGACAGGAAGCAGCGCGTGAGGCTGGGGAAGCACGTCTCTGACTCCCTGACCATCAGCTCCGGTTCCCCCCAAGGCTGTGTTCTCTCTCCTCTGCTCTTCTCCCTGTACACCAACAGCTGCACCTCCAGTCACCAGTCTGTCAAGCTTCTGAAGTTTGCGGACGACACCACCCTGATTGGATTCATCTCTGATGGTGACGAGTCCGCGTATAGATGGGAGGTGGACCATCTGTTGGACTGGTGCTACCAGAACAACCTTGAGCTCAACGCTCTAAAAACAGTGGAGATGGTTGTGGACTTCAGGCAGAACCCAGCACCACCTGCCCCCATCACCCTCTGTGACTCCACAATTGACACTGTGGAATCTTTCCGCTTCCTGGGAACCATCATCTCCCAGGATCTCAAGTGGGAGCCAAACATCAGCTCCCTCATCAAGAAAGCCCAGCAGAGGATGTTCTTCCTGCGGCAGCTGAAGAAATTCAACCTGCCAAAGACTGATGGTGCACTTCTACACAGCCATCATTGAGTCCATCCTCACCTCCTCCATCACCATCTGGTACGCCGCTGCTACAGCCAAGGATAAGGGCAGGCTGCAGCGTGTCATTCGGTCTGCTGAGAAGGTGATTGGCTGCAGTCTACTGTCGCTCCAGGAACTGTACACCTCCAGGACCCTGAAGCGGGCAGGAAGATTCTGGCTGATCCCTCCCACCCCGGTCACAGACTCTTTGAGACTCTCCCCTCTGGCAGGAGGCTGCGGTCCATCCGGACCAAAACCTCACGCCACAAGAACAGTTTTTTCCCATCTGCCACCAGCCTGGTTAACAAAGCCCGGAAACCACCTTGACACTCTCCCTTTCCCCCACACCCCCCCTTTTTTTGCTGACAAGACACCTGTAACCTGCAACTCTATGCGTTACATTAACACTCAGCTTGGACTCCTGCTTTACTTGCACAATGATCATCTGTACTGTTGTACCGCTCTCGCATCTTATACTGCTCTATATTTACTCTCACTCACTTAAAACTGTGCACATATATTTATATTATATTGTAGATATGTTTATACTGTTTAATTTGTATTTTATTGCACCGACTACACCAAAACAAATTCTTTGTATGTCCAAAAACGTACTTGGCAATAAAGCTTTTCTGATTTCTGACATGGCTCCTTGAGAAAGCATATGCCAGCAAACATAGACAAATAGTATATTGTTTTAAGGTTTTGTGACACTAATGGCCTTTATTCATCAGTAACGGGTCAGGAGGTACGACGGACAGAGAAGCTGCGTTAAGGACTGTGGCCTCTACATATGCCACTCCTGCTCCACCTCTGTGCCATGCCCTGCCAGAAAATTAAATATTAAACATTTTTAAACCTGATTTAATTTTGATAACTTGTCAAATAAAATTGTCATTTAAAAAATATGTAGACTTCTTTTTAAGAGTTGAAATACACCAGGTCTTAAAATGGTTTGCCCAGTTAAAAAAAAAAAAAAATGTAAAAGATAAACACAGACAAAGCTCCCTTTTGCTACAACAAAGATAATTTATAAGTTATAGGAAAATGAAAACAAATAACACTGTCTGCTAAAGAGCAAATTGGTTCTGGACCACAAACATGCTCGTATAATCAGCAAAGCAGTATGATCAACAGGTTCTCCCCTAGCAGGAGGTATCAGAGCTCATTTGTACCTGGGAATCCTCATCTCCAGAGGCACAAATGGGAAAGAAGCTGCTGCTTTAACCAGTTAATTTTAGCGTGTTGGTTCATGTTTCGTTCACATAGAAATTGGCAAAATTCTCATTTCATGTCAAAACAATATTACGGAAAAACCTATTGCCCAAATAAAATATACCGTCAGGTTAAAAACATACATATAAACATACATAAATATCAATTTTAACAATGATTAAATAAGTAATATAAACAGACAGAAGAACTGAAGATTTCTGTAAAATCTGGTTTAAAAACCAAATCCGGTGGGGAATAAATTATGATACATTAGAATTTTGTTACTGTGTTTTAAATGAGGTTTTCCCTATTTAAACACCAGACATTTAGTTTGGTGTGCTCTGTACTCCCAGCTGTTGAAGTCAGAGTAAACTCCAAGGTAAGATGAAAATAACTGCTCGATCCATAAAGACAGAAGATTTTAGCAGCCTATACGTCTGGTCAGGAACTTATAGAGGTCTACAAATAATTTAATATCGGTCATTTCGCTCTATGGGAATCATCCCCAACTGGAGGACATTCAAAGCGACTACCAGCAAGACCAAATCTGGCCTTCTGAGAAAGTACTCTGAAAGCACACCAAAAGACATCTCCAAACTGCTAAAATTGCATCCCAGGACCTACAACAGGCTGTTGCTGCTGTTGAAGTGAAAGTCTGTGCCTGTACAAACAGAAAGGGATTGTACAACTTTACCCCCTATATGAAGCGTGCAAGGACCTTTGCCTTATGGTCAGATTAGAGTTTACCAGAGAGATCATAGATGAAGACCAGGACTTGTAGAATAATACTCTTTATACAGATAACTCATTTAAACACCAGAACAGAGGAGATGTTTGGCATAAATGAAATACAACATTCAATTCATAAATCACAAGTTGTAGATTTATCAGCTGACGCTGATTAACAACCCTCTTCACTACTTAACTAACCACAATAATGTTGGATGAACTCAGAGTAGCGATCATGTTGTTGGCCGACTAAATACTTCAACGAGCAGAAAGTGGTGGTCCTGGTTGAGTTTGGACCTGGCTAGTTCACGTGGTTACGAGATGACTGTGTTTCTCCCCAACTAAAAAAACACATTTTTTAGCAATAGATTGACTTGGGAACATTTCTTAATAAAAACTGAATATTTAATTGCTTGTCCTACTTTTTCCACACAATCATAAAATATTTGCCATCTGCTTACCTGATTTTCATCTATTTATATGTTTAAAATATTGGCATTGACCATAGAAAGTCCCACATCAGTGGACCTCCATCAGAAACCCCCCCAATAGGTTTGGCAGTCAAAACCCAGCGGGTTCTAAGTTGGGCATCGGCTCCAGATCAGCAGTGGAACCCTAGAGGTGGTTTCTGCAATCCAACTGCAGGAACGTCATCCCGCTGAAAATACCTGGAGGTCCTGGAGAGGTCAGAATCAGAAGATTGAGTAAATTAAAGGACAGATCAAATGTTTTTTTTCTGGAGATCAACATATGAGGGGTTTACCGCTTTAACACAGACATGTATACTGCATTTCTGTTGTTCAGGTTATGATATTTCTGTGTGAAAATTTGCTTCTGGCTGGTTGACAAATGCATGGTAAACTGTGTGCAAAACTGCATACCTAGACTTTCATGCTTATCCACAGCAAAGACAAACAAGGCAGGACTGCTTTAAAAAAAATGTTTCACCACCATATTCACTCCAAGCCCTCAGACCAAAAATCCATCTTGCAAATATTTTCTGGACACTAAAAACTATTACCTTTGTGCTCCTCTTTTTTTTTTTTGTTGAATCGTTGTGTTTCTGTTGATTTCTGCAGAGTTCATGGCATAAGGATGGGTGTTTCCGTATGTCTGAACTCTAACACCAGGAGGTGTTTAATCACAATCGGAGCTAAATTTACCACTAACCTCCATCATAAATGGAAACAGGATTATGATCTACTCCTTTGTGTGTGAGTGGGGGTCCCTCTGTTTATTTACTGTCAGTTTATTTGCAGGTTGAGCCAAATGCCACCATCGGGGAGATTAAGTCTATGTTCCACAAGAGCCGTAAGTGCTGTTTTCGTGCATCTTACACATTCGACTCTATATTCTGCCTTTACACGACCGTGAGCCATTTATCTCTCTGTTTCAGATCCACAGTGGTATCCAGCCAGACAGTCTATCCGCCTTGACCCCAGTAAGTCACTGTGAATTCAATCTAATTAAAGTGGAGATGGTGGAAGTTCTGTACTTATTCCTCTGCGTAAATTTAAGTGTTCAGTAATGCGTGTGTTTTAAGAGGGGAAGTCTCTGAAGGATGAGGACGTTCTGCAGCATCTTCCTGTGGGAACCACGGCAACCTTCTACTTTAGAGATCTGGGAGCTCAGATCAGCTGGGTCACAGTGAGTTCAAAAAACACAATCAGCTTTAAGAGCTCTGACATGTTCAAAGACACGAGCATGCAGGTGGGGTCAGGCACATCTATACTGAGAGTTCCCACTGTGAAGGAAAGATGTTTATGGCTTAAAGAAAAGTCTTGGTGATGTGGATCTGCTTCAAGGATGTTCACATGAGCATGACTGGTAATAAAGGGTTTCCTGTTTCTGTTTTCAATTTAAAAAAAACTTAAAACCCAACTAAAACAATAGAAACTGTATATATTTTATAGTTATGTTTGACTTTCATGAGACCCTTCTCATGTAGAGGTGGGCAGATCAATCCAGAATATTGATAATATCAATACCAAGTTGGTATCAGTATCTGATCGATACCAGCATGGTGAGATCGATACTTTAGTTGCGTATTCTCTTCTCCACCATTTTTCTGGAATTTCTTCAGAGTTCAACCGAGCACAGCCTGCCCCTCCTCTCCCTGCTCTGGGAGCACCGAGAGCAGCCCGGGACGTTATTTACTGCAGCTGATAAGGATACTGCCACATGTGATGAGTGCAGAAAAACTCAAAAATATTCACTTGTATAAAGTTATTCACCTTAACACTGAAATATGAATGTTGCTGAATATAACAACCCTTTGTGTTAACTGTTGAAGGAAAATAATCCTATTTAGGCTACATGCAGATTAAAGTTACAGACTTAATTATCATAATCATTTTATTTCACCTAGATAATTCACAAAGATGAAGATGATGGATTAGGGATTTATTTGAGCATTTTTATACTTTTGCTTTCATTTATATTGATGTAGTTAGTTAATAAAAACATGTTTATTTGCTTAAAATCTTTGTTTTTTTCATAACAATTATTATAATCAACTCACAAAAGGCAAAATCATAAAATTGTTCGGTGATCATGACATTTCAAGTAAAGTATCTGTATTGGTATCGGATCAAGACCAAATTAGCAGTATAGCACCCCTCTTCTCAATAGAAATCATATTTATGAACCCAAAAACCAAACTATAATTACCGTGTTACTGTTCAGAAATGGAAATCAAGGTTATTCTTCTTTAAATAGCTGAAGTCAGTCATCTAGTAGAAATTAGTTATTTCTACCTCAAGTGGTTTGATCATACTCATTAAACCACTTAATATTTTATGTGTAGCTTTATTTCATATCCAGGTGAATCTTATCGTGTTTAATTTACATGTATTCATCCTTAAAACGTTTTTAAAAGCATTTAAAAGGATCAGATCCCTTTGTGCTTAAAAGATGTGACTGTGGTGTTAAAACGATGATTAATACGGGCATTCACACGTCTGTTTTTTTATTTAGTTGTATTTTTCTTCTCAGTTGCCACAACATGATTAGTCCTCTCATTCCAACTCCACCCGCTTTACATGACCAGATGGGTCCAGAGTCAGAATTTCGCCAATAACCAACTGCGTTGGAGCACTTTACATCATTTTAAGTGTTATAATTAATTAAGCAGAAACTCTTTATTGATCTCCCTTTGCAGGATAGTTATTTATACTCTTCCTCATGTATGTTCAGTGTGTAGAGTAAAGTCTACCTCAAGATGGGGGCAAAAAATCACTTTCTGCAGTTTGTTTAAAAAGGTCAAGACTCACATTATTCTCTCCAACTGCCAAAAAGTCAAAAAAGGAGAACATCCTGCAGAAGTCAAAATACAGTATGTATCTCAGACTGAATTATGAATTACTTTTTTCTTTTTACTGAGATTTTTCTAAGTATTGTTTGCATATGGATGATCTGCATAGAAGACAAAATAAATCCCATGTCCATGTGGATAAAGCTAGGATTCCTTCTGTTGTTTTTTTGTTCAGGTTTTCCTGACAGAATACACCGGCCCTCTGGTCATCTATCTGCTGTTCTACTTCAGGGTTCCCTTCATCTACGCGCCCAAATATGACTTCACCACCAGTAAACACTGGGTTGTACAGTAGGTGTCCAGTATGCCTTCACCAGACTCTCAGCATTAGGAATCCCTTGTCCTTAAATGTAGTACCTGCTGCTGCCACTTGGGGGAGGTTTCTGTTAAAGCAATCAGAGGAGTGTATGTTTTTTTGCGTTTGTTTGCATTGGTCCATTTCAATCTTCTATTAAACCTTCTAACTTTAACTGCATTTTCATTTTGCGCCCTGAGCTGCAGATGTTGGTTGTTCTGCTGCGTAACGGTGTCGATCCAATACTTTCAAGCTTGAGCCTTTTTACATTTCAACTCTTGCAGAGAACTAAGGGGACTAATAAGCTTATGTTGTAGAGATTTATATGAAAAAACCTTTAGGAAGCAGCTGCATCAGGAATATAGGACAGGAACAATGTGATGTAGAACAGCGAAGGAGTTGAGACCATGCAGCTGCAGCCAGGAGATGGAAGCAGGAAAGGTTTGTAAAGGGAAACCTTTTGCTTCAAGAAGCATGAAGGGGGAATTGTATTGAAGTCCTGTTTGGAATAAATGAAAAGAAAGTACTTCTCGGGTTTTTATTTTTAATATCTGGAGAGGGAGTCCAAATGACCAGGTGCCAAGGTGTGCGACCAGTAAAACAGCAGATTACATTCAGCATTTCATAAAAGACCTGAAAGCTGAAGAGGCTGGTTACCTGGCAACCTAACAGTACAACAGTGATTATTAATGAGATTTAGTTGGGTTTGATCCCTTGACTGCTTTCTGCTGAGCAGCAGCGCCTGTAGGTTGTAGTCAAAGTCCATATTTATGGACTGCTCTTAACGGATCTGATTTCACACATTTCTCTAAAGCCAAATTCTATCTAAGCCAAACTGGAAATGACCTTCAGAGGCTGTCTTTTCAGCTGAGATAATGGTTTGAGTGATGGGTTTCATGGAACCATGTCTCTTTCCAGTCTCGCCTGCATGTGTCACTCCTTCCACTACGTTAAGAGGCTCCTGGAGACCTTGTTTGTCCATCGCTTCTCTCATGGAACGATGCCGTTACGGAACATCTTCAAGGTGCGATTAGCTGAAACCCTGTCTGACCCTGCTACACATTAATGTACCCAATATTAAAACATCGGAGTGTTGTTTTTTGAACTGTCCCTGTCCCCCCCCCCCCACACTTTGTTTCAGAATTGTACCTACTACTGGGGCTTTGCAGCATGGATGGCTTATTATATCAACCATCCATTATATACACCACCCAGTGAGTATTCAGGCACAGTGTGGCATGTTCTTTAGTTACACATGCAAACACGAAGCTCCCTTTTTTTCCCTAATGTTAAATCTCTCTTTCAGCATATGGAGAACAGCAGATCAGGCTGGCGCTCATCATATTCCTGGTAATTATCATGTTTCTCATCACAGCACTTCTTCTAGTCTGCACAGTTCTGGTCAGCAGCTTACATTCACTCAGCATTGGCATGAATGTTATATTAATGTCAAGCTTTCACTGATTTATTTGAATGTTTCTTATTTTTCAAAGTGGATTAAAAGTACAACATACAGCCATAATAAACTAAAAAACGTGAGCAGGTTTTGATTTTCTTAATGTTAACCTGCTGTATGATCTGTTGTTTGTTTATCATTCGGTCCACATTGTAACCCCAGACAGCATAGCAAACCCTCAGCATAATGCCGCCAGCACCATGCTTGACGGTTGAAGCACAGCGACAGCCTCATCTTGACTCCTTCTCGCCATTGAGGCCAAACGGCTCAACCTTTGTCCCAACTGACCAGCAAACGTTTCTGCTGAAGGTGTTTGGCCTCTGCGTGTGGTCGGCCCGCTCTCAGTGCGTGGCGATGTTAAACTTGTTACACTGTGGACAGAGGAACTGCTGTTGGAGAAGCTTTAAACTCATGGAAAGTGTGTGCCTCGGTGGTTGTTTTTGAACATCTTACCTAATTTTATTTACTGTGTTTGACAGAGAGACAGCTTGGGTCAGAAGGTTAAAACTTGGATACAACTGGGTCCGTCAGTAGTGTTGAAAATCTGTGGACTACGCTTAAAAGCTGGCTCTGTGCCATAATACCAACCATCGGTCCTGCCAAGGAGAGAGCTCCAGCATCCAGCCTGAGTTATGCCAGAACCTTGTTGATGGCTTCAAAGAGCGTGTGCTTTCTCTGCAACCTACCCGGCGACATGAATTCAAAGATTCCTGGTGGTGTGTGTTTGACAGAGCCAGTATATAGAGTTGTAGCTCTGTAGATTTAGGAAAATCTACAATAAACTGAAGCTTGCGCATCCGGTAACAGTTTGTGTTTAAAACTTTACACGACTTAGAGTTGCAACAATCATTCCCCGTCTTCCAATTATCTTGGACTGGGTTGTGGAGGCAGCAGACTAAGCAGAGACGACCAGACTTCCCTCTCCCCAGACACCACCTCCAGCTCCTCTGGGGGAACCACAGGGTGTTCCCAAGCCAGTCTAGAGACATAGTCCCTCCTGGGCCGTCCCCTGGGCCTCCTCCCGGTGGAACGTACCTGGAACACCTCCCGGGGTAGGCATCCAGGAGGCATCTGAAACAGATGCCAGAGCCACCTCAACTGACTCCTCTCAATGTGGAGCAGCAGTGGCTCTACTCCAAGCTCCTCCCGCCCAGGAAAAAAAGGAAAATTTCAATAAACCAACTACAGGTGAGAATTAATATCCCATTCCTTCCAATGAATAGTGGATGGACCAAAACTGGGGCATTTCAGTGGACTGATGAAAAGATAAAACTGAACCCGTTCACAGAATTTAGGTCGTATTTCTCTCTATTATTCGTTTAATTGTTGCTACACGCATAGCATAGCTCTGGCATTTTAGCTCAGCATCCACTGAACTTTGTGTAAC